>NC_134093.1:4648355-5022752 GCF_000715075.1 Nicotiana tabacum
AACAAAGCCTCCGAAGACATAGCGGGCCTATCACCGGCCTGTGCCGCAATAACCAGTTGAGCCACCCCAACTGGCGGGGCTGCTGGAGTCTGATACTTGGGAGCCATCTACTCCATGGTGTAAGTAGTGAGAGTTTGTGCTCCTCCCCCAGCCCGAGAAATTATTGGTGCCCACCGGAAATGTACCGGTCTGGGCCAAACTCTCCATAAGGCCCACCAAATGGACTAGAGCGTCCTGAAGTACTGGAATGGCTATGAACCACTCCGGGACCTGAGCTGGTCCGACGGTTACAGTCTGAGCTGGAACCTCCTCCTCGAAATTGGATAAGGCTCTACTGCGGGTGCTGCTGCTCGAGCTCTAGACTGAGCTCTACCTCTACCTTGGCCGCTAGCGCGACCCCGGCCTCGACCTCTGCCCCTGATCGTAGCTGCCACTAGGGGCTTTGGCTCATGTCCGGCTATCGATGCAGTGCGTGTTCCTGCCATCTGTGAGAGGACAAAAATCAAAGAGTTCAATCATCAATGATATAAAAAATTGCACGATAGAGAAAGAAAGAAGTGAAATTGTTCCTAAACTCCACAACATCTACAAAATAAGTACAGACGTCTCTGTACCGATCCTCCAAACACTACTACGCTTGCTCGTGACTCGTGAGACCTAGGCAACCTAGTGCTCTGATACTAATTTGTCACGACCCAAAATTCCCACTCTCGGGACTATGATGGAGCCTAACATTTTACTTGTTAGGCAAGCCAATGTTATAATAGTTTTTATCCATTTTTAACAAATCAAATTAATTGATACCAATTAATCTAAATAAATTGAAATATAACTGAAATAGAGTGAGAAAAACTATAATAACCGCAATATCTAGATACAATCCTAGAACTGGTGTCACAAGTGCACGAGCAACTAGAATAATACAGATAATGGTCTGAAGGAATGTAAAACTATATGAAATGAAATAAACAGTTAGGATAAGGCAGAAAGGGGCTCCAGAGCTGCGAATGCCGAGCAGCTATACCTCAAGTCTCCGTCAGGTCATTAATCCAAGCGATCTACTGACCGTCGCTATGACTGACTCAAAAATCTGCACAAGTGCAGAGTGTAGTATGAGTACAACCGACCTCATGTACTTTGTAATTGTCGAGCCTAACCTCTACGAAGTAATGACGAGGCTAAGGGGGTCACTTACAATAACATGTATGCAATATAATAATAATAATAACAAGAAAGAAACGCAGGAAAAATAATGCATTTAACTCATGAAAATAAACTCAATCCTCGAAATCAGTAAAACCAGAAATTATCAGTTCTCAGAATCTCATACAAAAATAATAAAAGCCAACACACTGAATAATGAATGCAATATACACAATTTATTGCGGCGCGCAACCCGATCCCACCGTACAAATACGAACCTCCCTTATTTCACCATATCAATATTAAGAATAACATGTAAAATCCATTGCGGCACGCAACTCGATCCTACCATATAATCAGAATCAATATCACAATCCTCTCTTATTTCACCATATCAAAGTCACATGTAAAATCCGTTGCGGCGTGTAACCCGATCTCACCATATCAATATCAATCCTCCCTTATTTCACCCGTTGCGGCGTGTAGCCCGATCCATAAATAAAAGCAATAGATGTAAGTAATTCAACAACTCAATGCACGAGAACCTCGGCGATAAAGGAATATTAAAACAAGCCATAAAGGGACCTCGTACCAAATCAAGAAATGCTACAATTAATACAACGCAATAAGACAAGACAAATAAAATACAGTTAAAGGGTACAAGTAAAACAAAGAAGGCAAGTAGCAATTAATTATGGAAGCATGGGAGAAACCAACATTTTAATACGGGAATAATAAGTGACAAGTAGCAAGTTAAAGCATAAGAAGCAATTAACACGTGTAAAAATTAAGAAATAGAATAAAATAATTAATGAAATACGGGAAAGCATGGAAACAAGTATTTTGACGGCGTATATACACTCGGCACCTCGCATATACATCTCTACACATGTAATTAATATAGCACATAGCACAAGGGTTCCTAATTCCCTCAAATCAAAGTTAGACCCAACACTTACCTCGCTCCGCAAGCAAATCAAAGCTCAACCAGGGCCTTTCCTCTAAAATCCGCCTCCAAACCAATCAAATCTAACCAAAATTGACTTAACAACATCAAATAATGCTAGGGAAATCAATTACAATACGTAAAGTTAAGATCTTTAAACTTTTTCCAAAAAGTTAACAAAAGTCAACCCAGGACCCTCTTGGTCAAAACCCAAGATTCGGACCAAAATCCAATTACCCATTCACCTCGAGCCCGATTATGTGTTTAGTTTCGAAATCCTGCCTCAATTTGAGGTATAAATCTAAATTTTAGAAAAAACCTCCAATTCTTTCAAAATCCCTAATTTTCTACCATGAAAGAACATAGATTAAGGTTAGAAATCAATGGATGTTGATGGAAAGGGATGAAAACGAGTTAAAGTACCCTACCCTATGAAATGGTGATGAAATGTCTCTACAAATTCGCTTCCAGGCCATGCTCTAATGAGAAGATGGTGAAAAATGGGTGAAATCCCCATTTTTGGAAGTTTAAATAACTGGGCGTCAGGTGTTTATCGCGTCGCGAGACACCTGATGCGTTCGCAAAGGGCACTACCCAGTTGGCTTACGCGATCCTGACAAACTCTACGCGTTCGTGTAGGCTTATCCCACCTCGCCTTCGCATTCACGAGACTAGGATCGCGCTCGTGTAGAGTAAGAGTTCCATTCCCAGCCCCTGCCTCCTATCACTATGCGTTCACGATGGAGTGGCCGCGTTCGCAAAGGGCAGACCCACCACTGCTACATATTCATGACCAAATCCTTGCATTCACGATGAGAAAAATCCTTCCCAGCTCAGATTACTCTTCACGACCGTGGGATTATATTCGCGATCGCGAATTAGAAAACACCATATGATACAAGAAGCCAAAACCAACAATATTTCCTAAGTTTAAATGGTCCATAGCCTATCCGAAACACATCCGAGCCACTCAAGCTCCAAATCAAACATATACACAAGCATAATAACATCATACAAACTTGCTCACGCAATCAAAACCTTAAAATAACACCTAGAACCACGAATCACACACCAAAACAAACAAAAATTTCAAAGAAACTTAAGAACTTTCAATTTTACAACCAGACATCTGAATCAGGTAACAACAAAGTCAACTTACGATCAAACTTATCAATTCTTTAAACCTTTAAATTACTAGTTTTCTACAAATTACATTAAATTAAGCTAGTGACATCCGAATTCGATTATGGGCATACGCCCAAGTCCCAAATTACAATACGAACCCACTAGGACCGCCAAAACACTGATCTGGGTCCGTTTACACAAAACATTGACCGTAGTCAACTCAAATGAGTATGAAGGCATGATTTCTCATTTTTATCAATTTTCTCCTAAAACATTCCGGAAAGAGGACACGGACTGCACACGTAAATCAAGGAAGGTTAAACGGAGCTATTAGAGGCTAATTACATATGATTACTTCTTTAAAATGCTAATTACATTTGTTTCTTGATGTGTGAGAAGTAATTTTCTTACAACAACAACATACCTAGTGAAATCCCACATGTAGAGTCTAGGAAAGAGATGTAAGTTTCATATTTGTCAATAAAAATGCCTATTATATTGTCCAAATAAACTAAAGAATGAACCGAACAAACGTTTTGAAAAACTATATTTATATTAGTTATTACAAGGTGTACATTAAAAGAAATTATGACAGCTGCCACCTTCATGGACATGAAACTGGATTTGGAGGATGAAATAACACTACTAAAAAACCGCCAATTTCCGACCGACATATTCCGACTGGAAAAAGTAGTCGCAAATTTCCGACGGAATTGGTCGAAAATTGCATAAAATATATTTTTCAATTATTAATAATAATTACGACTGATATTCCGTCTATATTTGTTGTACAGTTTGGCGGAAAATACCGTGTAACTGTTAGCGACCAATTCGGTCGGAAATAACAACAACACCAACCCAGTAAAATCCTACTAATAGGGTCTAGGGAGGGTAGTGTGTACGCAGACCTTACCCCTACCCCGAAGGAGTAGAGAGGTTATTTTCGAAAGACCCTCGGCTCAAAAAAAACAAAAAGACAAAATGGCAAAAAGGGAGACAATATTAGTATCACAACAACAATCATAGGATAAATAGGAACACCATAAAATCCAGAAGAAAGATGCAAAGAAAGGGAGACGATATTAGTAAATATTAGTATCACCACAACAGTCATAAGAAAAATAGGAACACCATGAAATCTAGAAGAAAGATGTAAAGCAAAAGCGATAGCTAGTAAATAGGACCTGCACTGAAAAGCGAACTAGTAAGCCACAACATTCCCACTAGTTATCTTAGATAAAAACCCTACTTGGCTAGTCCCACCATGTTACGAAATAAGGCACAAATCAACTACCTCCTAACCTACAACCCTAATACTCGACCTCCACATCTTCCTATCAAGTGTCATGTCCTCGGAAATCTAGAGCCTCTCCATATCCTGCCTGATCACCTCTCCCCAATACTTCTTAGGCCGCCCTCTACCTTTTATTGTGCCCTCCGTAACCAGCTGCTCACACCTCCGTACCGGAGCATCTGGGCTTCTCCTCTGAACATGTCCGAACCATCTAAGCCTCGCTTCCCGCATCATGTCATCGATGGGAGCCACATGCACCTTCTCCCGAATATCATCATTCCTAATCTTATCTATCCTAGTGTGCTCGCAAATCCACCGCAACATCCTCATTTCTGCTTCTTTCATCTTTTGGATATGTGAGTTCTTAACGGGCCAACACTCAGCCACATACATCATGGCCGGTCTAACCACCGCTTTATAAAACTTACCTTTGAGTATCGGTGGCACTCTCTTGTCACACAAGACTCCAGATGCTAACCTCCACTTCATCCATCCTACCCTAATATGGTGTGTGACATCCTCGTCGATCTCCCCTCCCCCCGGATAACCGAACCAAGGTACTTGAAGCTGCCTCTACTCGGGATGACCTGCGAATCAAGCCTCACATCCACGCCCACTTCCCCTGGCTCAGCGCTGAACTTACACTCCAGGTATTCCGTCTTCGTCCTGCTCAGCTTGAAACCCTTAGACTCAAGAGCCCGTCTCCAAACCTCCAGCCTCTTGTTAACACCGGCTCGCGACTCATCAATCAGAACTATGTCATCATGGAATAGCATGCACCATGGCACATCCCCTTGAATATGGTGTGTTAACGCGTCCATCACCAGGAAGAATAAGAATGGACTGAGCGCAGAACCTTGGTGTAACCCCATTACAACCGAAAAATGCTCAGAGTCGCCTCCTACTGTCCTAACCCGAGGCTTAGCCCTATCATACATGTCTTTAATCGCCATAATGTAGGGAACTGACATACCTTTTGCCTCCAGGCATCTCCAGAGAATTTCTCTAGGAACTTTGTCATACACTTTCTCTAGGTCAATAAACACCATGTGCAGATCCTTCTTCCTCTCTCTATATAGTTCCACCAACCTTCTAACAAGGTGTATAGCTTCTGTAGTCGAACGACCCGGCATGAACCCAAACTGGTTGTCGGATACAGACACTGCCATCCTCACCCTCGCTTCAACCACCATCTCCCACACTTTCATGGTATGACTCAGTAATTTGATACCCTTATACTTGTTACAACTCTGGATATCACCTTTGTTCTTATACAATGGAACCATCGTACTCCACCTCCACTCATCCGGCATCCTTTTTCCTTTAAAAATAATATTAAGAAACCTAGTCAACCACTCCAAACCTGCTCTCCCCACACACTTCCAAAATTCCACCAGAATCTCATTTGGCCCGGTTGCTCTGCCCCTACTCATCTTACGCATAGCTCCCACGACCTCCTCAACCTCGATACGCCTGCAGTACCCAAAGTCACGGTGACTCTCGAAATGCTCCAATTCGCCTAGCACAATATCCCAATCCCCTTATTCATTCAGAAGTTTATGAAAGTAAGTCTATCATCTCCTCTTAGTCTTCGCATCTTCCATCAATACTCTACCATCTTCGTCCTTGATGCATCTCACTTGGTCCAAATCCCGAGCCTTCCTCTCTCTCAACTTGGCCAACCGGAATAACTTCTTCACCCCACCTTTTTCCCCCAATTCCTCGTACATACGACCGTAAGTCGTAGTCTTAGCCTCTGTGACCACTAGCTTAGCCTCCTTCCTAGCTGCCTTATACCTATCCATGCACACTCGCCTCTCCTCCTCACCTATGCTCCCCACTAACTTTAGGCACACCGCCTTCTTTGCTTCCACTTTACCTTGGACAACTTCATTCCACCACCAGTCTCTTTTATGCCCACCAGAGATGCCCGTTGAGACCCCTAACACCTCTCTCGCAGCCTCCCTAATACAGTCTGCTGTCGTTGACCACATAGTGCTCGAGTCACCACTGCTCCTCCAAGCCCCCATAGCCGACAACTGCCCCTCCAACGCTTGGGCTTTATCCTTAGTTAAGGCTCCCTACCAGATTCTCAGTCTTCCTCAGGTAAACCTTTTTCCTCCTCTTTATCATAATACCAACGCCCATCACCAAGAGCCTATGTTGCTTCGCGAGTATCTCACCCGGAATCACCTTGAAATCCTTGCACAACCCTCTATCACACCTCCCAAGGAGGAGATAGTCAATCTGGGTCTTCGCCACCGCATTTTGAAAAGTAACCAAATGCCCCTCCCTCTTCTAAAAGCTAGAGTTCGCAATCACCGATCCAAAAACCTTAGCGAAGTCTAACAACGATGTACCTCCTCCGTTCCTCTCCTCAAAACCAAAGCCACCATGCACCTCGCCATAACCACCTGCGGTCGACCCAATATGGCCACTCTATTCTTACCTTTCTGGACTCCTGAGTACCAAAGTTTATACCCATCCACGTCCCTCGCCCTCGACCCTACCCACCTTGTCTCCTGGACACACACTATATTGACCCTCCTCTTATGGAGGATCTTCACCAACTCTATAGATTTACCCGTCAATGTACCTACGTTCCATGACCCAATTCTCAACCTACAGACACCCTTGTTCCCTTTACCTCCCTTGCCTCCCGCCTACACCTAAACCCTGCCCTACCTCCCGCCCCACCCCCCGTTCCCCCCAAGGACATGACCTCACTCGACCATCCCAGACAACAGCCACTCTACCTACGGTAGAGTAAGGGGAATCACAATCACACAAGGCAACAGACCAAACCAGAAGAATACAAGTTGCAACAACAGGCACACTAATACGGTAAATAAACTAGTACGAGGTAAGATGTAAGCAATTTAACTCACATAACAAAAGGAAACTGGAAAACGGGAGGTACCAACTCCCGCGAGTAGAAAAAATACAATAAAAATACCGATACTATGAGTACCAGATATAGAACGAAAGAACCTGGAGCAAGTTTTCCTGAAGTGTGTCGGATCTGCTCAAGAGCACTAGCAAGTCCTGATGTGTCCCACCTGGAAGTGGTTCGGAAGTCGCCGGAATTTACGAAACTTGCCGACAATCTGAACACACCGGGAAATAGTCTGTCCCTGCCGGGAAGAAGCTGCACCTGTCCAAAGAAATAGACGCACCCACACACACAAGGGAGGGGGGGGAGAGAGAAAGGGAAAGAGAGAGATGGGAAGAAGAAGATGGTCCTAAAATCAAAATCTGTTATTGTTTATGTTATAGTAAGAAAACTTAAGTGTAATAATCTTCATGAGCACAAGCAACAACAAAGAAAGAAATTCAGATCTTATCAATACTAGAAAAGGTTTTCAAAGAAAGTAAAACCGATGCTCAGGAAAATAGCATATAACTTAGAAGTCGCAACAGAAATCCAAAAAGTAAAACACAAAAACAGAGAATCAAAATGATTAGAGGCAAACCACCAGAAAATCTAAACAAAAACCGGCTAAGTCCGGACGACGCCACTTCGATGGCGACAATGCTAGATCAGTGTCACCGAAAAATACTGGGTTCACTGAAAAAGCGAGATCCGGCCAGATTCGACGAGGTTCCAGTCACATCGCCTCAACAACGATGTACATCGGAGCAACAGAAACAAAATAACAGAATCTTTAAAAGCATGTAATTCTGAATTGAAAATCAGAGAGAAAAAAGGATTAATCATCAAAATACAGTCTTTTAAAAATTGTTGGATTGACCAATCTTGCAGACGCAAATGAACCACAGTTGAGATGAATATTAGAGGCTGCACAATTTGTAGAACAAGTGTTCATAATCTCAACTATGTACTCTGGAATCCCATCAGAAACAATCGGTCGGAAATAATTAGAAAGAATAAAATAAAAATAAAAAATTGCGACCGATTTAGTCGGAATTTTTTATTAAAATGAGGTTTGACTATTTGACCTATTTTCCAACCGAATCGGTTGGAATATAATTTTGAACACCCTCCCCCCCCCCTTCCCCGACCCCTTTCTTTTTTCTTTCCCTGTTTTCTTCCTTCTCCCTTCTCTCTCTCACACTCAAACCTCCCTTTTTCCTTCCCCCCCCCCCACCCAACCCGCCGCTTCCATCACCAGTGCCACTCACCGGCGACGTCGCCCCGCTGCAGCTTCGTCGATGACCCTCCAGTGCCTGGTAAGTTTCCCTCACCCTCCTTTGTTATTTTTTTTTAATTTCTCCTAGTTTGGTTTGTAAAAATTGATTGGTGTTAGCTAAGGTAAATCTATGGCTATTATTAGTAGCTAAATTAAAGTTATATGTAGGTAATTTAGAGTAACGTATTAAAGTTATATGTTGGTAATTTAGGGTTATACGTTAAACTTATATGTTAAAGTTATATGATGGTAATTTAGAGTTATTTGTTGCTAAATTAAATTTATATGTTAATGTTATATGTTGGTAAATTACATACTAATTTGGGAATAACATTACCAAGTTGGGGATAATTTTACTAAATAATTTTGCTAACTAATATGTAGAGTTGTTACATATATAGCAATTCAACACATTTGATTATATTGGGGAGGGTACTGATTTTAAGAGGAGAAAGTATGAAGAATCTATTAAAACTCTTAGTGCTAGTTGACTACTTTTGTGATGACCAAAAATATCATCTTTAAATTTAATAAGTAATTTTGTGTTCTAAGACCTCAAAAAGCATCAATTATCATTCATCGACTTGTGTGCGTAGTCCGTATAATTTTTCGGAAAGTTTTTATGAGAAAAATAGATTAAAATGTGAAATAGAGCTTTAAAACTCAATTGAGTTGACTTTGATCAACATTTTGGGCAAACGGATTCGGATCAGTGTTTTAACAATTCCAGTACATCCGTATCGTGATATGGGATTTGGGTGTATGCCCAGAATCGCATTTCGAGCTCCCTAACCCGAGATATGGAATTTTGATAAAAAATTAAAAGCTTGAAAGCTTAATGATTTTTAAGAAATTACTGATGTTGGATTTATTGACACCGGGTACGTATTTTGGTTTCGGAGCCCCGTATAAGTCCACTATAATATTTATGACTTATCTGTCAAATTTGGTGAGAATCGGAGTTGATTTGACATGATTCGGACGTCCGGTTATAAAAAGATAAGTTTTAATGTTTTCTTGAAACTTTCCTTTGATTTGGTGTCTGATTCGTAGTTCTTGTTATTTTTTTGGCGATTTGATAGTGCGAGCAAGTTCGTATGATGTTTTAAGACTTGGGTGCATGTTTGGTCTGGAGCCCCGAGGGCTCGAGTTAGTTTTGGGTGATTAGCGGACCATGTTTGGACTTGGGAAAAACTGGAAATATCTTCTTCTGTTATCCTTCTTCGCGTTCGCGAGAGGAGGCTCGCGTTTGCAAAGAAGAAACTGGAGGCAGGTGAAAAATATTATTCTTCGCGTTCACGAAGAGGGGGCCACGTTCGCGAAGGGAAGAGGGCAGTATTCATCGCGAAAGCATGGAAGCATTCGTGTTCTCGAAAAAGGCGAGGCAGGGTCGGGCACCAAGCGATAAAGCTTCACGTTCGCGTAGGGTGTATCGCGTTCGCGAAGGCCACATTTGGCAAGGCTTCGCGTTCGCGTGTGATGACCCAAAATGTCATCTTTAAATTTAATAAGTAATTCTGTATTCTAAGACCTTGAAAAGCTCCATTTATCATTCCTCGACTTGCGTGCATTGTCCGTACAATTTTTCAAAATGTTTTTATGTGAAAAATGAATTAAAAGGTGAAATAGAGCTTTAAAACTCAACTGGGTTGACTTTGGTCAATATTTTGAGCAAACAGAATCAGATCAATATCTTGACAATTCCGGTAGGTTTGTATCTTAATTTGGGACTTGGGTGTATGCCCGGAATTGAATTCCAAGGTCCCTATATGGAATTTTTATAAAACATTAAAAGCTTGAAAGCTTAATAATTTTTAAGAAATTACTGATGTTGGATTTATTGACCTCGGGTCCATATTTTTGTTCCGGAGCCCGGTATAGGTCTACTATAATATTTATGACTTTTCTGCCAAATTTGATGAGAATCGGAGTTGATTTGACGTGATTCGAACGTCTGATTTTAAAAATATAAGTTTTAAAGTGTTCTTGAAAACTTCTTTTGAATTGGTGTCCGATTCGTAGTTCTAGGTGTTATTTTGGCGATTTGATCATGCGAGCAAGTTCGTATGATGTTTTAGGACTTGTGTGCATGTTTGGTTTGGAGCCCCGAGGGCTCGGGTGAGTTTCGGATATGATACGGGATGATTTTGAACTTAGAAAAATTTGATTTTCTGCAACTTCAGGCTTCTGGTATTTCCTTCATCGCGTTCGCGAATGTTCTCTTGAACGCGAAGAGCAAACTGGGCTGGCTGAATTTTCCTTCTTCGCGAAAGGGAAGATTGGGTCGCGAACGCGAAGCTATGGGGACTTCACCTTTCACGAATGCGACCAACTGAACGCGAACGCGAAGCTTTAGAGGCATGGGGGAGGGGTCTGTTGTCCTTCTACGCGAACGTGAGCACTGGCACGCGAATGCGAAGGAAGACTCACGAACGCAAAAGCCACGGGCTGCTATTCATCCCGAACACGAAGAAGGCCTGACAACTGTGACTTAAAACATAACCAAAACGGGATTTTCCCCATTTTTTACAAACCCTCAATTAGAATTCGGTTTAGGGGCGATTTCAAAAGAGTTTTTCACGATTTCGAACTGGGTAAGTGTTCTTCGTTATATAGTGATTGTATTTCATAAATCTAAGTCTATATTCATTATTTATTTCGGATTTAGATGGAAGAAATTAGATTTTTATAAAATCTTCCAAATACGAAAATTTAAGATTTGAAGGTCCATTTTTTATCGGAATTGGATAATTTTTGCATGGTTGGACTCGTCTCGGAATGGGTGTTCGGATTTCGTAAGTTTTTTTCGAGATTTGAGACATGGGTCGCACTGCCGAATATTTTAATAAATTTCGGATTTTATTCGGAAAATTAGTAAATTCATATGGAATTAATTCCTATGATTCGTATTGCGTATATTGAATTGTTTGTGAATAGATTTGAAGCTTTTGCAGACAAATTTAAAAGGAAAAGTTATGATCGAGTAATTGAATGGAATTTGCAAAGCGGGGTAAGTATTGTGATTAACCTTGACTTGAGGGAATAGAACTCTTAAATTATTTTTTATGTGAATTGCATGTGAACGACATATATGCGAGGTAACCTTGACTTGAGGGAATAGAACCCTTAAATTAATTGTTTCCCTGCTTACTTGAAAAAAAATTTAAATTATTTTAAATCATGAATTAATTATTATAATAATTGTTTCTCTCCTATTCTTTGTCAAACAATAATTCTTGAATTTCTGCATTAATTGTTACATGTTATTTGAATTATGTGCCTTAATTGTTATTTGACACTTAGCATATTAAATATTAAACTGCATATTTTCTCTCTGATTTCCATAATAATTTACTATTTGCCTTTGTTTGTTTCATAATTAAATTATAATTATTGTATGCTTGTTGTCTTATAATTTTATATTATTTGTTACATTTATTGGTGAAATTTATTCTATAAGATTTGGTAAATGAATATGTTGGAGGAGCGGGTTGCACGCCGCAACAGGATTGATTATAATGAATATATTAGATGATCGGGTTGCACGCCGCAACAGAATTAATTATAACGAATATGTTGGAGGATCGGGTTGCACGTCGCAACAGACTTATTAAAAGTCCATATTGGAGGATCGGGTTGCACGCCGCAACAGACTTATTTAAAAGTCGACATACATACATACATATATATATATATATATATATATATATATATATATATATATATATATATATATATATATATATATATGGGGGATCGGGTTGCACGCCGCAACAAACTTGATTAAAATAAATATGTATTGGAGAAGCGAGTTGCACGCCGCAACAGAACTGAATGTGAATATATTGTGAGAGCGGGTTGCACGCTGCAACAGAATTGAATGTGAATATATTGTGAGAGCGGGTTGCACGCTGCAACAGAATTGATGGAAATGATAATTGGTTATGACTGCTGAGTTGGCTTCAATTATTATAAATGAGTTACCTGATTTATTTCTATTATTGTTGTTGCTACTAATATTGCGTACAGGTAATGTAAGTGACCCACCTTAGCCTCGTCACTACTTCATCGAGGTTAGGCTCAGCACTTACCAGTACATGGGGTCGGTTGTACTGATACTACACTCTGCACTTCTTGTGCAGATTTCGGAGTTGGTCCCAGCGGCGTGCCATAGACTTGCTCGGATTTTAGATGCTCAGAGGAGACTTGAGGTATAACTTAATGGCGTCCGCAGTTCTGAAGTCCCCATCTATTTTACTTTAGCTGTGTGTTTATTTCCAGACATCTTTATTTTATTCAGACCTTTATCTGTATTATTCTAGAAGCTCGTGCACTTGTGATACCAATTCTGGGATGATATTTAGACACCGTTATTTTTATGGATTATTCGCTACATTTCAGACATTACTTACGCATTTGTTCATTTATTATTAATAACTTTAAAAATTATTTTAAAAATAGAATATTATTCTAATGTTGGCTTGCCTAGAAAGTAAAATGTTAGGCGCCATCATGGTTCGAAGGTGGAAATTTCTGGTCGTGACAGTTGGTATCAGAGCACTAGGTTACATAGGTCTCACGAGTCACGAGCAAGCTTAGTAGAGTCTGAAGGATCGGTACGGAGACGTCTGTACTTATCTCTCAGAGGCTATGACGTTTAGGAACAATATCACATCTTTCTTATTTTGTCGTGCGATTTTATTCTATCATCGATGATTGAACCATTCTACTCTTATTCTCTCACAGATGGTGAGAACACGTAATATCTCTATCGATGGACAGGGAACAGAACCTCCGGTGGAAACTATGGCCAGGGGTAGAGGTAGAGGTCGAGGTCATGCTAGAGGCCGAGGCAGAGGCCGCGGTAGAGCTCAGTCCGGAGCTCAAGCAGCTGCACCTGTTGTAGAACCTCAGGTGGACCTTCAGGAGGTGGTTCTAGTTCAGAATGTACCAGCTGGACCAGTTCAAGTTCCGGAAGGATTCATAGCTACTCCCGTGCTTCAGGACGCTCTAGTCCGTTTGGTGAGTCTTATGGAGGGCGTGGCCTAGAATGGTGCATTTCCAATGGCACCAGCCATTTCACAGGCTGGGGGAGGAGCACAAACTCCCACTACTCCTGCTCCGGAGCAGATGGCTCCCCAGAATCAGGCTCCAGCAGCCCCGCCAGTTGAGGTAGTTCAGCCAGTTATTGCGGCACAGATTGGTGATAGGCCCGCCATGTCTTTTGAGGCCTTATTGAGACTGGATAAGTTTATCAAGCTCTTTCTAGTTCACTTTAGTGGTACACCTTCTGAGGACCCACAGGATTATCTTGAACGCTGCCATGAGGTGCTACGGAACATGGGTATAGTTGAGACCAATGGGGTCGATTTTGCTGTATTTCAAATGACGGGTTCCGCCAAGAGGTGGTGGAAAGATTATACATTGACCCGACCAGTCGGATCGCCTGCACTTACCTAGGAGCAGTTCTCTCAGCTATTTCTGGAGAAGTTCCTCCTTATCATACTGAGAGAGGAAATCCGCAAGCAATTTGAGCGTCTACAACAGGGCAGTATGACTGTTACTCAGTATGAGTCCCATTTTGTGGATTTGGCCCGTCATGATCTCCCTTTACGAATTACGGAGGGAGAGAGAGTGAGGAGGTTCATTGAGTGACTCACTCACCCTATTAGACTTCAGATAGCCAAGGAGACCGAAAGTGAGTTTCTTTTCAGGCGGCTGCTAATGTCGCAAAGAGGATCGAGATGGTTCTTGAACAGGAAAGAGGGTAGAGGTCCGATAACGGGCCTCGCCAGTTCGGTGGTTTCAGTGGTGCCTCGTCTGGAGGCAAGGGTAATTTTGTTAGGGGTCATCCTCCCAGACCATTTCATTCAGCACTTCATGCATCTCCTGGTGCTTCAGGGAGTCACGGTCCTATTATGCCTTACTCTGGACAACCGGAATTCAGTGCACATTCAGCTCCTATCAATGCATCACCACTCCATAGTTACTACAGCGGTTATCTGGCCCATTTTGGTCAGCTTCAGCTTTAGCTGCCACGGTATCAGGATGGGTGTTATGAGTGTGAAAACATTAATCACATCAGGAGGTATTGCCCTAGAATGGCGAGTAACAGATCTCGGCAAGATTCTCGTGCCATCATACCTCCACCTTTAGCTGCCTGACCCCTGCTCAGCCAGCTAGAGATAGGGGTCAGGCAGCTAAAGGTGGAGGTCAGGCCATTAGAGGTGGAGGTCAGGACATTAGAGGTGGAGGTCATACCGTTAAAGGTAGAGGCCAGCCAGTTAGAGGCCGTCCTAGGGACGCAGTTTAGAGTGGTGGGGCCCAGCCCCAATTTTATGGTTTTCCAGCTAGGCCTAAGGCCGAGTCATCTGATGCTGTGATCACAGGTATTATTCTAGTTTTTCATAGAGATGCTTCAGTTCTATTTGATCCAAGATCTACTTATTCCTATATGTCCTCCTATTTTGCTTCATATTTGGTTGTACCTTGTGATTCTCGGAGTGCTTCTGTGTGTGTATCTACACCGGTGGGAGACTCTACTGTAGTAGATCATGTCTATCGGTCTTGTGTGGTTACTATTGGTAATCTTGAGACTAGTGTGGATCTTCTACTTCTTGATATGGTAGATTTTGATGTCATCTTGGGTATGGATTGGCTATCCCCTTATCATTCTATATTGGATTGTCATACCAAGACAGTGACCCAAGCTATGCTGGGGTTAACTCGGTTAAAGTGGAAAGGAACTCCTGGTCATTCTGCCAGCAAGGTTATTTCTTATATGAAATCTCGGCGTATGGTAGAGAAAGGGTGTCTAGCCTATTTGGCTTATATTCGCGATCCCAGTGCGGATGCTCCTTCTATGGACTCCGTACCAGTTGTTCGTGAATTTCCAGAAGTATTTCCTACAGATTTGTCGGGGATGCCACCCGACAGAGATCTTGACTTATGTATTGATTTTGCTCCGGGCACTCAGCCCATTTCTATTCCACCATATTGTATGGCCTCGCTGGAGTTGAAAGAATTGAAAGAGCAGTTACAAGACTTGCTTGATCAGGGATTCATTAGACCCAGTTTCTTGCCCTGGGGTGCACCAGTATTATTTAAAAAGAAGAAAGATGGCTTTATGCGGATGTGTAAAGATTATCGGCAGTTGAACAAAGCCACTATCAAAAACAAATATCCGCTGCCAAGAATTGATGACTTATTTGATCAGCTTCAGGGTGCCAAGGAATTTTCGAAGATCGATTTGAGGTCTGGTTACAATCAGTTGAATATTAGGGCATCTGATGTCCCTAAAATAGCTTTTCGAACTCGGTATGGGCATTACGAATTCCTAGTGATGTCATTTGGGTTGACAAATGCCCCAGCAACATTTAGGGATTTGATGAATCGGGTGTTCAAGCCTTATTTGGATTCTTTTGTGGTTGTATTCACTGACGATATCTTGATTTACTCAAGCAGTCGAGAGGAACATGAGCAGCATCTTCGAAGTGTGCTTCACACCTTGAAGAATAATCAGTTATATTCTAAGTTTTCAAAATATGAGTATGGGTAGTCTTGCGTATATTCCGGTTGGTGAGAGGCCATTAGCTACAGATGTTAAGACTTTCGCTAATTAGTTCGTGAGGTTAGATGTTTCAGAACCCAGTCGGGTTCTAGCTTGCACAGTCACTCGGTCTTCTTTATATGAGCGCATCAGAGAGAGGTAGTATGATGATCCTCATTTACTTGTCCTTAAGGACACGGTGCGGCACGGTGATGCCAAACATGTTGCTGTGGGGGAAGATGGGGTTCTGCGAATGCAGGGTCGTATTTGTGTGCCTAATGTGGATGGGCTTAGTGAATAAATTCTTGAAGAAGCACACAGTTCCAGGTATTATACTCATCCAGGTACCGCCAAAATGTATCACGATTTGTGGCAATATTATTGGTGGAGGAGAATGAAAAAGGATATAGTTTCATATGTAGCTCGGTATCTGAATTGTCAGCAAGTTAAGTATGAGAATCAGAGACCTGGTGGTTTGCTTCAGAAGTTAGAAATTCCTGAGTGGAAGTGGGAGCGTATCACTATGGATTTTGTTGTTGGGCTCCCACGGACCCAGAGAAAATTTGCTGCAGTTTGGGTCATTGTGGACAGGTTGACCAAGTCAGCACATTTCATTCTAGTGGCAGTTACCTATTCTTTAGAGAGGTTAGCTGAAATTTACATTCGTGAGATTGTCTGCCTTCACGGTGTGCCCGTGTCTATTATTTCAGATCGAGGTACGCAGTTTATCTCACATTTCTAGAGGGCTGTGCAGCGTGAGTTAGGCACGCGGGTGGAGTTGAGTACATCATTTCATCCACAGACGGACGGACAGTTAGAGCGCACTATTCAGATATTGGAAGATATGCTCAGCGCTTGTGTTATAGACTTTGGAGTTTCTTGGGATCATTTCTTGCTACCTACGGAGTTTGCTTATAATAATAGCTACCAGTCGAGCATTCAGATGGCTCCATATGAGGCTTTATACTTAAGGTGATGCCGATCGCCAGTTGGTTGGTTTGAACCGGGAGAGGCTCGGTTGTTGGGTACTGATTTGGTACAGGATGCCTTGGATAAGGTCAAGACTATTCAGGATCGACTTCGCACAGCTCAGTCTAGGTAAAAGAGTTATGCCGACCGT
This sequence comes from Nicotiana tabacum, assembly GCF_000715075.1. Classification (NCBI taxonomy): domain Eukaryota; kingdom Viridiplantae; phylum Streptophyta; class Magnoliopsida; order Solanales; family Solanaceae; genus Nicotiana; species Nicotiana tabacum. The sequence continues at coordinate 4,665,684 of NC_134093.1, forward strand.
AAAGTTCGTGATATTGCATTCATGGTTGGAGAAAGAATATTGCTTCGGGTTTCACCTATGAAAGGTGTAATGAGGTTCGGAAAGAAGGGCAAGTTGAGCCCTAGGTAGATCGGACCCTTTGAAATTCCTGAAAGGGTGGGTGAAGTAGCCTACAGGCTTGCATTACCACCTAGTTTATCAGCGGTTCATTCGATGTTCCATGTGTCTATGCTCCGAAAATATCATGGTGATCCGTCCCATGTGTTAGATTTGACATACGAGGAGGAGCCGGTGGCTATTCTAGCCGGGCAGGTCCGACAGTTGAGGTCTAAGACTTATCCTTCAGTTCAGGTGCAATTGAGAGGTCAGTAGGTTATGTTTTGATGCAGGTGGGTAGGGTGATCGCCTATGCCTCGTGCCAGTTGATGACCCATGAGAAGAACTATCTTGTCCATGATCGTGAGTTAGCAACCATTGTTCACGCCTTGAAGATTTGGCATCATTATTTGTATGGGGTTCATTGTGAGATCTATACTGATCACCGGAGTCTGCAGCATCTATTCAAGCAGAAGGATCTTAATTTCGTCAGCGGAGATGGTTGGAGCTTCTTAAGGACTATGATATCACTATCCTGTACCATCCGGGGAAGGCCAATGTGGTGGCCGATGCTTTGAGTCGCCGGGTAGAGAGTTTGGGGAGTTTAGCATATCTTCCAGCAGCAGAGAGACCTTTGGCATTGGATGTTCAGGCCTTAGCGGGCCAACTTGTCAGATTGGATATTTCGGAAGCTAGTCGGGTATTGGCTTGCGTGGTCTCCAGGCCTTTTCTTTATGACCATATCAGGGAGCGTCAGTATGATGACCCCCACTTGCTCATTCTTCAGGACAGGGTTCAGATAGGTGATGCTAGGGATGTGACTATTGGTGATGACGACGTGCTGAAAATGCAGGGATGGATATGTATGCCTAATGTAGATGGGCTTCGAGAGTTGATTCTTGAGGAGGCCCACAGCTCACGGTATTCCATCCATCCGGGTGCTGCGAAGATGTACCAGGATTTGAGGCAGCACTACCGGTGGAGGCGGATGAAGAATGATATAGTTGGGTTTGAGGCTCTGTGTCTCAACTGACAGCAGGTTAAGTATGCGCATCAGAGACCGGGTGGCTTGCTTCAGATATTAGAGATCCCAGAGTGGAAGTGGGAGCGGATTACCATGGACTTTGTAGTTGGGCTCCCACGGACTTCAAGGAAGTTTGATGCTATTTGGGTTATTGTGGATCGACTGACCAAGTCTGCACACTTCATTCCAGTTGGTACTACTTACTCTTCAGAGCGGTTGGCTAAGATTTACATCCGAGAGATCGTTCACCTACATGGTGTCCCAGTTTTCATCATTTCAGATAGGGGTACTCAGTTTATATCGCAGTTTTGGAGGGCCGTGCAGTGAGAGTTGGGTACTCAGGTTGAGTTGAGCACAACTTTTCACCCTCAGACGGACGAGTAGTCTGAGCGCACTATTCAGATATTGGAGGACATGTTGCGCACTTATGTCATTGACTTTGGGGGTTCGTGGGACCAGTTTCTGCCACTCGCGGAGTTTGCATATAACAACAGTTATCAGTCGAGTATTTAGATGGCTTCGTACGAGGCTTTATATGGGAGGAGGTGTAGATCTCTTGTTGGATGGTTTGAGCCAGGTGAGGCTAGTATCTTAGGTACAGACTTGGTCCAGGACGCATTAGATAAGGTGAAATTGATTCAGGAGCGGCTTTGCACGATGCAGTCTAGGCAGAAGAGCTACGCGGATAGGAAGGTTTGTGATGTGTCTTTTATGGTTGAGGAGAAGGTTTTGCTGATGGTATCACCCATGAAGGGTGTTATGAGGTTTGGGAAGAGGTGCAAGTTGAGCCCCCAGTTCATTGGGCCTTTTGAGGTGCTTCAGAGAATAGGGGAGGTGGCTTATAAGCTTGCCTTGCCACCCAGCTTGTCGAGTGTGCATCCAGTGTTTCATGTTTCCATGCTCCAGAAGTATATTGGAGATCCGTTTCATATTTTGGATTTCAGCACGGTTCAGTTGGAGGGTGATATGACTTATGATGTGGAGCCAGTGGCTATTTTGGGTCGGCAGGTTCAAAGGCTGAGGTCAAAGGATATAGCGTCAGTGAAAGTGCAGTGGAGAGGTCAGCCTGTGGAGGAGGCCTTCTGGGAGACCGAGCGGGAGATCCGGAGCAGATATCCATGCCTATTCGAGACTCCAAGTGTGTTTCTAGACCCGTTTGAGGACGAACGGATGTTTAAGAGGAGGAGGATGTAACGACCCGACCGGTCGTTTCGAGAGTAATAGCCCCGTTTTCCCCATTTCTACTTCTTTTTGTGTTATTCGGCTATTTTATGTTATATCGGGTTAGTTGGTTCGGGACCGGAGTGGTTTCAGAGTGAATTGAGACACTTAGTCTCTTAAGTAGAAACTTAAGTTGGAAAAGTCAACCGGATGTTGACCTATGTGCAAATGATCTCAGATTTGAATTCCGATGGTTCCGTTAGCTCTGTTAGGTGATTTTGGACTTAGGAGCGCATTCAGAATATGATTTGGAGGTCCGTGGTAGAATTAGGCTTAAATTGGCAAAATTGAAAATTTGGCGATTTCGGTCGGTAGTGAAAAATTTGATATCGGGGTCGGAATGGAATTCCGGAAGTTGAAGTAGGTTCGTAGTGTCATTTGTGACGTTTGTGCAATATTTGAGGTCATTTGGACATGGTTTGGTTGGTTTCGGCATCGGTTGCCGAATTTGGAAATTTAGAAGTTCTTAGTCTTGAATCCGAGGGTAATTTGATGTTTGGATGTTGTTTTGAGTGATTTGAAGGTTCAACAAAGTTTGTATGTTGATATATGACTTGTAGGTATTTTTGGTTGAGGTCCCGAGGGCCTCGGGTGAGTTTCGGGTGATTAACGAATAGTTTTTGGACTTTGCAAAATGGCTAATCTGCTAGTATGAACTTTCTAGTTTCCTTATACGCGATCGCGTGGGTAAGTTCGCGATCGCGTAGGCTTATTTTGGGGTAGAGACGAGTTTTTCTGTGCGATCGCGGGATTTAGGATGCGATCGCGTGCGTTTGTGAAGTTTGTCTTCGCGAACGCATGGACAGTGTCGCGTTCGCGTAGAGGTATCGAGCTGGTGAAGAGGCGAGGTGATTGCTTTACGCGATCGCGTGAGGTAGGATGCAGTCGCATAGGTTTGAGAAGCAGTGATCCGGGATCGCGTAGGTAATTCCACGTTCGCGTAAGGTTAATGTGTGGGCAGCCTACTTTGTGCTTAGCGATCGCGAGGCCATTTCTGAGATCGCGATTAAGGAAAATATGGGCAGCAGTGTTAAATTCCAAAATTGAGGGTTTGGACTCATTTACATCTTTTGAGCTAGAGACCATGGATTTAGGCGATATTTGGAGGGATTTTTAGGGAGTTGATTGGGATAAGTGTTTCTTACTTGATTTTGGTTAAATTCCATGATTATATCGTGGTTTTTATCATCTAAATTGTGATTTGGGGTGAAAAATTGGGAAAAAAGTGGAAGAATTCTTGAGATAGAATATTGAGGTTTTGAAGGGGATTTTGTTGTCGGATTTTGGTAAATTTGGTATGATTAGACTCGTGAGTGAATGAGCTTTCTAGTTTTATGAATTTTGTCCGATTTCGTTACGTGTGCCCGGGGGCTGGGTTTGAGCCAATTTCGTGTTTCGATCTAATTTTGTAGCTTTTCTTATGGAATTCATTCCATTAGCATATATTGATGGTATTGTACTGATTGTGAATAGATTTGGAGCATTTGGAGGCGAGTCCAGAGGCAAGAGCATTACGGGGTAGAGATTTGACCGGTTTGAGGTAAGTAACGATTGTAAATCTAGTCCTGAGGGTATGAAACCCCGGATTTCGTGTAATTCTACTATTCTGAAGGTACGTACATGCTAGGTGACGGGCGTGTGGGCGTGCACTGTTGGGGATTGTGACTTGGTCCGTCCCGTAGCAACTGTAAAGTTGCATATTTTATGGAAATTATATGATGCTTATGTGTTTTTAGAAAGAGTTTCTCTTAATTGGGCTGAATGGCATGTTTGGGCCTTGTGCCAGTGCTATTTGGACCCTTAGGGGTTTTATTTTATTTTTATTATTCTCTCACTGTTTTCGATTGAACATTTATACTCAGTCATGGTTATACCTGTTAACTGCATAACTCAGTTTTATTACTCGATTTTGATGCATATAAATGTTGTTTTGGGTTGAGCACCCTGTTTTTACTGAAATGCCCGAGTGGCTTGAGAGGTTTATGCCTGAGTGAGGCCGACGGCCTGATTTGTTAGGATATTTATGGGATCAGGCTGCACGCCGCAGTATGTTGCATATTTATGGGCTCGGGCTGCACGTCGCAGCATGTTGCATATTTATGGGCTCGGGCTGCACGTCGCAGCATGTTGCATATTTATGGAATCGGGCTGCACGTCGTAGCATGTTGCATATTTATGGGATCAGGCTGCACGCCGCAGCATGTTTGATATAGTCCGAGGGCCTAAGTTATTTATGCCATGATTTGGCTTGATATAGCGCTTGGGCTGAAGGAGCCCCTTCGGAGTCTGTATACACCCACAGTGAGCGCAGGTACCTACTGAGTGCGAGTGCCGAGTGTTGAGTGACTCGTAGGCATGAGTGATTGTGAGGTATGCCCTAGTGGCAAGAGTGATTGTGAGGTTTGCCCGAGGGGTTGTATATGAGTGAAGCTTTGCCCGAGGGGGTGTTTATGATTTCATTATTTTTGCTCACCTTTGCATTTTTCCTTTGTTTGAAAGCTGTTGAAAAATATCCTTAAATGATTTTTTTACTGGAACTGGGTTTAAACGAGATATTTTGATTCAAATCCTGATTTTAAAAGCATGAGGTATTTTACTGAGATTTCATGATATGAACGTTATATGCTTTATTGCTCGTCACTACTACTCAGTATTTATTTATTGTTGTTACTTACTGAGTTGGAGAACTCACGTTACTCCCTCCACCTTGTGTCCAGATCCAGGTGTATCTGGACATGGTAGCGGTTGTTGATTATTTTGGTTGAAGATTTCTGTCTTCTTGGCGACCGTAGCCCCTGCTCTTCTCCCTCTTATCTTCCTTTAGTTGTATTTAGCTATTTTTCAGGCTGAGTTAGCCTTGATATTGTTAGACAGATTGTAGTAGATGCTTATGACTAGTGACACCCCGATGTCGGATTTTTTCTTCCGCACTTTTATTTTGATTGAAACTCCATTACGAAGATTTTTATGATTAAATAACATTAAAATTATCTTTGAAATAAAAATATCGGTTTGTTTTGGAAATGAGTCGGCTTGCTTAGTTCCACGATAGGCGCCATCACGACAGGGGTTAGTTTGGGTCGTGACAGCTGGTCATGTCATGTTTGTTTTTATATTTGAGAACTTAATTATGTGTGTCTTGTTTCGTTTGCATGTAATTGTCATCTCTATGTTTAAGTGATATTATATTATTTCTTTCTTTTTATAACTATTTCTTTGTTACTATGTTGCATTTCATTTTTTAGGATAGTGTTTGATTGCATGCGCCCTATAGCTAGTGTTTTGTCTAACCTGTTTCAACCCCTCATATCCGGCCGATTCGTCAAAACTATCTAGGAAAAAACTATCAGAATATTCCCAGGAGAGATTTATGCGCACCAATTCAATCTTATAAATGGATTGTATGTGCTAGTCAATGTGGTGTAAGTCTCAATGGAGAAATACAATTTATAATGCAACTTATAAATCGCATTTACTAGATGAAATTTATACATCGCATTTGATAAACATAATTTATAAATCGAATTTGACAAATTGATATATAATTTTTTGCAATTTTTATGTCGCATTACGCATTATGTACTTGCCATCATGCATATAAGAAAAAAAATTTGTACAACTCTTAGAATTTGTGATTATGAGCGCATATCATTAATAATAAACTGAGAAGTTTATGTCAGATTAAATGGTACACACTAGTTTATGACCTCTCTCAAGTTTCTCGAATCAAAATGTGTAAATAATTTTTTCATGATTTTCAAATAGACATTACAGAAATTGCAAAGTTTTAACTGATTGAATGCATAGATGAACTTTATTTGTATACTAGAAAAAGTTGTAGTCAGAATTACAGACACTATTCCAAGTCGAAAATTAGTGCTCAGTTCGCGAAACAATTTCGAAGAAGCTGCCAAACAATATAAATGCGTCAGTTGAGCAGCATTTTCCAATTATTCCTTAAGAATATGTCGTGGGTCTGGTTATTTTCTTGCCTTTTCAATTTTGAAGGCTTGGGTTAAGAAGGAAATCGAAATTAATTAATTTGTGTTTCTTTTCTCACTCGGTTTCAATATCCGTATTGTGGCGCAACTAAATTTGAATTCACAGTGAAGAATCTCTTATTAAGGGATAATTAAAGCGCTTCCTAATAAATGTGACTCTATATATATGTGACTCTCTCTCTCTATATATATATATACCTAGACTCGAACCCCACATATCTTGTTATGGACAATGGGGATTTCTTACGTTCTCTTAGATTATTTCGTTATATTTGTACATCATGCCCCTTTTACAACTTTGAATTTAAAAAAATAACGTTTTTAGATCTCTTATGTGTAAAACACATATCTCTTATGTATAAAAGTAAATCAGCATGCTCAAAAGGGAAAACGTTATCACCAGAGGAGGATCCAGGATTTAAATCCTATGAGTTAAATTTTAAGGTTTTTAACATTGAACCTATTATTTTTTTAAAGATATGGGTTCATATCTACTATTTTTATAATTTAAATTAATTTTTACATACAAATTTTTACTCCGCGTCGAAAATTATGGGCTCAGTTGAACCCGTGAGTAGTATACTGCATCTGCCTCTAATACACTGTAAGTAGTACACTGCCTCAATGGTGTGATAACTTATCACACCATTGTATAATTAACACAAATATTAAATGTTGACTTAACACATATAGGGTAGAGCAGGATTGGAGTGGTTAACTAAGCTGTTTAATGTTATTTTCAATACGAAGGAGATGCCAGAGGAATGGAGGTAGACTACGATGATTCCGCTATACAAGAACAAAGGCGATATCCAGAACTGTAACAACTATAGGGGCATCAAGCTACTGAGTCATACCATGAAAGTGTGGGAGGAGGTAGTGGAAGCGAGGGTAAGGAGGCTGGTGTCGATATCCGATAACCAGTTTGGGTTCATGCCTGGTCGTTCCACTATGGAAGCAATCCATCTTATTCGGAGGTTGGTGGAACTGTATAGGGATAGGAGGAACGATTTGCACATGGTGTTTATTGACCTAGAAAAAGCTTATGACAAGGTACCTAGGGAAGTTCTTTGGAGATGCCTGGAGGTGAAAGGTGTTCCGGTGGCTTATATTAGGGTGATTAAGGATATGTATGATGGATATAAGACTCGGGTTAGGACAGTGGGGGGCTACTCGGAGCATTTTCCGGTTGGTATGGGGCTACACCAAGGATCTGCACTCAGTCCGTTCTTATTTGCTCTGACGATGGACCGTAATGACCCAACAGGTCGTTTTGAGAATCTGCACTTCGCTCGGAGTTTTGAGAGCTCGAGCATCTCCGTATGATGTGTTATGACTTGCGTAAATTTTCGGTGTTGGTTTTCAAGTTATCCAGAATCGATTTGGAAGGATGAACTTCAAGATTCAAGCTCTAAGTTGGAAGAATTGACTAAGGTTAGATTTTTGGGTAAACGATCTCGGAATCGGGATTTGAAGGTTCCAGCAGGTTCGTATGATGATTTCGGACTTGGGCTTATGTTCGGATTAGGTTTTGGATAACTCGGGAGCATTTTTGCGCCTATTGTGGAAGTTAGCATTTTGGAAGAAATTCATCATATTTGGGCTGAAGTGCATTTCAATGTTATCGATGTCCGTTTGGGATTTCGAGTCTGGGAATAGCTCCGTATGGTGATTTTGGTATTAGGAGCGCGTTCGAAAATGGATTTGAAGGTTCGTAGGTCATTTTGGAGTCGTTTGGCAAAAGTTAGAAATTTGAAGGTTTTTGAGAAGTTTGACAAGAAGTGGACTTTTTGATATCGAGGTCGGAATTCGATTTTGGAAGTTGAAACAGGTCCGCAATCTCAAATGTGACTTGTGTGCAAACTTTGAGGTCAATCGGACGTGATTTGGTAGGTTTTGGCATTGGTTGTGGAAGTTTGAAGTTTCGAGTTCATTGAATTCGAATTGAGGTGTGATTCGTCGTTCTGATGTGTTTTGTGTGTTTTGAGGCCTCGAGTAAGTCCGTGTTATGTTATGGGACTTGTTGATATGTTTGGACAGGGTCCCAGGGGCCTCGGGTGTGTTTCGGATGGGCTACGGGACATTTTCCTCCTATTTTAAACTGCTGAATCTGTCATCTGTTTTTCCTTCATCGCGTTCGTGTCCTTGCACTCGCATTCGCATAGTGTTATTTTGGAGGGTGGAATATTTCCTCTTTGCATTCGCAGCTACCCTCTCGCGTTCGCGAAGTTCTGCCACCTCCTTCTTCGCGTTCGCATTCCATATGTCGCATTCGCGAAGTGCAAACCAGGCCCCAGGCACTGGTGATCATTTTCCTCTTCGCATTAGCGTGTCTCTTACCTATTCGCATAAGTCGTGTCCCTTGTTCATCGTGTTCGCGAAGGGTATTCTGGGCAGTTTTTGTTTTCTTCTTCGCGAACGCGATAGTTCTTCCACATTCGCGATGCATAAAATACCTGGGTAGTGTTCTTTTAAAAATCGTGATTTTGACTTCATTTTAACATTTCCAAGCCGGGATTGAGGCGATTCTTGGAGCAATTTTCATCTTGTGGACTAGGGTAAGTGTTCTCTACTCATATTTGATCTTATATCACGAATCTACCCTCGTTTTTGGTAATTGGATTATGAATTTTATAGAGGAAATTGGAGGTTTTGGCCTAAAGTTTAGAATATGAATTTTTGAGTTTTGAACATCGAATTGGAGTCGGATTTGAGTGAAACTAGTATGGTTGGACTCGTACTTGAATGGGTGGCCGTATTTTGGGAAATTTGTCGGGTTCCGAAGTGCCGACCCGGGGGTCGACTTTTGGGTCGATTTTTAGACTTTGTTAAAGATTGAGACTTTTTGATCCAGAATAGTCTCTTACGAGTTTTATTTGTGCTTTGAAGTTATTTTGATTAGATTTGAGCCGCCCGGAGGTCATATCACCCGAGGAGTTCATTTTGAGTATTGGTTTGCCTTCTTTGAGGTAAGTATTTTGCCTAACTTTGTTGAGGAAATTTTTCCTACTATTTGACATTGTTTGCTACATGCGGGGGTGATACATATATGAAGTGACGAGCATATATGCATGTTCCAGGGTAACCATGCTCGGGGGTAAAAATATGTTATAAACTGTGTCTTGTAGAATCACGTGATTTTCTTGCCTCATGCCTTACTTGGCTCCTAGATACTAAGAATATAGTATTAAATGTTAGAAACTAAGACTTAGCTTATTATAAGTACCCAAAAAAACGGATCATACTCATTACTGTATTAACCCAACCTACTACCAAGTTGTCCTATTTCTCCAAGTTCTTTCTAAATTGCCTTCATATTGCTACTTTTACCTTGTTAGAACACTACTATCCTTAACTAAAACTTACCCCACGAACTCTAGCATAGAATCATGCCGCACTAAGGCTTATAAGACACAGAATTCCCTTTTTATGTATCCCAAAGGTTCCACAACCAAAAATTTCTTACTCCGAAGAGACTTTATGTGAACCTAAAACTGTTTCCTTCACCTTCTTGATACTAAAATGCATAATTCACAAAGATATAAGATGCCACCAGTCTCAATACCGTTCAATGAACTCCCAGTTTTCTAGCCATATTTATAAATCTTGAATCCATTGGAACCATTCTCAAGAGTCATCCACTCTATTCAAATCTCGAATTAACCGACCAAACAGACCGAAACGACCTGTGCCCCATTAGCACACCAACACCCAAGGGAATAAAGAGTAACCCACACTCCTACGCAACCGAGCAAATTCCTGCTCCATGTACACTACATTCTCTGTGAATAACCACTCAATTATTTTATGGTCCTCCTATAACCATAGAGTGTAATACAACTTGTGTCCAGAAATTTCTTTACCCGAGTCATCCTCGATCTCGACCTCTATAAGTCATAACTGATTCACCGGTATACCCCAACCCGAAACTAATACGACTCATAACCGTGCAATCAACTCTTCGATAGCAGACTCCCCCACTTAGCCTTAAGCTGCAATTATATAAATTAGAACCCGTAAGGATTTCTCCTTCTCAATTACCAAGGTCTCGCACCGTTAACTTGCTAGACTTCTCAAAGTCTATTATTAAGACTTTCATGAACATTCTGAATCTCCAGCCAAAATCACACACGCGACCTCCTACCGGGTAGCAAGTAATACTCCTCGCAAAAGCTTCATCAAGATCACGCCACCGCTAGCTGCACACAGGAGATAACCCATAGGTGGAATTCCTTACCGACATCTTCCAATGACACTGCACTGAGTGCAATGACCACTAAATCCGTAAATTCCCCTGAGTTCATGCTCGCTCACCATTTGTATAAGTCTGCATATTTCCCTATTGACATCAACTGTACGTCAACAATACCTTCCGAACTCAAGTTATATTGCACCTGACATGATAATCAGATCTTCACGACTCTATTCATTTCAAACACACTCCTTTCTGCCATATTCAATTTTTCCTTTCTAGACTAACAGTTACTCCAAATAGAGTCTGCAGGCCGATTCACACACTAACACGATTCCAAACCATTCTACACTTTCTCAAGGCACACGATACCCTACTAGTGAATTCATATGCTAATCTTCCACTCTTACTTCGGTTAAATCATCTCCTTTAAGAAACTTCTCAACCTCTACTTCCCCTACTTGACCTACTAGTACTTCAACCATCGTGAAACACTTCCCGTCATATCTTCCCTCATACTTTGCTACCCAACTGCTACATCAAATCAAAATGTATCTCTGTCACACCTAAACCAATAAAATATTACAGACTCTAAGTCTCTTTGAAGATCATCTTTCTCGAGCCATCAATATCAAAAATACCAATTCGCAACCACAATTACTACACAATCACTTACTCTTCTTGAGTCCAAACTCATTGACAAGACATGAGAATTTAATTTTCACCAAAATTTAACAACGTGAAAGATCCTTCAAAACATTCACACTTGAGACCGTACGTCACATCAAAATGAAAAATCAAGCACCCAATGGCCTTCCTTTACATTTCAAGGAAACACTTCTCGTCACATTCAAATCGTCTTAATAGATCCCGCAGTTACATCATACTCATCAGAAAGCCATTCCACCGCTCATCGAGCCACGAATTCCACTCGTAGGGGCATTACAGGACATATGAGTCCAAATTTACAGGTTACAACTGAAGATACCGAGCCAAAGCAACGATTTAAACCTGGCCTCAAGTCCTCCAGACTAGCCCATCACCAAAACACATAATACACATCTCGAACCTTTTTCATAGAATCACAAGTCAGCAATGCACAACATATACCGAGCGCTCATGTGCGCATACGAATGCGTGGAAGGAATTCAAAGAGTTATGTTTCAAGCTGAATCAATTTCGCACGATAGAATACAAGAAAGTGAAATTTTCCTAAGGGTTCGACAGCCTCTCGAAGATAAGTACAGACGTCTCCGTACCGATCCGCAAGACTCTACTAAACCTGCTCATGACTCGTCAGACCTATGTAACCTAGGCTCTGATACAAATCTGTCACGATCCAAACTAACCCCAGTCGTGATGGTGCCTATCGTGGAACTAGGCAAGCCGACTCATTTCCAAAACAAACCAATATTTTCATTTCAAAGATAATTTCAATGTTATTTAACAAAACAACCTTCGTAAAGGAGTTCAATAGAAATAAAAGTGCGGAAGGAAAAGCCAGACATCGGGGTGTCACTAGTCATGAGCATCAACTACAATTTGTCTAACAATATCAAGGCTAACTCAGCCTAGAAAATAGCTAAATACAACTAGAGGAAGATAAGAGAGAGAAGAGCAGGGGTTGCGGTCATCGAGCAGCTACCTAGCTATCCCTGAGAAATCTGTAACCAAAATAATCAATAACCGCTACCGTGTCCAGCTACACCGGGATCTACACACAAGGTGCAGGGAGTAACGTGAGTACGCCAACTCAGTAAGTAACAACAATAAATAAAGACTGAGTAGTAGTGACGAGCAATAAAGCATATAACATTCATATCAAGAATTCTCAGTAAAATACCACATACTTTTAAAATCAGGATTTGAATCAAAATTTCTCGTTTAAACCCAGTTCTAGTAAAAGTCATTTAAAGATATTTTTTTCAACAGTTTTCAAACAGAGGAAAAATGCAAAAGTGAGCAAAAATGATGAAATCATAAACAGCCCCTCGGGCAAAAACATCACTCATATACAGCCCCTCAGGCAAACCTCACAGTCACTCGTGCCACTCGGGCATACCTCACAATCACTTTTGCCACTCGGGCATATCTCATAATCACTCATGCCTCCCAGTCACTCATCACTCGGCACTAACACTCAGTAGGTACCTACGCTCACTGGGGTGTGTACAGACTTCGGAGGGGCTCCTATAGCTCAAGCGCTATAATCTGCACGGACAACTCATGTACTATAATATTAAAGTATACTGTAGGCGGGCAGCCCCGATCCATACTCATCCTCACAATCAGGCCCTCGGCCGATATCAAACATGTTGTGGCATGCAGCCCGATCCCATAAATATCCTCACAAATCAAGCCCTCGGCCTCACTCAGTCATAAACCTCTAAAGCCACTCGGGTATTTCAGTAAAATAGGGCATTCGGCCCAAAACATTTATATGCATCAAAATAGAGTCATAAAACTGAGTTATGCGGTAAACAAGTATAAACATGACTAAGTATAGATTTTCAATCGAAAACAATGAGAGGATGGTAAGAAAAGGACCCTAAGGGTCCAAACAACACTGGCACAAGGCCCAAATATAGCATTCAACCCAATTTACAGAAAATCTTTCTAAAACATATAAGTATCATATAGTTTCAACAAACTTTGCAACTTTACAACTGATACGAGACAGGCCAAGTCACAATCCCCAACAGTGCATGCCCACACGCCCGTCACCTAGCATGTGCATCACTAAAAATAGTAGAATGATACAAAATTCGGGGTTTCATACCCTCGGGACTAGATTTACAATAGTTACTTACCTCAAACCGGTCAAATCTCTACCCTGCAATGTTATTGCCTCTAGACTCGGCCTGCAAATGCTCCAAATCTATTCACAAACAGTACAATAACATCAATATACACTAATGGAATGAATTACAATGGAAAAGCTACAAAATTAGACCAAAACCCGAAATTGGCTCAAACCCGGCCCCCGGGCCCACGTCTCAAAAATATGACAAAGTTTACAAAACTAGATAGCCCATTCACTCACGAGTCTAACCATACCAAATTCATCAAAATCCGACATCGTTTGGTCCTTCAAATCCTAAAATTACTTCTCCAAAAATCCCAAGCCCTAACCCTTCATTTTCACTAATTACAATGACTAAACAATGGAAAATCACCATATAAATAAGTATTAGGGCTTAAGCAACTTACCTCACTGATAGCCTTTGAATCACCATTCAAAAATCACTTCAAAAGCTCCACAAACCGACTTGAAAATGGTGTACATGAACCAAATTCGCGAAGGGTTCTATTTATGGTTTCTGCCCAGGTTTTTGCACCTGCGGGCTCTTTTTCCTCGCCTGCAGGACCGCACCTGTGGTCAAGGCGCCGCATCCGCGAACTCCACTTAATTCCCCAGCTTCCGCACCTGCGCTCCAGGCCTTGCACATGCGGGCTCGCAGGTGCGGCCAAATCCTTCGTGCATGCACAAGAGCACCTGCGCTCTCATACTCCGCTTCTGTGAAGCCTGCCCAGCATCCCCTTTCCGCATCTACGCCCCAGGTTTCGCACCTGCGGGCTCGCAGATGCGACCTCCAACTCGCACCTGCGCAACCTGACTAGCCCCGCATTGCCCGCACCTACGAACTCCCCATGCGCACCAGCGGCCTCGTACTTGTGAAAATAGCAGTAGCAGCAGCTTCAGTTGCATTTTCCAACTTTGACAAATCCGTTAACCACCCGGAATCACCCCGAGGCCCTCGGGACCTCAACCAAAAATACAAACAAGTCATATATGAATATCTAAACCTAGTCGAACCTTCGAATCACTCAAAACAACATCAAATCATCGAATTACCCTCGAATTCAAGCCTAAGAACTTCTAAATTTCCAAATTCAGCAACCGATGCCGAAACCAGCCAAACCACGTCCGAATGACCTCATATTTTGCACACACATCACAAATGATACTACGAACCTACTCCAACTTCCGGAATTCCATTCCGACCCCAATATCAAATTTTCCACTACCGACCAAATTTCCAAATATCGCCAATTCAAGCCTAATTCTACTACGGACATCCAAATCACATTTCGGACGCACTCCTAAGTCCAAAATTATGTAACGGAGCTAACAGAACCATCAGAATTCAAATTCGATATCATTTACACATAGGTCAACATCCGGTTGACTTTTCCAACTTAAGGTTCTGAATAAGAGACTAAGTGTCTCATTCCACTCCAAAACAACTCCGGGCCCGAACCAACTAACCTGGTATATCATAATATAGCTTAAGAGAATAAAGGAAACATAAATGCGGGAAACGGGGCTATAACTCCCAAAACGACCGGCCAGGTCGTTACAAAGCTATAATCAATGAATACAATCACAAAAGAATCCAAATAGGGCTTAAATATCCGGTTCATTAAATCCATAAATGATGTTGGGGCATTTTTCAACCTAAATGATATCACTAGGAACTCATAATGCCCATACTGAGTTCGAAAAGTTATCTTAGGGACATCGAACGCCCTAATCTTCAGATGATAGTAGCTCAGACCTCAAATCAATCTTCAAATATACCTTGGCACCCTGAAGCTGATCAAATAAGTCATCAATCCTCGGCACCGGATACATGTTCTTGATAGTGACTTTGTTTAACTGTCGATAGTCTATACACATCCTCATCGACCCATCTATCTTCTTTGCAAACAACACGGGCGTTCCCTAGGGCAAACACTGTGAAATTCCTAAAGCGTTGACTAAAATGGCATGGGAGAATGGCCTCTTATGAGGCACCGCTGAAATCACCAAAATGACAAGGCCTCTTATGAGACACCTGCCCCTTCTCCTGAGCACGAACCATCTCTATCCGTCTAGCTATATATGCTGTCATCTGGAAAGGAATATCACTCCCGGTCTCCTTGGCCATCTATAGACTAATAGTGTAAGTGAGCACACCAATGAATCTCCTCACTCTATCCCTCTCAGTGGGAAGCAAGATAATGGCATGGAGAGCTAGGTACACAAAATAAGTCTCGTACTGGGTAACAGTCATACTTCACGCATTTATCCTCTCTTAGAGCAACAGGAATGAACGTCTCTAGAAATAGCTGTGAAAACATATCCCAAGTATGTGCAGGCGACCCAGCTGGTCTAGTCAACATATAATCTTACTACCACCTCTTGCTGAAACCAGTCATCTAAAACAGTGCAAAATCGAACCCATTGGTCTCAGTTATACCCATGTTCTGCAGCACCTCATGGCAGCGGTCTATATAATTCTGTGAGTCCTCAGAAGATGCTCCATTAGAATGAACTGGAAAGAGCTTGGTAAACTTTTCCAACCTCAACAAAGCCTCCGAAGACATAGCGGGCCTATCACCGGCCTGTGCCGCAATAACCAGTTGAGCCACCCCAACTGGCGGGGCTGCTGGAGTCTGATACTTGGGAGCCATCTACTCCATGGTGTAAGTAGTGGGAGTTTGTGCTCCTCCCCCAGCCCGAGAAATTATTGGTGCCACCGAAAATATACCGGTCTGGGCCAAACTCTCCATAAGGCCCACCAAATGGACTAGAGCGTCCTGAAGTACTGGAATGGCTATGAACCACTCCGGGACTTGAGCTGGTCCGACGGGTACAGTCTGAGATAGAACCTCCTCCTCGAAATTGGATAAGGCTTTACTGCGGGTGCTGCTGCTCGAGCTCTAGACTGAGCTCTACCTCTACCTTGGCCGCTAGCGCGACCCCGGCCTCGACCTCTGCCCCTGGTCGTAGCTGCCACTAGGGGCGTTGGCTCATGTCCGGCTATCGATGCAGAGCGTGTTCCTGCCATCTGTGAGAGGACAAAAATCGAAGAGTTCAATCATCAATGATATAAAAAATCGCACGATAGAGAAAGAAAGAAGTGAAATTGTTCCTAAACTCCACAACATCTACAAAATAAGTACAGACATCTCTGTACCGATCCTCCAAACTCTACTACGCTTGCTCGTGACTCGTGAGACCTAGGCAACCTAGTGCTCTGATACCAATTTGTCACGACCCGAAATTCCCACTCTCGGGACTATGATGGAGCCTAACATTTCACTTGTTAGGCAAGCCAATGTTATAATAGTTTTTATCCATTTTTAAAAAATCAAATTAATTGATACCAATTAATCTAAATAAATTGAAATATAACTGAAATAGAGTGAGAAAAACTATAATAACCGCAATATCTAGATACAATCCTAGAACTGGTGTCACAAGTGCACGAGCAACTAGAATAATTCAGATAATGGTCTGAAGGAATGTAAAACTATATGAAATGAAATAAACAGTTAGGATAAGGCAGAAAGGGGCTCCAGAGCTGCGAATGCCGAGCAGCTATACCTCAAGTCTCCGCCAGGTCATTAATCCAAGCGATCTACTGACCGTCGCTATGACTGACTCAAAAATCTGCACAAGTGCAGAGTGTAGTATGAGTACAACCGACCTCATGTACTTTGTAATTGTCGAGCCTAACCTCTACGAAGTAATGACGAGGCTAAGGGGGTCACTTACAATAACATGTATGCAATATAATAATAATAATAACAAGAAAGAAACGCAGGAAAAATAATGCATTTAACTCATGAAAATAAACTCAATCCTCGAAATCAGTAAAACCAGAAATTATCAGTTCTCAGAATCTCATACCAAAACAATAAAAGCCAACACACTGAATAATGAATGCAAAACACACAATTTATTGCGGCGCGCAACCCGATCCCACCGTACAAACACGAACCTCCCTTATTTCACCATATCAATATTAAGAATAACATGTAAAATCCATTGCGGCGCGCAACTCGATCCTACCATATAATCAGAATCAATATCACAATCCTCTCTTATTTCACCATATCAAAGTCACATGTAAAATCCGTTGCGGCGTGTAACCCGATCTCACCATATCAATATCAATCCTCCCTTATTTCACCCGTTGCGGCGTGTAGCCCGATCCATAAATAAAAGCAATAGATGTAAGTAATTCAATAACTCAATGCACGAGAACCTCGGCGATTAAGGAATATTAAAACAAGCCATAAAGGGACCTCGTACCAAATCAAGAAATGCTACAATTAATACAACGCAATAAGACAAGACAAATAAAATACAGTTAAAGGGTACAAGTAAAACAAAGAAGGCAAGTAGCAATTAATTATGGAAGCATGGGAGAAACCAACATTTTAATACGGGAATAATAAGTGACAAGTAGCAAGTTAAAGCATAGGAAGCAATTAACACATGTAAAAATTAAGAAATAGAATAAAATAATTAATTAAATATGGGAAAGCATGGAAACAAGTATTTTGACGGCGTATATACACTCGGCACCTCGCATATACATCTCTACACATGTAATTAATATAGCACATAGCACAAGGGTTCCTAATTCTCTCAAATCAAAGTTAGACCCAACACTTACCTCGCTCCGCAAGCAAATCAAAGCTCAATCAGGGCCTTTCCTCTAAAATCCGCCTCCAAACCAATCAAATCTAACCAAAATCGACTTAACAACATCAAATAATGCTAGGGAAATCAATTACAATACGTAAAGTTAAGATCTTTAAACTTTTTCCAAAAAGTTAACAAAAGTCAACCCAGGACCCTCTTGGTCAAAACCCAAGATTCGGACCAAAATCCAATTACCCATTCACCCCGAGCCCGATTATGTGTTTAGTTTCGAAATCCTACCTCAATTTGAGGTATAAATCTAAATTTTAGAAAAAACCTCCAATTCTTTCCAAATCCCTAATTTTCTACCATGAAAGAACACAGATTAAGGCTAGAAATCAATGGATGTTGATGGAAAGGGATGAAAACGAGTTAAAGTACCCTACCCTATGAAATGGTGATGAAATGTCTCTACAAATTCGCTTCCAGGCCATGCTCTAATGAGAAGATGGTGAAAAATGGGTGAAATCCCCATTTTTGGAAGTTTAAATAACTGGGCGTCAGGTGTTTATCGCGTCGCGAGACACCTGATGCGTTCGCAAAGGGCTCTGCCCAGTTGGCTTACGCGATCCTGACAAACTCTACGCGTTCGCGTAGGCTTATCCCACCTTGCCTTCGCATTCACGAGACTGGGATCGCGCTCGTGTAGAGTAAGAGTTCCATTCCCAGCCCCTGCCTCCTATCACTATGCGTTCACGATGGAGTGGCCGCGTTCGCAAAGGGCAGACCCACCACTGCTACGTATTCATGACCAAATCCTTGCATTCACGATGAGCAAAATCCTCCCCAGCTCAGATTACTCTTCACGATCGTGGGATTATATTCGCGATCGCGAAGTAGAAAATACCATATGATACAAGAAGCCAAAACCAACAATATTTCCTAAGTTTAAATGGTCCATAGCCTATCCGAAACTCACCCGAGCCCCTCAAGCTCCAAATCAAACATATACACAAGCATAATAACATCATACAAACTTGCTCACACAATCAAAACCTCAAAATAACACCTAGAACCACGAATCACATACCAAAACAAACAAAAATTTCAAAGAAACTTAAGAACTTTCAATTTTACAACCAGACATCTGAATCAGGTAACAACAAAGTCAACCTACGATCAAACTTATCAATTCTTTAAACCTTTAAATTACTAGTTTTCTACAAATTACATTAAATTAAGCTAGTGACATCCGAATTCGATTATGGGCATACGCCCAAGTCCCAAATTACAATAAGAACCCACTAGGACCGCCAAAACACTGATCTGGGTCCGTTTACACAAAACATTGACCGTAGTCAACTCAAATGAGTATGAAGGCATGATTTCTCATTTTTATCAATTTTCTCCTAAAACATTCTGGAAAGAGGACACGTACTGCGCACGCAAATCAAGGAAGGTTAAACGGAGCTATTAGAGGCCTCGAAATATAGAAATAAAGGATAAAACTATAAATGACCTATCGGGTCATCACATGATTTTACTTGTATTGTTTTTTTGATAATAAGATTACTCTTGTATTGTTAATAATAAAGATATGATTCCTTCTTTAAAATGCTAATTACATTTGTTTCTTGATGTGTGAGAAGTAATTTTCTTACAACAACAACATACCTAGTAAAATCCCACATGTAGAGTCTGGGAAAGAGATGTAAGTTTCATATTTGTCAATAAAAATGCCTATTATATTGTCCAAATAAACTAAAGAATGAACCGAACAAACGTTTTGAAAAACTATATTTATATTAGTTATTACAAGGTGTACATTAAAAGAAATTATGACATCTGCCACCTTCATGGACATGAAACTGGATTTGGAGGATGAAATGACACTACTAAAAAACCGCCAATTTTCGACCGACATATTCCGACTGGAAAAAGTAGTCGCAAATTTCCGACGGAATTGGTCGGAAATTGCATAAAATATATTTTTCAATTATTAATAATAATTACGACTGATATTCCGTCTATATTTGTCGTACAGTTTGGCGAAAAATACCGTGTAACTGTTAGCGACCAATTCGGTCGGAAATAACAACAACACCAACCAAGTAAAATCCTACTAATGGGGTCTGGGGAGGGTAGTGTGTACGCAGACCTTACCCCTACCCCGAAGGAGTAGAGAGGTTATTTTCGAAAGACCCTCGGCTCAAAAAAAACAAAAAGACAAAATGGCAAAAAGGGAGACAATATTAGTATCACAACAACAATCATAGGATAAATAGGAACACCATAAAATCCAGAAGAAAGATGCAAAGAAAGGGAGACAATATTAGTAAATATTAGTATCACCACAACAGTCATAAGAAAAATAGGAACACCATGAAATCTAGAAGAAACATGTAAAGCAAAAGCGATAGCTAGTAAATAGGACCTGCACTGAAAAGCGAACTAGTAAGCCACAACATTCCCACTAGTTATCTTAGACAAAAACCCTACTTGGCTAGTCCCACCATGTTACGAAATAAGGCACAAATCAACTACCTCCTAACCTACAACCCTAATACTCGACCTCCACATCTTCCTATCAAGTGTCATGTCCTCAGAAATCTAGAGCCTCTCCATATCCTGCCTGATCACCTCTCCCCAATACTTCTTAGGCCGCCCTCTACCTTTTATTGTGCCCTCCGTAACCAGCTACTCACACCTCCGTACCGGAGCATCTGGGCTTCTCCTCTGAACATGTCCGAACCATCTAAGCCTCGCTTCCCGCATCTTGTCATCGATGGGAGCCACATGCACCTTCTCCCGAATATCATCATTCCTAATCTTATCTATCATAGTGTGCTCGCAAATCCTCCGCAACATCCTCATTTCTGCTTCTTTCATCTTTTGGATATGTGAGTTCTTAACGGGCCAACACTCAGCCACATACATCATGGCCGGTCTAACCACCGCTTTATAAAACTTACCTTTGAGTATCGGTGGCACTCTCTTGTCACACAGGACTCCAGATGCTAACCTCCACTTCATCCATCCTACCCTAATACGGTGTGTGACATCCTCGTCGATCTCCCCTCCCCCCGGATAACCGAACCAAGGTACTTGAAGCTGCCTCTACTCGGGATGACCTGCGAATCAAGCCTCACATCCATGCCCACTTCCCCTGGCTCAGCGCTGAACTTACACTCCAGGTATTCCGTCTTCGTCCTGCTCAGCTTGAAACCCTTAGACTCAAGAGCCCGTCTCCAAACCTCCAGCCTCTCGTTAACACCGGCTCGTGACTTATCAATCAGAACTATGTCATCAAGGAATAGCATGCACCATGGCACATCCCCTTGAATATGGTGTGTTAACGCGTCCATCACCAGGAAGAATAAGAATGGACTGAGCGCAGAACCTTGGTGTAACCCCATTACAACCGGAAAATGCTCAGAGTTGCCTTCTACTGTCCTAACCCGAGGCTTAGCCCTATCATACATGTCTTTAATCGCCATAATGTAGGGAACTGACACACCTTTTGCCTCCAGGCATCTCCAGAGAATTTCTCTAGGAACTTTGTCATACACTTTCTCTAGGTCAATAAACACCATGTGCAGATCCTTCTTCCTCTCTCTATATAGTTCCACCAACCTTCTAACAAGGTGTATAGCTTCTGTAGTCGAACGACCCGGCATGAACCCGAACTGGTTGTCGGATACAGACACTGCCATCCTCACCCTCGCTTCAACCACCATCTCCCACACTTTCATGGTATGACTCAGTAATTTGATACCCTTATACTTGTTACAACTCTGGATATCACCTTTGTTCTTATACAATGGAACCATCGTACTCCACCTCCACTCATCCGGCATCCTTTTCCCTTTAAAAATAATATTAAGAAACCTAGTCAACCACTCCAAACCTACTCTCCCCACACACTTCCAAAATTCTACCAGAATCTCATCTGGCCCGGTTGCTCTGCCCCTACTCATCTTACGCATAGCTCCCACGACCTCCTCAACCTCGATACGCCTGCAGTACCCAAAGTCACGGTGACTCTCGAAATGCTCCAATTCGCCTAGCACAATATCCCAATCCCCTTATTCATTCAGAAGTTTATGAAAGTAAGTCTATCATCTCCTCTTAATCTTCGCATCTTCCATCAATACTCTACCATCTTCGTCCTTGATGCATCTCACTTGGTCTAAATCCCGAGCCTTCCTCTCTCTCAACTTGGCCAACCGGAATAACTTCTTCACCCCACCTTTTTCCCCCAATTCCTCGTACATACGACCATATGTCGTAGTCTTAGCCTCTGTGACCGCTAGCTTAGCCTCCTTCCTAGCTGCCTTATACCTATCCATGCACACTCGCCTCTCCTCCTCACCTATGCTCCCCACTAACTTCAGGCACACCGCCTTCTTTGCTTCTACTTTACCTTGGACAACTTCATTCCACCACCAGTCTCCTTTGTGCCCACTAGCAATGCCCGTTGAGACCCCTAACACCTCTCTCGCAGCCTCCCTAATACAGTCTGCTGTCGTTGACCACATAGTGCTCGAGTCACCACTGCTCCTCCAAGCCCCCATAGCCGACAACCGCCCCTCCAACGCTTGGGCTTTATCCTTAGTTAAGGCTCCCCACCTGATTCTCAGTCTTCCTCGAGTAGACCTTTTTCCTCCTCTTTATCATAATACCAACGCCTATCACCACGAGCCTATCTTGCGTCGCGAGTATCTCACCCGGGAATCACCTTGCAATCCTTGCACAACCCTCTATCACACCTCTTGAGGAGGAGATAGTCAATCTGGGTCTTCTCCACCGCATTTTGAAAAGTAACCAAATTCCCCTCCCTCTTCTAAAAGCTAGAGTTCGCAATCACCGATCCAAAAACCTTAGCGAAGTCTAACAACGATGTACCTCCTCCGTTCCTCTCCTCAAAACCAAAGCCACCATGCACCTCGCCATAACTACTTGCGGTCGTCCCAATATGGCCACTCCATTCTTACCTTTCTGGACTCCTGAGTACCAAAGTTTATACCCATCCACGTCCCTCGCCCTCGACCCTACCCACCTTGTCTCCTGGACACACACTATATTGACACACCTCTTATGGAGGATCTTCACCAACTCTATAGATTTACCCGTCAATGTACCTACATTCCATGACCCAATTCTCAACCTACAGACACCCTTGTTCCCTTTACCTCCCTTGCCTCCCGCCAACCCTTAAACCCTGCCCTACCTCCCGCCCCACCCCCCGTTCCCCCCAAGGACATGACCTCACTCGACCATCCCAGACCACAGCCACTCTACCTACGGTAGAGTAAGGGGAATCACTATCACACAAGGCAACAGACCAAACCAGAAGAATACAAGTTGCAACAGCAGGCACACTAATACGGTAAATAAACTAGTACGAGGTAAGATTTCAGCAATTTAACTCACACAACAAAAGGAAACTGGAAAACGGGAGGTACCAACTCCCGCGAGTAGAAAACATATAATAAAAATACCGATACCACGAGTACCAGATATAGAACGAAAGAACCTGGAGCAAGTTTTCCTGAAGTGTGTCGGATCTGCTCAATAGCACTAGCAAGTCCTGATGTGTCCCACCTGGAAGTGGTTCGGAAGTCGCCGGAATTTACGAAACTTGCCGACAATCTGAACACACCGGAAAATAGTCTGTCCCTGCGGGGAAGAAGCTGCACCTGTCCAAAGAAACAGACGCACCCACACACACAAGGGAGGGGGGAGAGAGAAAGGGAAAGAGAGAGATGGGAAGAAGAAGATGGTCCTAAAATCAAAATCTGTTATTGTTTATGTTATAGTAAGAAAACTTAAGTGTAATAATCTTCATGAGCACAAGCAACAACAAAGAAAGAAATTCAAATCTTATCAATACTAGAAAAGGTTTTCAAAGAAAGTAAAACCGATGCTCAGGAAAATAGCATAAAACTTAGAAGTCGCAACAGAAATCCAAAAAGTAAAACACAAAAATAGAGAATCAAAATGATTAGAGGCAAACCACCAGAAAATCTAAACAAAAACCGGCTAAGTCCGGACGACGCCACTTCGATGGCGACAACGCTAGATCAGTGTCACCGGAAAATACTGGGTTCGCCGAAAAAGCAAGATCCGGCCAGATTCGATGAGGTTCCAGTCACGTCCCTCCACAACGATGTACATCGGAGCAACAGTAACAAAACAATAGAATCTTTAAAAGCATGTAATTCTGAATTGAAAATCAGAGAGAAAAAAGGATTAATCATCAAAATACAGTCTTTTAAAAATTGTTGGATTGACCAATCTTGCAGATGCAAATGAACCACAGTTGAGATGAATATTAGAGGCTGCACAATTTGTAGAATAAGTGTTCATAATCTCAACTATGTACTTTGGAATCCCATCAGAAACAATCGGTCGGAAATAATTAGAAAGAATAAAAAAAAATAAAAAATTACGACCGATTTAGTCGGAATTTTTTATTAAAATGAGGTTTGACTATTTGACCTATTTTCTGACCGAATCGGTTGGAATATAATTTTGAACACCCTCCCCCCCCCCCCCCCCCCCCCCCGACCCCTTTCTTTTTTCTTTCCCTGTTTTCTTCCTTCTCCCTTCTCTCTCTCACACTCAAACCTCCCTTCTCCCTCCCCCCTACCCAACCCGCCGCTTCCATCACCAGTGCCACTCACCGGCGACGCCGCCCCGCTGCAGCTCCGTCGACGACCCTCCACTGCCTGGTAAGTTTCCCTCACCCTCCTTTATTATTTTTTTTAAAATACACTGATTTTTTTTAATTGCTCCTAGTTTGGTTTGTAAAAATTGATTGGTGTTAGCTAAGGTAAATCTATGGCTATTATTAGTAGCTAAATTAAAGTTATATGTAGGTAATTTAGAGTAACATATTAAAGTTATATGTTGGTAATTTAGGGTTATACGTTAAACTTATATGTTAAAGTTATATGATGGTAATTTAGAGTTATATGTTGCTAAATTAAATTTATATGTTAATGTTATATGTTGGTAAATTACATACTAATTTGGGGATAACATTACCAAGTTGGGGATAATTTGACTAAATAATTTTGCTAACTAATATGTAGAGTTGTTACATATATAGCAATTCAACACATTTGATTATATTGGGGAGGGTACTGATTTTAAGAGGAGAAAGTATGAAGAATCTATTAAAACTCTTAGTGCTAGTTGACTACTTTTGTGATGACCAAAAATATCATCTTTAAATTTAATAAGTAATTTTGTGTTCTAAGACCTCGAAAAGCATCAATTATCATTCATCGACTTGTGTGCATAGTCCGTATAATTTTTCAGAAAGTTTTTATGAGAAAAATAGATTAAAATGTGAAATAGAGCTTGAAAACTCAATTGAGTTAACTTTGGTCAACATTTTGAGCAAACGGATTCGGATCAGTGTTTTAACAATTCCAGTACATCCGTATCGTGATATGGGATTTGGGTGTATGCCCAGAATTGCATTTCGAGCTCCCTAACCCGAGATATGAAATTTTGATAAAAAATTAAAAGCTTAAAAGCTTAATAATTTTTAAGAAATTACTGATGTTGGATTTATTGACACCGGGTACGTATTTTAGTTTCGGAGCCCCGTATAAGTCCACTATAATATTTATGACTTATCTGTCAAATTTGGTGAGAATCGGAGTTGATTTGACATGATTCGGATGTCCGGTTATAAAAAGATAAGTTTTAATGTTTTCTTGAAACTTTCCTTTGATTTGGTGTCTGATTCGTAGTTCTTGGTATTTTTTTTGGCGATTTGATAGTGCGAGCAAGTTCGTATGATATTTTAAGACTTGGGTGCATGTTTGGTTTGGAGCCCCGAGGGATCGAGTTAGTTTTGGGTGAATAACGGACCATGTTTGGACTTGGGAAAAACTGCAAAAATCTTCTTCTGTTATCCTTCTTCGCGTTCGCGAGAGGAGGCTCGCGTTTGCAAAGAAGAAACTGGAGGCAGGTGAAAAATATTATTCTTCGCGTTCACGAAGAGGGGGCCACGTTCGTGAAGGGAAGAGGGCAGTATTCATCGCGAAAGCGTGGAAGCATTCGTGTTCGCGTAAAAGGCGAGGCATGGTCGGGCACCAAGCGATAAAGCTTCACGTATCGTAGGGTGTAGCGTTCGCGAAGGCCACATTTGGCAAGGCTTCGCGTTCGCGTGTGATGACCCAAAATGTCATCTTTAAATTTAATAAGTAATTCTGTGTTCTAAGACCTTGAAAAGCACCATTTATTATTCCTCGACATGCGTGCACTGTCCGTACAATTTTTCAAAATGTTTTTATGTGAAAAATGGATTAAAAGGTGAAATAGAGCTTTAAAACTCAATTGGGTTGACTTTGGTCAATATTTTGAGCAAACGGAACCAGATCAATATTTTGACAATTCTGGTAGGTTTGTATCTTGATTTGGGACTTGGGTGTATGCCCGGAATCGAATTCCAAGGTCCCTATATGGAATTTTGATAAAACATTAAAAGCTTGAAAGCTTAATAATTTTTAAGAAATTACTAATGTTGGATTTATTGACCTCGGGTCCATATATTTGTTACGGAGCCCGGAATAGGTCTACTATAATATTTATGACTTGTCTGCCAAATTTGATGAGAATCAGAGTTGATTTGACGTGATTCGAATGTCTGGTTTTAAAAATATAAGTTTTAAAGTGTTCTTGAAAACTTCTTTTGAATTGGTATCCGATTCGTAGTTCTAGGTGTTATTTTGGCGATTTGATCATGCGAGCAAGTTCGTATAATGTTTTAGGACTTGTGTGCATGTTTGGTTTGGAGCCCCGAGGGCTCGGGTGAGTTTCGGATATGATACGGGATGATTTTGAACTTAGAAAAATTTGATTTTCTGCAACTTCAGGCTTCTGGTATTTCCTTCATCGCGTTCGCGAATGTTCTCTTGAACGCGAAGAGCAAACTGGGCTGGCTGAATTTTCCTTCTTCGCGAAAGGGAAGATTGGGTCGCGAACGCGAAGCTATGGGAACTTCACCTTTCACGAATGTGACCAACTGAACGCGAACGCGAAGCTTTAGAGGCATGGGGGAGGGGTCTGTTGTCCTTCTACACGAACGTGAGCACTGGCACGCGAATGCGAAGGAAGACTCACGAACACAAAAGCCACGGGCTGCTATTCATCCCGAACACGAAGAAGGCCTGACAACTGTGACTTAAAACATAACCAAAACGGGATTTTTCCCATTTTTCACAAACCCTCAATTAGAATTCGGTTTAGGGGCGATTTCAAAAGAGTTTTTCACGATTTCGAACTGGGTAAGTGTTCTTCATTATATAGTGATTGTATTTCATAAATCTAAGTCTATATTCATTATTTATTTCGGATTTAGATGGAAGAAATTGGATTTTTATAAAATCTTCCAAATACGAAAATTTAAGATTTGAAGGTCCATTTTTTATCGGAATTGGATAATTTTTGTATGGTTGGACTCGTCTCGGAATGGGTTTTCGTATTTCGTAAGTTTTTTCGAGATTTGAGACATGGGTTGCACTGCCGAATATTTTAATAAATTTCGGATTTTATTCGAAAAATTAGTAAATTCATATGGAATTAATTCCTATGATTCGTATTGAGTATATTGAATTGTTTGTGAATAGATTTGAAGCTTTTGCAGACAAATTTAAAAGGAAAAGTTATGATCGAGTAATTGAATGGAATTTGCAAAGCGGGGTAAGTGTTGTGATTAACCTTGACTTGAGGAAATAGAACTCTTAAATTATTTTTTATGTGAATTGCATGTGAACGATGTATATGCGAGGTAACCTTGACTTGAGGGAATAGAACCCTTAAATTAATTGTTTTCCTGCTTACTTGAAAAAATTTATAAATTATTTTAAATCATGAAATAATTATTATAATAATTATTTCTCTCCTATTCTTTGTCAAACAATAATTCTTGAATTCCTGCATTAATTGTTACATGTTATTTGAATTATGTGCCTTAATTGTTATTTGACACTTAGCATATTAAATATTAAACTGCATATTTTCTCTCTGATTTCCATAATAATTTACTATTTGCCTTTGTTTGTTTCATAATTAAATCACAATTATTGTATGCTTGTTGTCTTATAATTTTATATTATTTGTTGCATTTATTGGGGAAATTTATTCTATAAGATTTGGTAAATGAATATGTTGGAGGAGCGGGTTGCACGCCGCAACAGGATTGATTATAATGAATATATTGGATGATCGGGTTGCACGCCGCAACAGAATTAATTATAACGAATATGTTGGAGGATCGGGTTACACGTCGCAACAGACTTATTAAAAGTCCATATTGGTGGATCGGGTTGCACGCCACAACAGACTTATTTAAAAGTCGACATACATATATATATATATATATATATATATATATATATATATATATATATATATATATATATATATTGGGGGATCGAGTTGCACGCCGCAACAAACTTGATTAAAATAAATATATATTAGAGAAGCGAGTTGCACGCCGCAACAGAACTGAATGTGAATATATTGTGAGAGCGGGTTGCACGCTGCAACAGAATTGAATGTGAATATATTATGAGAGCGGGTTGCACGCTGCAACAGAATTGATGGAAATGATAATTGGTTATGACTGCTGAGTTCGCTTCAATTATTATAAATGAGTTACCTGATTTATTTCTATTATTGTTGTTGCTACTAATATTGCGTACAGGTAATGTAAGTGACCCACCTTAGCCTCGTCACTACTTCATCGAGGTTAGGCTCAGCACTTACCAGTACATGGGGTCGGTTGTACTGATACTACACTCTGCACTTCTTGTGCAGATTTCGGAGTTGGTCCCAGCGGCGTGCCATAGACTTGCTCGGATTTTAGATGCTCGGAGGAGACTTGAGGTATAACTTAATGGCGTCCGCAGTTCTGAAGTCCCCATCTATTTTACTTTAGCTGTGTGTTTATTTCCAGACATCTTTATTTTATTCAGACCTTTATCTGTATTATTCTAGAAGCTCGTACACTTGTGACACCAATTCTGGGATGATATTTAGACACCGTTATTTTTATGGATTATTCGCTACATTTCAGACTTTACTTACGCATTTGTTCTTTTATTATTAATAACTTTAAAAATTATTTTAAAAATAGATAATATTATTCTAATGTTGGCTTGCCTTGAAAGTGAAATGTTAGGCGCCATCATGGTCCGAAGGTGGAAATTTCTGGTCGTGACAGTTGGTATCAGAGCATTAGCTTACATAGGTCTCACGAGTCACGAGCAAGCTTAGTAGAGTCTGAAGGATCGGTACGGAGACGTCTGTACTTATCTCTCAGAGGCTATGAAGTTTAGGAACAATATCACATCTTTCTTATTTTGTCGTGCGATTTTATTCTATCATCGATGATTGAACCATTCTACTCTTATTCTCTCACAGATGGTGAGAACACGTAATATCTCTATCGATGGACAGGGAACAGAACCTCCGGTGGAAACTATGGCCAGGGGTAGAGGTAGAGGTCGAGGTCATGCTAGAGGCCGAGGTAGAGGCCGCGGTAGAGCTCAGTCCGGAGCTCAAGCAGCTGCACCTGTTGTAGAACCTCAGGTGAACCTTCAGGAGGTGGTTCTAGTTCAGAATGTACCAGCTGGACCAGTTCAAGTTCCGGAAGGATTCATAGCTACTCCCGTGCTTTAGGACGCTCTAGTCCGTTTGGTGAGTCTTATGGAGGGCGTGGCCTAGAATGGTGCATTTCCAATGGCACCAGCCGTTTCACAGGCTGGGGGAGAAGCACAAATTCCCACTACTCCTGCTCCGGAGTAGATGGCTCCCTAGAATCAGGCTCCAGCAGCCCCGCCAGTTGAGGTAGTTCAACCAGTTATTGCGGCACAGATTGGTGATAGGCCCGCCATGTCTTTTGAGGCCTTATTGAGACTGGATAAGTTTATCAAGCTCTTTCTAGTTCATTTTAGTGGTACACCTTCTGAGGACCCACAGGATTATCTTGAACGCTGCCATGAGGTGCTGCGGAACATGGGTATAGTTGAGACCAATGGGGTCGATTTTGCTGTATTTCAAATGACGGGTTCCGCCAAGAGGTGGTGGAAAGATTATACATTGACCCGACCAGTCGGATCGCCTGCACTTACCTAGGAGCAGTTCTCTCAGCTATTTCTGGAGAAGCTCATCCTTATCATACTGAGAGAGGAAATCTGCAAGCAATTTGAGCGTCTACAGCAGGGCAGTATGACTGTTACTCAGTATGAGTCCCATTTTGTGGATTTGGCCCGTCATGATCTCCTTTTACGAATTACGGAGGGAGAGAGAGTGAGAAGGTTCATTGAGTGACTCACTCACCCTATTAGACTTCAGATAGCCAAGGAGACCGGAAGTGAGTTTCTTTTCAGGCGGCTGCTAATGTCGCAAAGAGGATCGAGATGGTTCTTGAATAGGAAAGAGGGTAGAGGTCCGATAACAGGCCTCGCCAGTTCGGTGGTTTCAGTGGTGCCTCGTCTGGAGGCAAGGGTAATTTTGGTAGGGGTCATCCTCCCAGACCATTTCATTCAGCACTTCATGCATCTCCCGGTGCTTCAGGGAGTCACGGTCCTATTATGCCTTACTCTGGACAACCGGAATTCAGTGCACATTCAGCTCCTATCAGTGCATCACCACTCCAGAGTTACTACAGCGGTTATCCGGCCCATTCTGGTCAGCTTCAGCTTTAGCTGCCACGGTATCAGGATGGGTGTTATGAGTGTGAAAACATTAATCACATCAGGAGGTATTGCCCTAGAATGGCGAGTAACAGATCTCGGCAAGATTCTCGTGCCATCATACCAGTACTTGTTGCTTCACTGCCTGCTCAGCCAGCTAGAGATAGGGGTCAGGCCGCTAAAGGTGGAGGTCAGGCCATTAGAGGTGGAGGTCAGGCCATTAGAGGTGGAGGTCATACCGTTAAAGGTAGAGGCTAGCCAGTTAGAGGCCGTCCTAGGGACGCAGTTTAGAGTGGTAGGGCCCAGCCCCAATTTTATGGTTTTCCAGCTAGGCCTAAGGCCGAGTCATCTGATGCTGTGATCACAGGTATTATTCTAGTTTTCCATAGAGATGCTTCAGTTCTATTTGATCCAAGATCTACTTATTCCTATATGTCCTCCTATTTTGCTTCATATTTGGTTATACCTTATGATTCTTGGAGTGCTTCTGTGTGTGTATCTACACCGGTGGGAGAATCTACTGTAGTAGATCATGTCTATCGGTCTTGTGTGGTTACTATTGGTAATCTTGAGACTAGTGTGGATCTTCTACTTCTTGATATGGTAGATTTTGATGTCATTTTGGGTATGGATTGGCTGTCCCCTTATCATTCTATATTGGATTGTCATACCAAGACAGTGACCCGAGCTATGCTGGGGTTACCTCGGTTAAAGTGGAAAGGAGCTTCTGGTCATTCTGTCAGCAAGGTTATTTCTTATATGAAATCTCAGCGTATGGTAGAGAAAGGGTGTCTAGCCTATTTGGCTTATATTCGTGATCCCAGTGCGGATGCTCCTTCTATGGACTCCGTACCAGTTGTTCGTGAATTTCCAGAAGTATTTCCTACAGATTTGTCAGGGATGCCACCCGACAGAGATCTTGACTTATGTATTGATTTTGCTCCGGGCACTCAGCCCATTTCTATTCCACCATACTGTATGGCCCCGCCGGAGTTGAAAGAATTGAAAGAGCAGTTACAAGACTTGCTTGATCAGGGATTCATTAGACCCAGTTTCTTGCCCTGGGGTGCACCAATATTATTTGAAAAGAAGAAAGATGGCTTTATGCAGATGTGTATAGATTATCGGCAGTTGAACAAAGCCACTATCAAAAACAAATATCCGCTGCCAAGAATTGATGACTTATTTGATCATCTTCAGGGTGCCAAGGAATTTTCGAAGATCGATTTGAGGTCTGGTTACAATCAGTTGAATATTAGGGCATCTGATGTCCCTAAAATAGCTTTTCAAACTCGGTATGGGCATTACGAATTCCTAGTGATGTCATTTGGGTTGACGAATGCCCCAGCAACATTTAGGGATTTGATGAATCGAGTGTTCAAGCCTTATTTGGATTCTTTTGTGGTTGTATTCACTGACGATATCTTGATTTACTCAAGCAGTCGAAAGGAACATGAGCAGCATCTTTGAAGTGTGCTTCACACCTTGAAGAATAATCAGTTATATTCTATGTTTTCAAAATATGAGTATGGGTAGTCTTGCATATATTCCGGTTGGTGAGAGGCCATTAGCTACAGATGTTAAGACTTTCGCTAATTAGTTCGTGAGGTTAGATGTTTCAGAACCCACTCGGGTTCTAGCTTGCACAGTCGCTCGGTCTTCTTTATATGAGCGCATCAGAGAGAGGTAGTATGATGATCCTTATTTACTTGTCCTTAAGGACACGGTGCGGCACGGTGATGCCAAACATGTTGCTGTGGGGGAAGATGGAGTTCTGCGAATGCAGGGTCGTATTTGTGTGCCTAATGTGGATGGGCTTCGTGAATAAATTCTTGAAGAAGCACACAGTTCCAGGTATTATACTCATCCAGGTACTGCCAAAATGTATCACGATTTGTGGCAATATTATTGGTGGAGGAGAATGAAAAAGGATATAGTTTCATATGTAGCTCGGTGTCTGAATTGTCAGCAAGTTAAGTACGAGAATCAGAGACCTGGTGGTTTGCTTCAGAAGTTAGAAATTCCTGAGTGGAAGTGGGAGCGTATCACTATGGATTTTGTTGTTGGGCTCCCACGGACCCAGAGAAAATTTGCTGCAGTTTGGGTCATTGTGGACAGGTTGACCAAGTCAGCACATTTCATTCTAGTGGCAGTTACCTATTCTTTAGAGAGGTTAGCTGAAATTTACATTCGTGAGATTGTCTGCCTTCACGGTGTGCCCGTGTCTATTATTTCAGATCGAGGTACGCAGTTTACCTCACATTTGTGGAGGGCTGTGCAGCGTGAGTTAGGCACGCGGGTGGAGTTGAGTACATCATTTCATCCACAGACGGACGGGCAGTCAGAGCGCACTATTCAGATATTGGAAGATATGCTCAGCGCTTGTGTTATAGACTTTGGAGGTTCTTGGGATCATTTCTTGCTACCTACGGAGTTTGCTTATAATAATAGCTACCGGTCAAGCATTCAGATGGCTCCATATGAGGCATTATACTTAAGGTGATGCCGATCGCCAGTTGGTTGGTTTGAACGGGGAGAGGCTCGATTGTTGGGTACCGATTTGGTACAGGATGCCTTGGATAAGGTCAAGACTATTCAGGATCGACTTCGCACAGCTCAGTCTAGGTAAAAGAGTTATACCGATCGTAAAGTTCGTGATATTGCATTCATGGTTGGAGAAAGAATATTGCTTCGGGTTTCACCTATGAAAGGTGTAATGAGGTTCGGAAAGAAGGGCAAGTTGAGCCCTAGGTAGATCGGACCCTTTGAAATTCTTGAAAGGGTGGGTGAAGTAGCCTACAGGCTTGCATTACCACCTAGTTTATCAGCGGTTCATCCGATGTTCCATGTGTCTATGCTCCGAAAATATCATGGTGATCCGTCCCATGTGTTAGATTTGACCTACGAGGAGGAGTCGGTGGCTATTCTAGCCGGGCAGGTCCGACAGTTGAGGTCTAAGAGTTATCCTTCAGTTCAGGTGCAATTGAGAGGTCAGTAGGTTATGTTTTGATGCAGGTGGGTAGGGTGATCGCCTATGCCTTGCGCCAGTTGAAGACCCATGAGAAGAACTATCTTGTCCATGATCGTGAGTTAGCAACCATTGTTCACGCCTTGAAGATTTGGCATCATTATTTGTATGGGGTTCATTGTGAGATCTATATTGATCACCGGAGTCTGCAGCATCTGTTCAAGCAGAAGGATCTTAATTTCGTCAGCGGAGATGGTTGGAGCTTCTTAAGGACTACGATATCACTATCCTGTACCATCCGGGGAAGGCCAATGTGGTGGCCGATACTTTGAGTCGCCGGGTAGAGAGTTTGGGGAGTTTAGCATATCTTCCAGCAGCAGAGAGACCTTTGGCATTGGATGTTCAGGCCTTAGCGGGCCAACTTGTCAGATTGGATATTTCGGAAGCTAGTCGGGTATTGGCTTGCGTGGTCTCCAGGCCTTTTCTTTATGACCATATCAGGGAGCGTGAGTATGATGACCCCCACTTGCTTATTCTTCAGGACAGAGTTCAGATAGGTGATGCTAGGGATGTGACTATTGGTGATGACGACGTGCTGAAAATGTAGGGACGGATATGTATGCCTAATGTAGATGGGCTTCGAGAGTTGATTCTTGAGGAGGCCCACAGCTCACGGTATTCCATCCATCCGGGTGCCGCGAAGATGTACCAGGATTTGAGGCAGCACTACCGGTGGAGGTGGATGAAGAATGATATAATTGGGTTTGAGGCTCGGTGTCTCAACTGATAGCAGGTTAAGTATGCGCATAAGAGACCGGGTGGCTTGCTTCAGATATTAGAGATCCCAGAGTGGAAGTGGGAGCGGATCACCATGGACTTTGTAGTTGGGCTCCCACGGACTTCAAGGAAGTTTGATGCTATTTGGGTTATTGTGGATCGACTGACCAAGTCTGCACACTTCATTCCAGTTGGTACTACTTACTCTTCAGAGCGGTTGGCTAAGATTTACATCCGAGAGATCGTTCACCTACATGGTGTCATAGTTTCCATCATTTCAGATAGGGGTACTCAGTTTATATCGCAGTTTTGGAGGGCCGTGCAGCAAGAGTTGGGTACTCAGGTTGAGTTGAGCACAACTTTTCACCCTCAGGCGGACGAGTAGTCTGAGCGCACTATTCAGATATTGGTGGACATGTTGCGCGCTTATGTCATTGACTTTGGGGGTTCATGGGACCAGTTTCTGCCACTCGCGGAGTTTGCATATAACAACAGTTATCAGTCGAGTATTCAGATGGCTTCGTACGAGGCTTTATATGGGAGGAGGTGTAGATCTCTAGTTGGATGGTTTGAGCCGGGTGAGGCTAATCTCTTAGGTACAGACTTGGTCCAGGACGCATTAGATAAGGTGAAATTAATTCAGGAGCGGCTTTGCACGGTGCAGTCTAGGCAGAAGAGCTACGCGGATAGGAAGGTTTGTGATGTGTCTTTTATGGTTGAGGAGAAGGTTTTGCTGATGGTATCACCCATGAAGGGTGTTATGAGGTTTGGGAAGAGGTGCAAGTTGAGCCCCCAGTTCATTGGGCCTTTTGAGGTGCTTCAGAGAATAGGAGAGGTGGCTTATAAGCTTGCCTTGCCACCCAGCTTGTCGAGTGTGCATCCAGTGTTTCATGTTTCCATGCTCCAGAAGTATATTGGAGATCCGTTTCATATTTTGGATTTCAGCACGGTTCAGTTGGAGGGTGATATGACTTATGATGTGGAGCCAGTGGCTATTTAGGGTCAGCAGGTTCAAAGGCTGAGGTCAAAGGATATAGCGTTAGTGAAAGTGCAGTGGAGAGGTCAGCCTGTGGAGGAGGCCTCCTGGGAGACCGAGCGGGAGATCCGGAGCAGATATCCATGCCTATTCGAGACTCCAAGTGTGTTTCTAGACCCGTTTGAGGGCGAACGGATGTTTAAGAGGGGGAGGATGTAACGACCCTACCGGTCGTTTCGAGAGTAATAGCCCCGTTTTCCCTATTTCTACTTCTTTTTGTGTTATTCGGCTATTTTATGTTATATCGGGTTAGTTGGTTCGGGACCGGAGTGGTTTCAGAGTGAATTGGGACACTTAGTCTCTTAAGTAGAAACTTAAGTTGGAAAAGTCAATCAGATGTTGACCTATGTGCAAATGATCTCAGATTTGAATTCCGATGGTTCCGTTAGCTCCGTTAGGTGATTTTGGACTTAGGAGCGCATTCAGAATATGATTTGGAGGTCCGTGGTAGAATTAGGCTTAAATTGGCAAAATTGGAAATTTGGCGATTTCGGTCGGCAGTGAAAAATTTGATATCGGGGTCGGAATGGAATTCTGGAAATTGAAGTAGGTTCGTAGTGTCATTTGTGACGTTTGTGCAATATTTGAGGTCATTTGGACATGGTTTGGTTGGTTTCGGCATTGGTTGCCGAATTTGGAAATTTAGAAGTTCTTAGTCTTGAATCCGAGGGTAATTTGGTGTTTGGATGTTGTTTTGAGTGATTTGAAGGTTCAACTAAGTTTGTATGTTGATATATGACTTGTAGGTATTTTTGGTTGAGGTCCCGAGGGCCTCGGGTGAGTTTCGGGTGATTAACGAATAGTTTTTGGACTTTGCAAAATGGCTGATCTGCTGGTATGAACTTTCTAGTTTCCTTATACGCGATCGCGTGGGTAGGTTCGCGATCGCGTAGGCTTATTTTGGGGTAGAGACGAGTTTTTCTGTGCGATCGCGGGATTTAGGATGCGATCGCGTGCGTTTGTGAAGTTTGTCTTCGCGAACGCATGGACAGTGTCGCGTTCGCGTAGAGGTATCGAACTGGTGAAGAGGCGAGGTGATTGCTCTACGCGATCGCGTGAGGTAGGATGCAGTCGCGTAGGTTTGAGAAGCCGTGATCCGGGATTGCGTAGGTAATTCCACGTTCGCGTAAGGTTAATGTGTGGGCAGCCTACTTTGTGCTTAGCGATCGCGAGGCCATTTCTGAGATCGCGATTAAGGAAAATATGGGCAGCAGTGTTAAATTCCAAAATTGAGGGTTTGGACTCATTTACATCTTTTGAGCTAGAGACCACGGATTTAGGCGATATTTGGAGGGATGTTTAGAGAGTTGATTGGGATAAGTGTTTCTCACTTGATTTTGGTTAAATTCCATGATTATATCTTGATTTTTATCATCTAAATTGTGATTTGGGGTGAAAAATTGGGAAAAAAGTGGAAGAATTCTTGAGATAGAATTTTGAGGTTTTGAAGGGGATTTTGTTGTCAGATTTTGGTAAATTTGGTATGATTAGATTCGTGAGTGAATGAGCTTTCTAGTTTTATGAATTTTGTCGGATTTTGTTACGTGTGCCCGGGGGCTGGGTTTGAGCCAATTTCGTGTTTCGATCTAATTTTGTAGCTTTTCTTATGGAATTCATTCCATTAGCGTATATTGATAGTATTGTACTGATTGTGAATAGATTTGGAGCATTTGGAGGCGAGTCCAGAGGCAAGAGCATTGCGGGGTAGAGATTTGACCGGTTTGAGGTAAGTAACGATTGTAAATCTAGTCCTGAGGGTATGAAACCCCGGATTTCGTGTAATTCTACTATTTTGAAGGTACGTACATGCTAGGTGACGGGCGTGTGGGCGTGCACTGTTGGGGATTGTGACTTGGTCTGTCCCGTAGCAACTGTAAAGTTGCATATTTTATGGAAATTATATGATGCTTACATGTTTTTAGAAAGAGTTTCTGTTAATTGGGCTGAATGGCATGTTTGGACCTTGTGCCAGTGCTATTTGGACCCTTAGGGGTTTTATTTTATTTTTATTATCCTCTCATTGTTTTCGATTGAACATTTATACTCAGTCATAGTTATAACTGTTAACTGCATAACTCAGTTTTATTACTCGATTTTGATGCATATAAATGTTGTTTTGGGTTGAGCACCCTGTTTTTACTGAAATGCCCGAGTGGCTTGAGAGGTTTATGCCTGAGTGAGGCCGACGGCCTGATTTGTGAGGATATTTATGGGATCAGGCTGCACGCCGCAGTATGTTACATATTTATGGGCTCGGGCTGCACGTCGCAGCATGTTGCATATTTATGGGCTCGGGTTGCACGCCGCAGCATGTTGCATATTTGTGGGATCGGGCTGCACGTCGCAGCATGTTGCATATTTATGGGATCAGGCTGCACGCCGCAGCATGTTTGATATAGGCCGAGGGCCTAAGTGATTTATGCCATGATTTGGCTTGATATAGCGCTTGGGCTGTAGGAGCCCCTTCGGAGTCTGTATACACCCACAGTGAGCACAGGTACCTACTGAGTGCGAGTGTCGAGTGTTGAATGACTCGGAGGCATGAGTGATTGTGAGGTATGCCCTAGTGGCAAGAGTGATTGTGAGGTTTGCCCGAGGGGTTGTATATGAGTGAAGCTTTGCCCGAGGGGGTGTTTATGATTTCATTATTTTTGCTCACCTTTGCATTTTTCCTTTGTTTGAAAGCTGTTGAAAAATATCCTTAAATGATTTTTTTACTGGAACTGGGTTTAAACGAGATATTTTGATTCAAATCCTGATTTTAAAAGCATGAGGTATTTTACTGAGATTTCATTATATGAACGTTATATGCTTTATTGCTCGTCACTACTACTCAGTATTTATTTATTGTTGTTACTTACTGAGTTGGCGAACTCACGTTACTCCCTCCACCTTGTGTCCAGATCAAGGTGTATCTGGACATGGTAGCGGTTGTTGATTATTCTGGTTGAAGATTTCTGTCTCTCGGGGATAGCAAGGTAGCTTCTTGGCGACCGTAGCCCCTGCTCTTCTCCCTCTTATCTTCCTTTAGTTGTATTTAGCTATTTTCCAGGCTGAGTTAGCCTTGATATTGTTAGACAGATTGTAGTAGATGCTTATGACTAGTGACATCCCAATGTCGGATTTTTTCTTCCGCACTTTTATTTTGATTGAAACTCCATTACGAAGATTTTTATGATTAAATAACATTAAAATTATCTTTGAAATAAAAATATCGGTTTGTTTTGGAAATGAGTCGGCTTGCTTAGTTCCACGATAGGCGCCATCACGACAGGGGTTAGTTTGGGTCGTGACAGCTGGTCATGTCATGTTTGTTTTTATATTTGAGAACTTAATTATGTGTGTCTTGTTTCGTTTGCATGTAATTGTCATCTCTATGTTTAAGTGAAATTATATTATTTCTTTCTTTTTATAATTATTTCTTTGTTACTATGTTGCATTTCATTTTTTAGGATAGTGTTTGATTGCATGCGCCCTATAGCTAGTGTTTTGTCTAACCTGTTTCAACCCCTCATATCCGGCCCGATTCGTCAAAACTATCTAGGAAAAAACTATCAGAATATTTCCAGGAGAGATTTATGCGCACCAATTCAATCTTATAAATGGATTGTATGTGCTAGTCAATGTGGTGTAAGTCTCAATGGAGAAATACAATTTGTAATGCAACTTATAAATCGCATTTAGTAGATGAAATTTATACATCGCATTTGATAAACATAATTTATAAATCGAATTTGACAAATTGATATATAATGTTTTGCAATTTTTATGTCGCATTACGCATTATGTACTTGCCATCATGCATATAAGAAAAAAATTTTGTACAACTCTTAGAATTTGTGATTATGAGCGCATATCATTAATAATAAACTGAGAAGTTTATGTCAGATTAAATGGTACACACTAGTTTATGACCTCTCTCAAGTTTCTCGAATCAAAATGTGTAAATAATTTTTTCATGATTTTCAAATAGACATTACAGAAATTGCAAAGTTTTAACTGATTGAATGCATAGATGAACTTTATTTGTATACTAGAAAAAGTTGTAGTCAGAATTACAGACACTATTCCAAGTCGAAAATTAGTGCTCAGTTCGCGAAACAATTTCGAAGAAGCTACCAAACAATATAAATGCGTCAGTTGAGCAGCATTTTCCAATTATTCCTTAAGAATATGTCGTGGGTCTGGTTATTTTCTTGCCTTTTCAATTTTGAAGGCTTGGGTTAAGAAGGAAATCGATATTAATTAATTTGTGTTTCTTTTCTCACTCGGTTTCAATATCCGTATTGTGGCCCAACTAAATTTGAATTCACAATGAAGAATCTCTTATTAAGGGATAATTAAAGCGCTTCCTAACAAATGTGACTCTCTCTCTCTATATATATATATACCTAGACTCGAACCCCACATATCTTGTTATGGACAATGGGGATTTCTTACGTTCTCTTAGATTATTTCGTTCTATTTGTACATCATGCCCCTTTTACAACTTTGAATTTAAAAAAATAACGTTTTTAGATCTCTTATGTGTAAAACACATATCTCTTATGTATAAAAGTAAATCAGCATGCTCAAAAGGGAAAACGTTATCACCAGAGGAGGATCCAGGATTTAAATCCTATGGGTTAAATTTTAAGGTTTTTAACATTGAACCTATTATTTTTTTAAAGATATGGGTTCATATCTACTATTTTTATAATTTAAATTAATTTTTACATACAAATTTTTACTCCGCGTCGAAAGTTATGGGTACAGTTGAACCCGTGAGTAGTATACTGCATCTGCCTCTAATACACTGTAAGTAGTACACTGCCTCAATGGTGTGATAACTTATCACACCATTGTATAATTAACACAAATATTAAATGTTAACTTAACACATATAGGGTAGAGCAGGATTGGAGTGGCTAACTAAGCTGTTTAATGTTATTTTCAATACGAAGGAGATGCCAGAGGAATGGAGGTAGAGTACGATGATTCCGCTATACAAGAACAAAGGCGATATCCAGAACTGTAACAACTATAGGGGCATCAAGCTACTGAGTCATACCATGAAAGTGTGGGAGGAGGTAGTGGAAGCGAGGGTAAGGAGGCTGGTGTCGATATCCGATAACCAGTTTGGGTTCATGCCTGGTCATTCCACTACAGAAGCAATCCATCTTATTCAGAGGTTGGTGGAACTGTATACGGATAGGAGGAAGGATTTGCACATGGTGTTTATTGACCTAGAAAAAACTTATGACAAGGTACCTAGGGAAGTTCTTTGGAGATGTCTGGAGGTGAAAGGTATTCCGGTGGCTTATATTAGGGTGATTAAGGATATGTATGATGGATATAAGACTCGGGTTAGGACAGTGGGGGCTACTCGGAGCATTTTCCGGTTGGTATGGGGCTACACCAAGGATCTGCACTCAGTCCGTTCTTATTTGCTCTGACGATGGACCGTAACGACCCAACAGGTCGTTTTGAGAATCTGCACTTCGCTCGGAGTTTTGAGAGCTCGAGCATCTCCGTATGATGTGTTATGACTTGCGTAAATTTTCGGTGTTGGTTTTCAAGTTATCCGGAATCGATTTGGAAGGATGAACTTCAAGATTCAAGCTCTAAGTTGGAAGAATTGACAAAGGTTAAATTTTTGGGTAAACGATCTCGGAATCGAGATTTGAAGGTTCCAGCAGGTTCGTATGATGATTTCGGACTTGGGCTTATGTTCGGATTAGGTTTTGGATAACTCGGGAGCATTTTGGCGCCTATTGTGGAAGTTAGCATTTTGGAAGAAATTCATCATATTTGGGCTGAAGTGCATTTCAATGTTATCGATGTCCGTTTGGGATTCCGAGTCTGGAAATAGCTCTGTATGGTGATTTTGGTATTAGGAGCGCGTTCGAAAATGGATTTGAAGGTTCGTAGGTCATTTTGGAGTCGTTTGGCAAAAGTTAGAAATTTGAAGGTTTTTGAGAAGTTTGACAAGAAGTGGACTTTTTGATATCGAGGTCGGAATCCGATTTTGGAAGTTGAAACAGGTCCGTAATCTCAAATGTGACTTGTGTGCAAACTTTGAGGTCAATCGGACGTGATTTGGTAGGTTTTGGCATCGGTTGTGGAAGTTTGAAGTTTCGAGTTCATTGAATTCGAATTGAGGTGTGATTCGTCGTTCTGATGTTGTTTTGTGTGTTTTGAGGCCTCGAGTAGGTCCGTGTTATGTTATGGGACTTGTTGATATGTTTGGACAGGGTCCCGGGGGCCTCGGGTGTGTTCCGGACGGGCTACAGGACATTTTCCTCCTATTTTGAACTGCTGAATCTGTCATCTGTTTTTCCTTCATCGCGTTCGCATCCTTGCACTCGCATTCGCATAGTGTTATTTTGGAGGGTGGAATATTTCCTCTTTGCATTCGCAGCTACCCTCTCGCGTTCGCGAAGTTCTGCCACCTCCTTCTTCGCGTTCGCATTCCATATGTCGCATTCGCGAAGTGCAAACCAGGCCCCAGGCACTGGTGATCATTTTCCTCTTTGCATTAGCGTGTCTCTTACCTATTCGCATAACTCGTGTCCCTTGTTCATCGTGTTCGCGTCCCATTTCTCACGTTCACGAAGGGTATTCTGGGCAGTTTTTGTTTTCTTCTTCGCGAACGCGATAGTTCTTCCGCGTTCGCGATGCATAAAAGACCTGGGTAGTGTTCTTTTAAAAATCGTGATTTTGACTTCATTTTAACATTTCCAAGCCGGGATTGAGGCGATTCTTGGAGCAATTTTCATCTTGTGGACTAGGGTAAGTGTTCTCTACTCATTTTTGATCTTATATCACGAATCTACCCTCGTTTTTGGTAATTGGATTATGAATTTTATAGAGGAAATTAGAGGTTTTGGCCTAAAGTTTAGAATATGAATTTTTGAGTTTTGAACATCGAATTGGAGTCGGATTTGAGTGAAACTAATATGGTTGGACTCGTACTTGAATGGGTGGCCGTATTTTGGGAAATTTGTCGGGTTCCGAGGTGCCGACCCGGGGGTCGACTTTTGGGTCGATTTTTAGACTTTGTTAAAGATTGAGACTTTTTGATCCAGAATAGTCTCTTACGAGTTTTATTTGTGCTTTGAAGTTATTTTGATTAGATTTGAGCGGCCCGGAGGTCATATCACCCGAGGAGTTCATTTTGAGTATCGGTTTGCCTTCTTTGAGGTAAGTATTTTGCCTAACTTTGTTGAGGAAATTTTTCCTACTATTTGACATTGTTTGCTACATGCGGGGGTGATACATATATGAGGTGACGAGCATATATGCATGTTCCAGGATAACCATGCTCGGGGGTAAAAATATGTTATAAACCGTGTCTTGTAGAATCACGTGATCTTCTTGCCTCATGCCTTACTTGGCTCCTAGATACTAAGAACATAGTATTAAATGTTAGAAACTAAGACTTAGCTTATTATAACTTGATCAAATTTGATGGAAATTCTGAGAATACATTGGTGTGTTTAATTCGGTCATCAATATGCATAATCATTAATACATTGCTACGGCTGATATTCTTGAGATATTAGATTCTATACTTGTATTGTAGATCATTTGTGAAATTTGTTGGAATACTTGAATAAAAAGGTTCTTGTGGTTTTATTGAACTATTGTTGGCTTGAAAAGTTGTGATTGGGATTCATTTGAAATATTCGTTTAAACACTCCCCTTGACGTTATTTATGCTTCCTGCCTTGTTTGTCATTGATATACATATGCTTGGTAAGGAAGAGTGTAAAGCACAAAGGGTGATGCCGTGCCTTTATTTATGCATTATCATGTGAGGGAGAGTGTAAAGTACGAAGGGTGATGTCGTGCCATATTATTTGAGAGTTAAAGCACGAAGGGTGAT
This sequence comes from Nicotiana tabacum, assembly GCF_000715075.1. Classification (NCBI taxonomy): domain Eukaryota; kingdom Viridiplantae; phylum Streptophyta; class Magnoliopsida; order Solanales; family Solanaceae; genus Nicotiana; species Nicotiana tabacum. The sequence goes on from NC_134093.1 coordinate 4,708,983, forward strand.
GTCGTGCCATATTATTTGAGAGTTAAAGCACGAAGGGTGATGTCGTGCCATATTATTGAGAGTAAAAGCACGAAGGGTGATGCCGTGTCATATTATTGAGAGTAAAAGCACGAAGGGTGATGTCATGCCATATCATTATGAGTAAAAGCACGAAGGGTGATGTTGTGCCATGTTATGTGAGTAAAAGCACAAAGGGTGATGCCGTGCCATTGTATTTATATTATTACGCTTTCATGTTATGGTGAGTTCATGGCACGAAGGGTGTTTCCGTGCAAGTGAGGACGAGAAACATGCATTATGTTGTGATATTTCTTTCTTGCAGATACCTTCATGTCTTTACCTGGAGTTGTTATTGTCGTGTTCATGGTTCTTATGTGATATGTCATTATTGTTCTGTCTTTATCCTCTATCACCTTGTTGTCATGCTATCATGCCTTCTATTTGCTTAAACTTGCTAATATCATGCCTATTTCCTGCTGTTAGGATTTCATCCATGCCATATGTTTTGTTGCACTTAAATGTAGGTCTTCTTCCATACTAGTCGTTCATGTCCCTACTTGCTAACTTATAAAGATCATGTGTCTACTTCCTTATTTATCATATTTGTCTTCATGCTTTCACCTTGCTAGTTAGTCAAAATTACATTCCTTTTTCCTAATCATTGTCTTTACCTATATGCTATTTGTTCAGTCTGTTACTGATGTTCTTATGTACACTCTCGTCCTCCATAGTTATTTGCGTATTTCCCACTATGTCATTTCTGTTATCGGCATTTCTATCATTTGGCTGGAAATACTTTACGCATAATTGGTGAGGATGAGATAAATGCACGAAGGGTGTTTCCCTACCGTTGAATTTGATGCCTTGGGTATATTTTTCACACTATGAAAGTTTTGATGTTACTGGTGTGATTTATTGCTTTCGCTCTCAGGAAAGGATTGGGTGAGATTTTGATACCTGTTGAATTGTGTTTTCTTTTATTACTCCGTTATTGCTTTGTATAATTGTTTCGTATGCTCTACTCTGTTGTACTGTAGTATAGTTTTATTGTTAGTTACATTACAAGTTTTATCAATGAGCATCTTTTAACCAAAGCCTCGTCACTACTTCGACGAGGTTAGACAAGATACTTACTCAGTACATGGGGCCAGTTGTACTAATACTACACTTTTGCACATTGCGTGCAGATATTGGTTGCTGTTGTTGTTGTGTTCTATGGTTGCCCGGATTGAAGATGTACCTGTGTTCCTGTTGTAGCTTCCCCTTGTTCATGGTAGCCCTAGATTTATAAAAACTCTATTTATGTATTTTTCAAACAGAAGATGTATTTACTTCATATCAGCTTGTAAATTCTATTTTTAGAAGCTCATGATTTGTACTACCAGTCCTTGGAGATGTATAAGACTTAGATAACTCCTTTGTTAAATTATGTTATTAAATTAATTGAAAATGGGAAATCGTTAATTAGATTACCTAACGGGATGGGTTAGTTGCCATCACGACTAGTGAATTTTGGGTCGTGACATGGACACACTGACACACCATATTCAAGGGGAGGTTCCATGGAATATGTTATTCGTTGATGATATAGTTCTGATTGATGAGACGCGAGGCAGTATTAACGAGAGGTTGGTGGTTTGGAGACGGACCTTTGAGTCTAAAGGATTCAAGTTGAGTAGGACTAAGACTGAATACATGGAGTTCAAGTTCAGCGGTGTGCCGGGTGAAGCAGACATGGACGTGAGGCTTGACTCTCAAGTCATCCCCAAGAAAGGGAGCTTCAAGTACCTGGGGTCGATTATTCAGGGGGATGTCACGCGGACATGGACATGGACATGTCACGCACGGTATATAGGTGGGGTGGATGAAATGGAGGCTAGCGTCTGGTGTCATGTGTGATAGGAAGGTGCCTCCGAAACTTAAAGGAAAGTTCTATAGAGCGGTGGTTAGGCCTGCCATGATATATGGGGCAGAGTGTTCGCTAGTCAAAAATTCTTATACCTAGAAGATGAAAGTTGCGGAGATGAGGATGCTGAAATGGATGTGCGGACACACTAAGCTAGATAAGATTAGGAATGAAGATATTCAGGTGAAGGTGGGCGTGGCTCCCATGGAAGACAAGCTGCGGGAAGCTAAGCTTAGAAGGTTCGGGCACGTGAAGAGGAGAAGCCTGGATGCACCGGTAAGGAGTTGTGAATGGCTGGCCTTGACGGGTATGAGAAGAGGTAGAGGGAGACCTAAGAAATATTAGGGAGATTTAATCAGACAGGACATGATAGGATGCAGATTTCCGAGGACATGGCCCTCGATAGGAAGTTATGAAAGTTGAGCATTAGGGTTGTAGATTAGGAGATAGGAGACTAGTATGTTAGTATTTTGTTTTAGGCTGCTAATGGCTCCAGTTGTGTTCTTAATACTTCATTAGGTTCGTAAGTTAGGCTGTAGTATGTTTAGTGGCCCTTTGTGTACATATTATTCCCTTGTGTTTGTAGTACTGTGCCTTTGTTACTGCTTAGTGCTACTACTTTGCTCTCTATTTTCTGGTTATTGTGTTGCTGGTGTTATCTTTCTGGATTCCGTTGCTGTTACCGATATACTGTCTCTTTCCTTTTTGTGCCGAGGGTCTACCGAAAATAGCCTTTCTACTCCTCCGGAGTAGAGGTAAGGTCTGCGTATACACTACCCTCCCCAAACCCCACTTGTGGGATCTCACTGGGTTGTTGTTGTTGACTTAACTTTATTCATAACTTGTTACAACAAGCTCTAAAAAGCTGCAAGATCATTACTATTACATCTTGAGGCTTTACAAAGTACAAAGGTTTTATATATTGCTCCACATGATGATACGTTGTGAGGCTTAGCTTCAATATAGTGACCTTATCCATGGATGGCCTCACCTTTGTAGGAGCAGCACCTGTAATTCCGGCGGCCGCAGCAACCATAGCGGCAGTATCCTCCGCATCCACGTCCACCGCCAGGATAGACACCACCACCACGGCCTCCATCAGGATATCCGCCACCAGGAACGGGGTATCTGGCGGCAGGGTATCCGGCAGGGTATCCTCCACCACCGTATTGAGCTTCATGTACTTCATTCTTGTTATTGGATTTCTTTGCTGCATCAATTGTGAAAATAAGAATGTTGTTCTTTAACTGCTTTATTAGTCTTCCTTTTTTTTAGCTTATTATGTGATCCTAACACAGAATTACGTAGAAAATATGTAATCCATAAAGTTGTAAGATTTATGATTATATTTTATAAGGTTTAAAATATGTTATCCTAGTATGAGTTATCCCTAAGAAATATTAGGGAGATTTAATCAGACAGGACATGATAGGATGCAGATTTCCGAGGACATGGCCCTCGATAGGAAGTTATGAAAGTTGAGCATTAGGGTTGTAGATTAGGAGATAGGAGACTAGTATGTTAGTATTTTGTTTTAGGCTGCTAATGGCTCCAGTTGTGTTCTTAATACTTCATTAGGTTCGTAAGTTAGGCTGTAGTATGTTTAGTGGCCCTTTGTGTACATATTATTCCCTTGTGTTTGTAGTACTGTGCCTTTGTTACTGCTTAGTGCTACTACTTTGCTCTCTATTTTCTGGTTATTGTGTTGCTGGTGTTATCTTTCTGGATTCCGTTGCTGTTACCGATATACTGTCTCTTTCCTTTTTGTGCCGAGGGTCTACCGAAAATAGCCTTTCTACTCCTCCGGAGTAGAGGTAAGGTCTGCGTATACACTACCTTCCCCAAACCCCACTTGTGGGATCTCACTGGGTTGTTGTTGTTGACTTAACTTTATTCATAACTTGTTACAACAAGCTCTAAAAAGCTGCAAGATCATTACTATTACATCTTGAGGCTTTACAAAGTACAAAGGTTTTATATATTGCTCCACATGATGATACGTTGTGAGGCTTAGCTTCAATATAGTGACCTTATCCATGGATGGCCTCACCTTTGTAGGAGCAGCACCTGTAATTCCGGCGGCCGCAGCAACCATAGCGGCAGTATCCTCCGCATCCACGTCCACCGCCAGGATAGACACCACCACCACGGCCTCCATCAGGATATCCGCCACCAGGAACGGGGTATCTGGCGGCAGGGTATCCGGCAGGGTATCCTCCACCACCGTATTGAGCTTCATGTACTTCATTCTTGTTATTGGATTTCTTTGCTGCATCAATTGTGAAAATAAGAATGTTGTTCTTTAACTGCTTTATTAGTCTTCCTTTTTTTTAGCTTATTATGTGATCCTAACACAGAATTACGTAGAAAATATGTAATCCATAAAGTTGTAAGATTTATGATTATATTTTATAAGGTTTAAAATATGTTATCCTAGTATGAGTTATCCTAGGGTTATTATCCCACCCTCCCATAGAGATAAAAATAATATTGCAATCCCGGGATAACTAATTGCGAGATCAGTTATCCCATGATATTATCCCAACCAAACGTGATATAAACTTATTTCAAATTTAATCTCTGAATTAAGTATCCATTATCCCTTATACCAAACGACCCCTAAGAGTCTTGGTCCAGAGGCGTATCTAGGTCCTAGGATATGGGTTCGTGTGAACCCATACTCCTCTCGTTAAATCATACTCCTTCTGTTCCAGTTTATGTGAACCTATTTTTTTTTGGTCTATTTCAAAAAGAATGACTCATTTCTAAATTTGGAAACAATTTAGGTTAAACATCAAATTCTACCCTTAATGAGATGCTTTTATAACCACACAAATACGGCGGGCCCCTTTTTGACTTGTTTAGGACCACAAATTTCAAAAGTCTGTCAATTTTTCTTAAACTTTATGCCCGGTTAAATAGGTTCACATTAATTGAAACGGAGGGAGTATATAACAATAGTATAGTTCTTGAAAAGTACCTAATTATATGTGTGTGAACTCATGCTCAAAGACTTTTATGGTACAATAATTGCACCTCTACGTGAAATTGATGGTTCAAATCTCACTTCGGGCGGTCTTATTTTTGGAATGGAATATAGATATAAACGTGAAAATCACTAAAATTTTAAAAAGAATATAATTTTGAACCTATAATTTCAAAAATATAAGTAAAGTTAAGCACGTCAAATGTAAATTTTAAATCCACCTCTTTATAACAGTGCATACATTCTCTTGAAATCTAGACCCGCCTCTGTCTTGTCAAGCTAACATTAGTAAAGGTTACAGATCCACTAATACAATTGTAATTAATGTATTGTGTTATTATTATCCTAGTAATTATACACCTTAGTAAATATGTGGTAATTTCAAACTACAGTTTAGGTACCTACTTCTTTTAATGGGGTTTAAATAATATCGTTATGACACGTTAAACTCTAATTGGAAAGGTTAAATAATTTCACTAGATAAAAATAAGGCAACATTGAATTAAGTAGAGAATTGAACATATATGCAAATAATGAGAGGGTTCTTACAGTCCTCTTCTGAAGTGGTGGAAGTCTCAGCCAACTCCCTAGCTAAAACCTCAGAGCTTATCATTACAAAAATGGCCAAACAAAGGCCAAGAAACAGAAATGCCTTGGAACCCATCTTTTGTTAAAACTTAGTTATGATAATTGAAATTGAAGGATGGAGAAATTGATGCATTTTTCGGCTCTATTTATAGTAAGATTTGAGTACATCACTTTGATTGAATAGAAAGGTATTAATTTCTGAGGGGACCAGTATTTAGTTGGTAGGTGAGCAGAGTGAAGAATTCACATTTGAGTTCTAAAAAGATATTTACATAACTCCTAGTATACACTAACGGTGTATATATTTTTTGCATTATCGGGGCTCTATTTACGTTAATATTTCGAAAAAGTGCAAGATGAGAAACCCCTACATTATAGAAGATGGGGTATTTAATTAAATTTATGTGGTGTAGTTTATTAGGCGTAAAATTTTAAGAAAGAAATATTAATGACTTTTGAAACTTGTCATCTTAAACATGCGACAAATTTTTGTAACTATAAATGCATTATTAAAGAAAAATAAGAATTTAACGTTAAATTATGTTGGAAAAATATTGGATTATGGAGAATAAGATTTAGCTTGAGGCGTGTTAGGTACACTGTTCTTAAAAATATTTCGCCCACACCGTGATAAATAATATTAAGCGTATCCCCCAAAATTCAACAAGCTCTTCTAGTATAACTAGGAGGAGAAACAACAAAGATTAATGAACAGAAAACTCAGCACAAAACAAAAGGGAAGAAAAGTTTTTAACTCTGTTCACTCTATTCCAACATGAAGACAAAGAGGTATATATAGTCTAAAAGAGAAGTAGACTATCTGTTCCGTATTACAGACTATTCAAAGAAGTAGACCATCAGAATCAGAAACGTTCAATCCATAAAGGTTATTCCAAAAAACGTTAAATCTTAAGCCATTAAGATTGGTCCATTGACTTTTCAATACTAACGGACAAATCCATTTGAATTCAAAAATAAATTAATTTTCTGTTACAAATATATTCAAAATAATTACTATAATAAAGACTCATTAATATAATATTAAGAAAAAGAATCTAGACATAGTTTTGGAATAATTCTTTTTGAGATATCAAAATAATTTTTCTATCAAATTATTCTTAAATTATAAGGACCCGGCCGGCCGGTCGTTTTGAGAGTTATAGCCTCGTTTTCCTCATTTCTGCTTCCTTTTGTGCTTTTCAGCTATATTATGATAGATCGGGTTAGTTGGTTCGGGTCCGGGGTGGTTTCGCAGTGGATTGAGACACCTAGTCTCTAAAGTAGAAGCTTAAGATGGAAAAGTCAATCAGACATTGACTTGTGTGTAAACGACCTCGGATTTAAATTTTGATAGTTGCGTTAGCTCCGTTAGGTGAATTTGGACATAGGAGCGCGTCCGAAATGTGATTTGGAGGTCGGTGGTAGAATTAGGCTTGAATTGGCGAAAGTTAGAAGTTTGGCGATTTTCGCCGGCAGTGGAAATTTTGATATTATGGTCAGATTGGATTTCCAGAAGTTGGAGTAGGTTCGTGGTATCATTTCAGACCTGTGTGCAAAATTTGAGGCCATTCGGACGTGATTTGGTAGGTTTCGGCATCGTTGGTGAATTCGGAAGTTTAGATATTCTTAGGCTTGAATCCGGGGGTAATTTGGTATTTTGATGTTGTTTTGAGTGATTCGAAAGTTCGACTAAGTTCGTACGATGTATAGGATTGGTTGGTATATTTGGTTGAGGTCCTGGGGGCCTCAGGCGTGTTTCAGATGCTCAACGGGTCATTTTTGGACTTAGGGAGTTGGCAGATTTTCTGGCGTTATTGCAGACATTTTTCTTCATCGCGTCCGCGAGGGAGATCTGGCGAACGCGTGGAGTAGGCAGCATTCGCGAAGAAGAAGTGAGGCAGCAGTGGAGTTTGAGTGTTACTCTTTGTGGTCGTGTGAGGACAATTGTGATCGTGTAGGTGTGAGCAGCTAGTGCATTGCGTTCGCATGAGGTGTTACGCGTTCGCGTGGAGTAAATTTCTGAAGGAGCGAAGTTGTTCTTCGCAATCGCGAGGCCATTTTCGCGATCGCGATTAAGGAAACCTGGGCAACAGTGTTAAATTTCAAAATCGAGGGTTTGAACCCATTTATCATATTTTGAGCTAGAGACCACGGATTTAGGCGATGTTTGAAGGGATTTTCAGGGAGTTGATTGGGGTAAGTATTTCTCACTTGATTTTGCTTAAATTTCATGATTATATTTTGATTTTTATCATTTAAATTATGATTTAAAGTAACAAATTGGGAAAAAAGTGGAAGAGTTCTTGAGATGGAATTTTTTGGTTTTGAAGGGGATTTTATTGTCGGATTTTGATAAATTTGGTATGACTAGACTCGTAAGTGAATGGGCTTTCGTTTTTTGTGACTTTTGTCGGATTGCGAGACATGAGCCCGGGGGCCGGGTTTGGGCCAATTTCGGATTTTGGCTATAATTTGGTATTTTTCTTGTGGAATTGATCCCTTTAGCCTGTTTTGATCGTATTGTATTGCTTGTGGCTAGATTTAGGACGCTCGGAGGCCGATTCGAGAGGTAAAGGTATTGCGGAGTAGAGATTTGCTCGAATTGAGGTATGTCACGGTTGTAAATCTGGTCCTGAGGGTATGAAACCCTGGAAGTTTGTATCATTTTACTATTTGGAGGTGGCACACATGCTAGGTGACGGGCGTGTGGGCGTGTATCGTTGGGGATTTTGACTTGGTCCATCCCGTATCAACTGTAAAGTTGAACATTTTCTTGAAACTATATGATTCTTATGTGTTTTAGAAAGAATTCCTGTAAGTCAGGCTGGATGCTATGTTTAGGCCTTATGCCAGTGTTGTTTGGACCCTTAGAGGTCTTTTCTTGCTATCCTCTCATTGTTTTTGATTAAAAATCTATACTCAATCATGTTTATACATATTTACAGCATAACTTAGTCTCTATTACTCAATTTTGATGCATCATATAAATGTTGTTTGGGCTGAATACTTTTTTTCTGAGAGCCCGAGAGGCTGGAGAGGTTTATGAATGAGTGAGGTCGAGGGCCTGATTTGTGAGGATATTTATGGGATCGGGCTGCATGCCGCAACATGTTTGATATAGGTCGAGGGCCTCATTGACTTATGCCATGATTGGCTTGATATAGCGCTTGGGCTGAAGGAGCCCCTTCAGAGTCTGTACGCACCCCTAGTGAGCGCAGGTACCTACTGAGTGCGAGTCCTCAGTGCCAAGTGCTGAGTGACTGGGAGGCATGAGTGATGGCGAGGTCTGCCCGAGGGGCTGTATACGAGTGATTGTGAGGTTTGTCCAAGGGGTTGTATATGAATGATGTTGCCCGAGGGGCTGATTATGATTTCATTATTTTTATCACCTTTGCATTGAGCCTTTGTTTGAAAACTTTTGAAAGATGTCTTTAAATGATTTTACTGGAACTCGATTTAAAAGAGCTGATTTGATTCAAACCCTGGTTTTAAAAGCATATTGTATTTTACTGAATTGTTTTGTGATATGAACTTTACTTGCATTATTTCTCGTCACTAATTATCAGTCTTTATTTACTGTTGTTACTTACTGAGTTGGCGTACTCACGTTACTCCATGTACCTTATGTGCAGATCCAGGTGTATCTGGACACGGTAGCGGTTATTGACTATTTCGGATACAGATTTCCTTGGGGATAGCAAGGTAGCTGCTCTTCTCCCTCGTATCTTCCTTTAGTTGTATTTAGCTATTTTTCAGACTATGTTAGTCTCAATATTGTCAGACAAATTGTAGTAGATGCTCATGACTAGTGACATCCCGATGTCGGGCCTTTTTTCTGCACTTTTGTTTTGATTTGAACTCCTTTACGAAGGTGTTTATGTCAAATAGCCTTGAAATTATTTTTAAAATGAAAATATCAGTTTGTTGTGGAAATGAGTCGGCTTGCCTAGTTCCACGATTGGCGCCATCACGACAAGGTTAGTTTGGGTCATGACAAGTTGGTATCAGAGCCTAGGTTACATAGGTCTTACGAGTCATGAGCGGGTTTAATAGAGTCTTGCGGATCGGTACAGAGACGTCTGTACTTATCTTCGAGAGGCTGCATAACCCTTAGGAAACTCCACATTCTTGAATTCTTGTCATGCGAATCTGTTGATTCTAGTAACTAAACTTCTTTTGTTTCATTCTCTCATAGATGGTGAGGACTCGCACTACCGAATGGGAGGACCAGCCACCAGTACCACCAGCCAGGGCAGTTGGGGCAGTACCTGCAGCTGGGGCAGTACTTGCAGAGCCAGTAGTTACCCCAGATCAGGATCAGATCCCAGTTGTTGATGCCCCAGCTCAAGCACCACCTGTGCCTATTATGATTCCAGTCCTTCAGGAGGCCCTAGCTCAGATTCTGACAGCGTGTACCGGCCTTGCTCAGGAGGTCTCTATCTCGACGGCCACATCCACCTCTCAATCAGGGGGAGGCACTCAAACTCCCGCCACTCGCACACCCGAGCAGGTTGCTCAGGGACTCCAAACACCGGGTGCACCACTAGCCCAGCCGGTTGCAGCTGCTCAGGACTATGTTGTTCCTGTTATGCCTGAGGATGATCAGCGTAGGTTGAAGAGGTTTGGGAGACTCTAGCCTCCACCTTTCAATGGCACGGAGAGAGAGGATGCCCAGGACTTCTTGGACAGGTGTCAGAGGATACTCCGTACATCTAGTATTCTGGAGACTTGTGGGATCTCATTCACTACTTTTCAATTTTCGGGGGTTGCACTCAGTTGGTGGGAGACTTACGAGAGACGTAGGCCTGTTGGCGTAGCACCCATTACCTGGAAGCAGTTCTCCGTAGTCTTTTTGGATAAATTCGTGCCTCAGTCCCGCAAAGAGGAGCTGCGTAGATAGTTTGAGCAGCTTTGCTAGGGTGATATGTCTGTGACACAGTATGAGATGCGATTCTCCGAGTTGTCCTATCATGTGATCTAGTTGGTTCCCACAAACCAAGAGAGGATCAGGAGGTTTATAGATGGCCTCGATTTTCAGCTTCGGTTACTTATGACTAGAGAGAGTGTCTAGTGCTACTTTTGATGAGGTTGTCGACATTGCTCGATAGATTGAGATGGTTCGCAGTTGGGAGAGGGTTGAGAGGAAGGCCAAGAGGCCTCGTGGTCAGGGTGGATTCAGTGGTGCTCCTCATGGGGGTCAGTTCCAGCACGGCAGAGGCCGTCCATTCAGGCATGCTAAGTTGGCTCGTCCAGTTCACCTTGGTGCATCATCGGGCCATGGTTTTCACAGTTCTCATCAGGGCCATTCATCACATAATGCCCTCCCATCCCAGAGTTCGTCCCATGCTCCATCAGTTTAGGGCTCCTCCAAGCCAGGTTCTTCTACTAGTTATCTCAGTGCTAGGGGTTCCCTTCAGTCCCCGGCACCAGCACTAGGGAGTTATTTTGAGTGTGGGGAGTTTGGGCATATGTGGAGGCAGTGTCCTCATCGTCATGGAGGTCTATCTCCGTAGAGGAGTGAGCCTTCCACTTCAGCACCAGTTACTTCACCACCTGCCCAGTCAGCTAGGGGTCGCCCTAGAGGGGGAGGCATATCAGGGTGTGGCCAGGCCCGTTTCGATGCCCTCCCTGCCAAACCAGATGTTATTGCTTCAGATATTGTGATTACAAGTATTGTCTCAGTTTGTCACAGAGATGCCTCTATATTATTTGACCTTGGTTCCACTTATTCATATGTTTCCTCGTATTTCGCTCATTTACTATATATGCCCCGTGAGTTTTTAGTTTCATCTGTTCATGTATCTACTCCTGTGGGCGATACTATTATTGTGGACCAGGTATATCGGTCATGTGTGGTGACTATTGGGGATTGGAGAACCGATTAGACCTTTTGCTGCTCAGCATGGTTGACTTTGATGTGATATTGGGTATGGATTGGTTATCTCCATGTCATGATATTCTAGATTGTCACGCCAAGACCTTGACATTGGCGATGTCAGGATTTCCGAGGGTTGAGTGGAGCGGTTCTGTAGACTATGTACTAGTAGGGTGATATCATATTTGAAGGCTCATCGGATGGTTGAGAAGGGTTGTCTATCCTATTTGGCTTTTGTGAGGGATGTTAGTGTAGAGACTCTTTCCATTGATTCTGTCCCGGTGGTACGTGCTTTTCCGGAGGTGTTTTCTGCAGACCTGCCGGGCATGCCGCCTGATAGGGATATTGACTTTGGTATTGATTTGGTGCCGGGCACTTAGCCCATTTCTATTTCATCGTATCGTATGGCACTGGCGGAGTTCAAGGAGTTGAAGGAACGACTTCAGGAACTCCTTGATAAGGGGTTTATTCGGCCTAATGTGTCACCTTGGGGTGCATTGGTTCTATTTGTAAAGAAGAAGGATGGTTCCATGAGGATGTGCATTGATTACAGGCAGTTGAACAAGGTCACAGTCAATAACAAGTATCCTTTGCCTCGTATTGATGATTTATTTGACCAGCTTCAAGGAGTGAGGGTGTTCTCCAAGATTGATTTGAGGTCCGGGTATCACCAGCTGAAGATTCGGGATTCGGATATTCTTAAGACAGCTTTCAGGACCCGTTATGGCCATTTTGAGTTCTTGGTGATGTCTTTTGGGCTGACCAATGCCCAGCAGCGTTCATGCATCTGATGAACAGTGTATTCCGGCCCTATTTGGACTCATTCATTATTGTATTCATTAATGACATCCTGGTGTACTCTCGTAGCCAGGAGGAGCATGCCCGACACTTGAGGATTGTATTACAGAGATTGAGGGAGGAGAAGCTTTATGCATAGTTCTCTAAGTGTGAGTTTTGGCTTGGTTCAGTAGCATTCTTGGGGCACGTGGTGTCCAGTGAGGGTATTCAGGTGGATCCGGAGAAGGTAGAGGCAGTGCAGATTTGGCCTAGACCGTCCTCACCCACGGATATTAGGAGCTTCCTTGGTTTGGCGGGCTATTACCGTCGCTTTGTGGAGGGATTTTCATCTATTGCATCGCCCTTGACCAGATTGACCCAAAAGGGTGTTCCATTCAGGTGGTCGGATGAGTATGAGGAGAGCTTTCAGAAGCTCAAGACTGCTTTGACCACAACTCCAGTTTTTGTTCTACCATCAGCTTCAGGTTCTTACACCGTGTATTATGATGCCTCGAGGGTAGGTTCTTACACCGTGTATTGGTTGTGTTCTGATGCAGGAGGGTAGGGTGATTGCCTATGCCTCGCGCCAGTTGAAGACTCATGAGAAGAACTATCCTATCCATGACCTTTAGTTAGTAGCCATTATTCATGCCTTGAAGATTTGGCGTCATTATTTGTATGGGGTTCATTGTGAGATCTATACTGATCACCGGAGTCTGCAACATCTGTTTAAGCAGAAGGATCTTAATTTGCGTCAGCGGAGATGGTTGGAACTTCTTAAGGACTATGATATCACTATTTTGTACCATCCACGGAAGGTCAATGTGGTGGCCGATGCTTTAAGTCGTCGGGCGGAGAGTTTGGGGATTCATATCTTCCGGCAGCAGAGAGACCTTTGGCATTGGATGTTCAGGCCTTAGCGGGCCAGCTTGTTATATTGGATATTTCGGAGCCGAGTCGGGTGTTGGCTTGCATGGTCTCCAGGTATTCTCTTTATGACCGTATCAGGGAGTGTCAGTATGATGACCCCCACTTGCTCGTTCTTCAGGATAGGGTTCGGAGAGGTGATGTTAGGGATGCGACTATTGATGATGACGGTATGTTGAGGATGCAGGGCCGGATATGTGTGCCTAATGTATATGGGCTTCGGGACTTGATTCTTTAGGAGGCCCACAGCTCGCGGTATTCCATCTATCCGGGTGCCGCACAGATGTACCAGGATTTGAGGCAGCACTATTAGTTTAGGCGGATGAAGAAGGATATAATCGGGTTTGTGGCTGGGTGTCTCAACTATCAGCAGGTTAAATATGAACATCAGAGACCAGGTGGCTTGCTTTAGAGGTTAGAGATCCCAGAGTTGAAGTGGGAACGAATCACCATGGACTTCGTAGTTGGGCTCCCACGGACTTTGAGGAAGTTCGATGCTATTTGGGTTATTGTGGATCGGCTGACCAAGTCCACGCACTTCATTCTAGTTGGAACTACTTACTCTTCAGAGCAGTTGGCTGAGATTTACATCCGAGAGATCGTTTACCTGCATGGTGTCCCAGTTTCCATCATTTCAGATAGGGGCACTCAGTTTACGTCACAGTTTTGGATGGCCGTGTAGTGGGAGTTGGTTACTCAAGTTGATTTGAGCACAACATTTCACCCTCAGACGGACGGGCAGTCTGAGCGCACTATTCAGATATTGGAGGACATGTTGTGCACTTATGTAATTGACTTTGGGGGTTTATAGGACCAGTTCTTGCCGCTTGCAGAGTTTGCATATAACAATAGTTACCAGTCGAGTATTCATATGGCTCTGTACGAGGCTTTATATGGGATGAGGTGTAGATCTCCGGTTGGATGGTTTGAGCCAGGTGAGGCTAGTCTCTTAGGTACAGACCGGGTCCAGGACGCATTAGATAAGGTGAAATTGATTCAGGAGCGGCTTCGCACGGCATAGTCTAGGCAGAAGAGCTATGCGGACAGGAAGGTCTGTTTTGTCTTTTATGGTTGGGGAGAAGGTTTTGCTAAAGGTATCACCCATGAAGGGTGTTATGATTTGGGAAGAGGGACAAGTTGAACCCCCGGTTCATTGGGCCTTTTGAGGTACTTCAGAGGATAGGGGAGGTAGCATATAAGCTTGCCTTGCCACCCAGCTTGTCGAGTGTGCATCCAGTGTTTCATGTTTCCATGCTCCAAAAGTATATTGGCGATCTGTCCTATGTTTTGGATTTCAGCACGGTTCAGTTGTAGGGTGATATGACTTATGATGTGGAGCCGGTGGCCATTTTGGATCGGCAGGTTTGGAAGTTGAGGTCAAAGGACATAGATTCGGTGAAGGTGCAGTGGAGAGGTCAGCCTATGGAGGAGTCCACCTGGGAGACCGATCGGGATATGCAGAGAAGATATCCACGCCTATTTGAGACTCCACGTATGTTTCTAGACCCATTCGAGGATGAACGGTTGTTTAAGAGGGGGAGGATGTAACGACCCGGGCGGTCATTTCGAGAGTTATAGACTCGTTTTCCCCATTTCTGCTTCCTTTTGATCTTTTCATCTATATTATGATATATCGGGTTAGTTGGTTCGAGTCCGGAGTGGTTTCGGAGTGGATTGAGACACTTAGTCTCTAAAGTAGAAGCTTAAGTTAGAAACGTCAACCGAACGTTGACTTATGTATAAATGACCTCGGATTTGAATTTTGATGGTTCTGTTAGCTCCGTTAGGTGATTTTGGACTTAGGTGCGTGTCCGGAATGTGAATTGGAGGTCCGTGGTAGAATTAGGCGTGAATTGGCGAAAGCTAGAATTTTGGCATTTTTGGCCGACAGTGAAAATTTTGATATCGGGGTCGGATTGGATTTCCGAAAGTTTGAGTAGGTTCGTGGTGTCATTTCAGACCAGTGTGCAAAATTTGAGATCATTCAGACGTGATTTGGTAGGTTTCGGCATTGTCGGTGGAATTCAGAAGTTTAGAAGTTCTTAGGCTTGAATCTGGGGGTAATTTGATGTTTTGATGTTGTTTTGAGTGATTTGAAGGTTCAACTAAGTTTGTATGGTGTTTTAGGATTGGTTGGTATGTTTAGTTGAGGTCCCGGGGGGCTCGGCGTGTTTCGGATGCTCAACAGGTCATTTTTGTACTTAGGGAGTTGGTAGCTTTTCTGGTGTTATTGCAGAATTTTTCTTCATCGCGTTGGCGAGGGAGATCTCGCGATCGCGTAGGTCATCTGAGAGGTCAGCTAAAATTGCTCTTCGCGTTTGCGAAGATGAAGATGCAGTCATGTAAGGTTATCATGCAGTGCACCGCGAACGCATGGGCTAGGCCGCGTTCGCGAAGAAGAAGTGAGGTAACAACGGAGTTTGAGTGTTAATCTTCGCGGTCATGTGAGGACAATTACAATCGCGTAGGTGTGAGCAACTAGTGCATCGCATTCACGTGAGGTGTTACGCGTTCGCATAGAGTAAATTTCTGAGGGAGCGAAGTTGTTCTTCGCGATCGCGCGGCCATTTCCGCGATCGCAATTAAGGAATTCTGGGCAGCAATGTTAAATTTCAAAATCGAGGGTTTGAACCCATTTTTTATATTTTGAGCTAGAGACCATTTGTTGAGCTTGTAATATGGTTCTCTTACTTGAGACATCTCCCATAATTGGGTACACGGATTGCGCAGTTGTAGCTGGAGTTATATTGATGTGGCATGTCTGTGGGATAGTTGTGTTTAATAGTATAAGGTCATTGGACCTAGAATGGGTACTATTAGGTTTGATTACGGTATATTCAGGAGGATAATATTGAATGTCGGCTTAGAAAGTGATTATGGTTCTAGTTGGGGCGAGAGAGCTCCATGACTTGTTGCTCTGATAAGGAGTCATGAGATTTCTGCATGTTTCTTTTATTATCAGCAGTGTACGAAGATTTTTGGAATGAGGTTTGGCTTGATATGAGGGTTTATACTTGTACTTGGTTGGTTTTGAGTAGTTACTGTGATCAGAAATGGTGTTACGAGTATGCGAGTTGTGTAGTATGTTATGCGATAATATCAGGGATTATGGTTATGGCCGAATACCGCTTGTTCAGGCTTATACAGTGTGTAGATGTGAGATTTCGATTTGAGAAGAATTCTGGATGTTAGAAATTTGGCTCCAAGGTTTTTGGGCTAAGGCTAAATTAATGATTTTCAGTTATGTTGTGTGGTCAGGCCTATATAGAATAGGGTGATGTGAGATCACACCCGGGTATGTGCGTGGTAAGGTGGAATAGAGATTTGAAGGTTAAGAACAACTCTTGGCACGTTGGAGGACAAACGCATGCTTAAGTGGTGGAGATTGTAATGACCTGACCGGTCGTTTTGAGCATTTACGCTCCTTTCAACTATTTGAAGTCTTGAATAACTTCCTACGAGGTATTATGACTTGTGTGAATTGTCAGTTTTGATTTTAAGGTATTTCGAAGTTTGCTTGGAAGAATGAATTTTCATGTTGGAAGCTTAAGTTGAAATAGTTGACCGGATATTGACTTATATGTAAACGACTTCGGAATTTAATTCTGATGACTGCAATAGCTCCGTATGGTGAATTTGGTCTTAGGAGCATGTTTGGAAAATTATTTGGAGGTCCGTAGTTGAATTAGTCTTGAAATGCCGAAAGTTAAATTTTGGAAAGTTTGACCGGGGGGTTGACTTTTTGATATCGAGGTCGGAATCTAATTGTGGAAATTGGAATAGCTTCGTTATGTCATTTATGACTTGTGTGCAAACTTTGAAGTGATTCCGGATTGATTTGATGTATTTTGGCACAAGATATAGAATTTGAAAGTTCAAAGTTCATTATGCTTGAATCAAGGTGCGATTTGTGGTTTTTGCATTGTTTGATATGATTCGAGGCTTCGACTAAGTTCGTATGATGTTTTAGGACTTGTTGGTATATTTGGTTAAGGTCCCAAGGGGCTCAGGTGAATTTCGGGGTGGTTTCGGACCATTTCTAGGCCATTTTTAATTGTTGGTTTCTGCCTACAGAGGTGTGCATCGCGATCGCGAACATTTGGTCGCGTTCGCGAAAAGCAACCAGCAGTTTGGGGCCTTGTGAATCGCAATCTCGCACTGACCCGACTTTGGAAGCTTATATCTCGCAATATATAAGGAATTTGGAGGTGATCTAAAAATAAAAGTTGTAGCCCTTGATGTCTAGTTTTCAGAAAGCTAAACCATTTGTCATTTGGAGTTGTGTACAAAAGGTTATGGTAGATAAATTATAGGCTGTCTGGGAAGAGTTTGGAAATCTCTATTGCACATGGCTGATTTTGGAAGCTTATATGTAGCAATCTATAAGGAATTGGGAGATGAATAACAAATGAAAATTATGGCTCTTGGTGTCTAGTTTCCAGAAAGTTAAACCATTTGCAATTTGGAGTTTTGTACAAAAAGGTATGAGCATTATACTAGAGGCTATCTGGAAGAGTTGGGGAGTTTGTTCTTTGCGATCGCGATTGGTTTTTCGCGATCGCGAAGAGCAATTTTGGGCTGAAAATATTTGTGGTTCACGATTGCGAAGCATTATCCGCGACCGCGAAGAGTAAATACCTGGGCAGTAGCTATATTTCGAGGTTTCAGCCATTTTTAACATATTCGGAGCTGTGGAGTTCGGATTGAAGCAATTTGTGAGTTGATTTTCATCATATGGATTGGGGTCAGTGTTGTATATCCGAAAGTGATTATACTTCATGATTATATGGTTATATTCATCATTTATTTCAGATTTAAATGGAAGAAATCAAGATTTTTGCAAAATCTTCCAAAAACAAAAATTTAAGATTTGGAGGTCCAGTTGTTATCGGAATCTGATAAAATTGGTATGGTTGAACTCGTATCGGAATGGGTGTTTGGATTTTGTAACTTTTATCGAGTTTCGAGATGTGGGCACCACTGGCGATTTTTGAGCTAAATTTTAGATTTTTATGGAGAATTAGCATTTTCTTATGGAATTAATTAACAATAAATTTTGTTGATTGAATCGATTTATTTATGTCTAGATTCGAGGCGTTTGGTGGCCAATTCACGAGGAAAAGTCTTAGCAGAATAAGAATTTCATAGTTTGAGGTAAGTAACAGTTTTAAATCTGGTCTTGAGGGTATGGAACCCCGGATTTTGTATCATGTGATTATTTTTGAGGTGACACACACGATAGGTGACGGGCGTGTGGGCGTGCACTGAGGGGATTGTGACTTGGTCCGACCCGTAGAAACTGTAAAGTTGAATAACTTGATGTTAGCTATGTGCTCTCTATGTGTTGTAGAAATTTGACTGTAAGTCATGATAGAAACCATGTTTAGGCTATATTTTGGTACTGTTGGGATCCACAGAGGTCATGTACATGTTGAGTTATTTGCTTAATTGTTGTTTTGTACTTAGTCACAGTTTACTTTATTATTTTATTCCAGTCTCTATTGTTCATTATTCATGCATCATATCGTTGTTGTTTGGGCTGATTTCATGATTGTTGAGAGCTCGAGAGACTGGAGAAGTTTATGACTGAGCAGTGCCAAGGGCCTGATTGTGAGATATTATACTATAGCACGTGAGTTGTCCGTGCAACGCGTGAGTTGTATGTGTGGATCCAGATATTATACTATGGCACGTGAGTTATCCATGCAACACGTGAGTTGTCCATGCGGATCCAGATATTGATACTGTAGCACGTGAGTTGTTCGTGCGGATTATAGCGCTTGGGCTGTAGGAGCCCCTCCGAAGTCTGTACACCCCTAGTGAGTGCGGGTACCCATTGAGTGTGAGTGCTGAGGGCTGGGAGCCCAGTGAGTGATTGTTGTCCTTAGAGGATGTACTTGCTTTTGATTTGTTGTTGCACATAGTTGCTATCTGACATTATTGTGAAATTTTCTGGAAGATTTTATATCCGTAATACATGAACTTGAACTGTATAGAATTGATTTGACCCAAACTGCTAGATTTGAAAGCATGTCTATTCTTTGCTGGAATTACTGAAAGTGAACTATAATTGTGTAGCTCGTCACTATCTTCAGTTCCTTATTTATTATTGTTACTTGCTGAGTTGATTGTACTCATACTACACCCTGCACTTCGTGTGCAGATCCAGGTGTTCCCGGACATAGCGGGTGTTGATTCTTTCGGGCAGTTGATTTTCCGAAGATTCTGAGGTAGTTGCCTTGTTTCGCAGACCTTGCCTCTCCTTCCCTATCTCCTTTTTTACTGTATTTGGTCTCGGACTATTATAGACCGTATTTTTTAGACTTGTATTCATAATAGATGCTCACATACTCTATGACACAAGGTTTTGGGCAGTGTTCGTATCAGTTTATGGGATTTTGTATTGTATTTAAATATTATGTTTTTCAAACTTAAAGGAAATCGGGGGTTATTGATGTTATCGGCTTGCCTAGTATTGAGATAGGCACTATCACGACAAGTCAGATTTTGGGTCGTGACAGGCGTATGTCTCGATCGGGTTTTGGATGAACCGGGAGCGTTTTGTAACATATTGTGAAAAGTTGGCATTTAGAAGGATTTCATAAATTTGAGGTGGAAGTGTATTTTAATGTTATCGATGTCCGTTTGGGATTCAATGTCTGGGAATAGCTCCGTATGTCGATTTTGGTATTTGAAGCGCGTCCAGATGTGGATTTGGAGGTCCGTATGTCATTTCGGGGTCATTTGGCGAAAGTTAGAAATTTGAAGGTTTTTGAGAAGTTTGACCGGGGTGGATATTTTGACATCGGGGTTGGAATTAGGCATGAAATGCCGAAAGTTGAATTTTTGGGAAGTTTGACCGAGGGGTTGACTTTTTGATATCGGGGTCGAAATCCGATTCTGAAAATTTTCATAACTCAGTTATGTCATTTATGACTTGTGTGCAAAATTTGAGGTCAATCGGAATTGATTTGATATGTTTCGGTGCAAAATATAGAAGTTAGAAGAATTGAAAACTCATAATTCGATTCGATGCGCGATTCGTAATTTCGTCGTTGTTTGGCATAGTTTGAAGCCTCAACTAAGTTCATATTGTATTTTGGGATATGTTGGTATATTTGGTTAAGGTCCCGAGGGCCTCGGGTGGATTTCGGAAGGTTAACGGAATAGATTTCGGACAAAAAGGAACTGCTAGAATTTTTCTGCTGCAGAAGCCGTTTTTGGACAGCAACCGGTGCAATCGCAGAGCTGACTTTGGAAGCTTATATCTCGCAATTCATAAGGAATCAGAAACTGTGCAAAACATGAAAGTTGTAGTCGTATGATTATAGATTCCAGAAAGTTAAACTATGCATTATTTGGACATTTGTACAGAAAGTTATGACGGATTGAATAAAGGCTGGTAGAGCGGTTTCGCCAGAAATTCTAATGCATGCAGCCGACTTTGGTAGCTTATATCTCGCAATGCATAAGGAATCAGAATAATTGCAAAACACGAAAGTTGTAGTCGGTGGATTCGAGTTTCCAGTAAGTTAAACCATTTATCATTTGGACATTTGTACATAAAGTTATGATCAATTGAAGTAAGACTGGTAGAGCTATTTCTGGTAGACTTTTAGTAACGAAAAATGGACTTTTAGTGACGGATTGGCAGAAACTTAAGGACCAAAAATGCTCATTTCATTCATTTCGTTTTGGATTTTTGGAGCATGGTTCTTGGGCGATTTTTGGGCGATTTTCACGGGAAAATATTTGGGTATATGTTCCTTATCCTATATTGATTATATTTCATGATTCCATACTCATTTACTTTATGAATCCGTGAATTTATGGAAGAAAAATCAAGATTTTTGCAAAATCATCCAAAAACGAAAATTTAAGATTTGGAGGTCGAGTTGTTATCGGATTTTGGTAAAATTGGTATGGGTGGACTCGTAATTGAATGGGTTGTCGGATTTTATAAGTTTCGCCGGATTCCGAGATGTGGGCCCCACGGGCAAATTTTGAGCTAATTTCAGATTTTAATGAAAATGTAATATTTTCTTATGAAAGTGATTACTATAATTTTTGTTGAGTGTATCTAATTAATTATGACTAGATACGAGTCGATCGGAGTAGAAAATTCTAGGAAAAAGCATAATACTTGGTTAAATTGGAGCAAGTCGAGGTAAATGACTTGTCTAACCTTGTGTGGGGGAAATTTCCCCTAGGATTGGTATTGATGTGATTATTGAAATGTGTTGAAAGTCATGTGCACGAGGTGACGAGTACGTACACGGGTTAATTTGCGAAAGATTATATTTTTAAATTGTGTAGATCATTGTTGCGCATTTATTAAATTATTTTATCTTGTTATATTCTTCATCATTGATGTGAGATATATACTTCAAATTTGTTTGATCTTTTCTTACTAATTGTTTTACCTGTTTAGTTGAAACTTGGTTTCTTTTATTCTGTGCATTATTTGAAGGTTGATTTTATTTAAATTAAATATTATTAATATGAAGTATTTGACATTTTTAAACTTGATATTGAAGAAACGTAGTAAAGATTTTGAAATATTATTTTCCTATATTATTTACTCCTGAATATTTTTATACTCATTGTGAGGGAGCCGTGAGCTCTTTATTGTGGAAGAATATTATTGATGAATTATTTTGACATGAGCCGTGAGCTCTTTATTGTGGAAAACTATTATTGATGATTTATTTTGGCATGAGCCGTGAGCTCTTTATTGTGGAAAAATATTATTGTTGAGTTATTTTGGCAAGTTAAATTATTTGAGCACTTGAGGTACAAATTGTGATATATTGTGATATTGATATGCATGCGGTGGTATAAGGTCTGGGTGTTGAAACGCATGCGGTGAGATAAGGGTGGCTTGATACGCGTGGCTAGTAGGGGTGACTACTAGAAGTCATGCGGTGTGATAAGGGTGGCTAAAACGCGGGATGCTATTTCGGAAAAAATATTTTCTTTAAATAAATTGTGAAGGCTCCCGCGGTGATATAAGGAAATGAGATATTGTGAATGTATTTATGATTTGGGACTACGAGGCGGTACCTCGGGAGTGCCCTTGTTGATATTGATTTATGGCTGTAGTTGCCTTTGATTATTATTGTGATTTTCATAAAGTTGAAGAAAATTCTGTTTTGATTTCCACGAGATATTATTTGTAATTATTTGGTGTCATTAAATGTGACATACTATTTGATTCATTTTCAATGTCATTTTATTTTACTACGTTGATAAACATTTTACCATGCCATTATTATATTCCAGTAGGGCCTCACCTGACCTCGTCACTACTCTACCGAGGTTAGGCTTGGCACTCACTGGGTACCACTGTGGTGTACTCATACTATGCTTCTGCACATCTTTTTGTGCAGATCCAGGTACATTTTACCAGCCTAGACGTCAGTGAGTTACTTGCGCATGGAGACTTCGAGGTATATCTGCCAGCGTCCGCAGACTCCGGAGTCCCCTTCTATCATTTTATGTTGCTTCCTTATATTTTATTTAGACTTTGACATATAGAGACATTGAGAATAAATTCTTAGAAGCTTGTGACTTATTTCTACCGGGTTTTGGGAGTTGAAATTGTTTGAATTGTAGTTTATTTATTTCAGATATTTATTATTATTCCGCATTGATAGGCTTACCTAGTCTTAGAGACTAGGTGCCATCACGACATCCTACGGAGGAAATTTGGGGTCGTGACAAGTTGGTATCAGAGCACTAGGTTCATAGGTGTTATGAGTCATAAGCAGGTTTAGTAGAGTCTTGCGGATCGGTATGGAGACGTCTGTACTTATCTTCGAGAGGCTATGGAACTGTTAGGAAATATTCACTTCTTTGACTCCTTATCGTGCGGCATTGATTTAGCTTGAAACATATATCTTATATTCCTTTTTATCCACTCGTGTATGACATTGCGCACTCGGTATCAAATGTGCGTCGACGGTGGTAATGCCATATATGGACTATGAGGGAGCCAGAGATGCTCAAACATTGCCTCAACGTGTGGTTCCGACTGAAGATGCGGACGTATTGAGAGATCACCTAGTGAATCATGTGGGGGTGCAACGGACGTTGGCATTTGGTTGATTTATACAAGCTGTGAAGGTTATTATTGAGGATCATTGGACGTTATGACCTATGACTTCGCGCCGAGTGGGGGGAGTCCACTACCAATGGGTGGATTGCAGGGTCATGTATTATATCAGTTTTGGCCTGAAATGTATATATGTGGTTCTGAAAGATTCCCTAAAATTTACACATGTTTAAGAGCTGAGATTTTGTGGAGGATAAGGTTAGGACTTGCGGTATGTACACCTCCTTAATAATCCTATACTTCAATATCAAAGGAGTTATAGAAACAACTCTAAATTTGTAGAAGGTCTACTCAGCGTGGACGTCATTATTGCGAATTTTGGGGTGCTTCGGAGTAAGTACACTTGTTGATGAGAGTCTGGACTATGTGGTTCATGACAAGATTTGTCTGTATGGAGCTCTACTTTTATGATCGTTGTGTATAAATAGGGGTAAGGGTTACCCCAAAGAAGAGTCGAAGAGTGTGCTAAGAAATGGGTCAGCTCAACAGTGTTGAGTCAGCATAACAAAAGAATAGATTTGCCTTGGGAGAGATAATTCACCACCGGTGTTCGTCGTAAGCCTATGAAGAGGGCAGACCAGCCAATGCAACACCGCCCACTTGGATTAGTTCTCAGAAATGCTTTTGAAAGAGTTTGTTTCCCGGACTCTCCGTAATGCGTGGCGCATAGGGTTTGAACGGTTGCGTCATGTCACCATTGACGATGTTAGAATATGCCATCAAGTTTAATAAGTTAGCCCGTCATACTCTTACTTCGCTTCCTACAGCCAGAGGGCGAGTCCACAGACTCATTAATGAACTCAATTATGATCGTAAAATTTTGTACGACTTGGGAGCTATAAGTTAATACTTCATTTCTGCTAGTTGTACAAATTGCCAAGATATTAGAACGTGTTCGGGGTAAGGAAAAAGGAAACTGAGGAGACCAAGACGTCTCGAGGTTCTAGGGGATTCAGTAGATTCTACTCTACAAGTATAAATCATTATGGCGGGGGCTCAGGCAGTCATCCAGCCCAGTCTGCACATCGGATTACTCGGGGTGCTCCAGTAAGTTCTTTTAATGCACCACCGACATGAGTTCCTACAATGGTTATTCCAGTTATCTGGCACAGACTCAATATGAGCAGCCTAACCCGCAAAGGAGTTGTTATGAATACGGTGATACTAGGTACATCATGAGAAAATTGTCCCAAACTTGGGAGAGACATATTTCATCAAAGCACTCAGGCTACGTGCCCCATTGCAGTTACTACACCACCCACACGACCAGTTAAGGGTGGAGGACATACGGGTAAAAGGCATCCTAGAGGTGGAGACCCAGCCGTTGATATATTTATTTTACAGTATGGAAGAGGTCGCTACATCAGATGGTGTCGTTACAGGTACGACCTCGATTTAATATAAAGGAATAATTTCCTTAAGTTGATTTGGTTCTCAATATCGAAACGAGTCTTCGTATTGTGCTCCACTTATGAGTGAGCTTCATAATTCTATAATTTACTTATGTGTTTACCCCTGTTGGGAGATTTTATGGAGATAACTACGCCTATCATTTCGTGTTGGGCACTAATAAGAGCTGCGAGGCTAAATGTAGCTTTCTGTTACTCATTTCGGTAAATTTTGATGTAAATTTCGAATAATTAATTGCAAATTATGAATTATATGCCCTACCAGTGTGGGGTTCATTATTTGTTGTGATTTGGTGTAACCGAAATTATTTAAAAGGAGAAAATGGAAATTTTCAATTGGCACGATGTGCATATTACTTGTGATTCAGAAACTGAGGACGAGATCCTCACATTTTTATGTAAATTGATATGTTTAAACTGGGCTACGAGCTGCGGTGGAAGTTATATAAGGATGAGATCCTTGTGAGAAAAAAAAAATCTTGTGTTTAAGTTCTCCCTTGTGAGATCCAATTTGTACTATAGTACTAATAGGGAGTCATGCCTGTTAGGCTTATTTGAAAATACTTATATGAAATCCTTTGTGCATACTTGCCAAATTTGTGTTGTAATTATTGAGTTTTAACCTACGAGGTAGGTTCTCGCCCAGGTGACGTTAAATGTGACTCGTTAATTCGGGTAAATAATTATGAAGTCTTCATGCCTCACATCTAGTTATCTGTATTGTGAAGGTTTGCAACGAGATTTTTGTTAACATGAGGTTAAATGACGATTCTATAATTGATTATGAACAACTATTAAGACTAAATTGATCCAAGAGGGTGCCCCATTTACAGGGTCAGACGAGTGTGAGTTAAGCTTTCAGAAGCTCAAGATCACTTTGACTCCGACACAAGCGTTGGTATTACTTACATATTCAAGGTCTTATACTGTGTATTGTGACGCATCGCGTATTGGTCTCGGCACGATGTTGATGTAAGACGGTAGGGTGATTGCCTACACGTCCAGACAGTTAAAGGTACATGAGAAAAAAAAAAAAATTGGTCCACGACCTTGAGTTATCAGCTATTGTTCGTGCCTTGAAGAATTTGGCAGCATTATTTGTACGGTGTCCATTGTGAGGTCTATATCAATCACCGAAGTCTACAACATCTGTTTAAACATAAGGATTTTAATTTGCGGCAGCGAAGATGGTTGGAGTTGCTTAAGGATTATGATATCACTATTCTCTATCATCCTGGGAAGGCCAATGTGGTGGCCGATGCCTTGAGTCTTAAGGCGGAGAGCTTGGGTAGCTTAGCATATTTACCGGTAGTAGAGAGGCCTTTGGCCTTGGATATTCAGGCCTTGGCCAGCTAGTTGTCAGATTGGATGTTTCCGAACCGAGTCGAGTTTTAGCTTGTGTGGTTTCTCAGTCTTCTCTTTATGACCGTATCATGGAACATCAGTATAATGAACCCCATCTACTTGTCCTTAAGGACACAGTTCAGCACGGTGATATCAAGGAAGTCACTATTGGAGATGAAGATGTATTACGGATGCAGGGCAGGCTATGTGTGCCTAATGTAGATGGTTTTCGTGAATTGATTCTCCATGAGGCTCACAGTTCGCGGTACTCCATATATTCGGGTGCTGCGAAGATGTAGCAGGACTTCAGGCAACATTATTGGTGGAGGAAGATGAAGAAAGACATAGTGGAGTATGTAGTTCGATGTCTAAATTGTCAACAAGTGAAATATGAGCATCAACGACCTAGTGGATTACTTCAGAAGTTAGTGATTCTAGAATGGAAATGGGAGAGGATCACTATGGATTTCGTTGTTGGGCTCCCACGGACTCAGAGGAAGTTCAATGCAGCTTGGGTGATTATGGATAGATTGACCAAGTCAGCTCATTGCAATCCTATGATGACTACCTACTCTTCCGAGCAATTGGCTCGAATCTATATTCGCGAGATTGCCAGATTTAACGGCATACCGGTATCTATCATCTTTGACCGGGGTATGCAGTTTACATCACGGTTCTAGAGGGCAGTACAACATGAGTTGGGTACTCGGGTAGAGTTCAGTACAACATTTCACCCTCAGACGGATGAGCAGTTCGAACGCACTATTCAGATACTGGAGGATATGCTTCGTGCGTGTGTGTTAGATTTTGGGGGTGCTTGGGATCAGTTCTTACCACTTGCATAGCTTGCTTACAACAACAGTTGTCAGTCAAGCATTTAGATGGCTCCGTATGAGGCCTTGTATGGTAGGTGGTGCCAGTCCCCAGTGGGTTGGTTCGAACCGGGCGAGGCTAGGCTATTGGATACAGACTTGGTTCAGGATGCCTTGGAAAAGGTTAAGTTAATTCAGGATTGACTTCGTACAGCCCAATTTAGACAGAAAAGTTATACGAATCGGAAGGTTCATGATGTTGCATTTATGGTTGGTGAGCGGGTATTGCTCCGGGTTTCGCCTATGAAGGGTGTGATGAGGTTCGGGAAGAAGGACAATTTGAGCCCTAGGTATATTGGGCCTTTAGAGATTCTTGAAAGAGTTGGAGAGGTGGCTTACAGACTTGCGCTACCACCTAGTCTCTCTGCAGTTCATTCGGTATTCCATGTTTTTATGCTTTGAAAATATCACGGGGATCCGTCTCATGTGTTAGACTTTAGTTCGGTTCAGTTGGACAAGGATCTATCTTATATTGAGGAACCAGTGGCTATTTTAGATAGGCAGGTTCGAAAGCTGAGATCAAAAAACATTGTTTTCGTGAAGGTTCAGTGGAGGGGTCATCCGGTCGAGGAGGCGACTTGGGAGACCGAGCATGATATACGTAGCCGTTATCCACACTTATTCACAAGCTCAGGTACTTTTTCTAACTCCGTTCGAGGACAAACGTTTGTTTTAGAGGTGGAGAATGTGATGACCCAAAATGTCATCTTTAAATTTAATAATTAATTCTGTGTTCTAAGACCTCGAAAAGCACTATTTATCATTATTCGACTTGCGTGTGCAGTCCGTAAAAATTTTCCAGAAAGTTTTTAGGTGAAAAATGAATTTAAATGTGAATTAGAGCTTTAAAACTCAATTGAGTTAACTTTGGTCAACAGTTTGAGCAAACAGACTCGGATCAGTGTTTTAACAATTTTTGTAGGTTTGTATCGTGATTTGGGACTTAGGCGTATGCCTGGAATCAAATTCCGAGGTCCCTAGCCAGAGATATGGAATTTTGATGAAAAATTAAAAGTTTAAGTTCAAATAGTGACCGGATGTCAAATTATGTGCAAACGACCCTGGAATAGAATTTTGATGATTCCAACAGCTCCATATGGTGATTTTTGACTTAGGAGCATGATCGGAATTTTATTTGGAAGTCCGTAGTAGAATTAGGCATGAAATGCCGAAAGTTTAATTTTTGGGAAGTTTGACCGAGGGGTTGACTTTTTGATATCGGGGTCGAAATCCGATTCTGAAAATTTTCATAACTCAGTTATGTCATTTATGACTTGTGTGCAAAATTTGAGGTCAATCGGAATTGATTTGATATGTTTCGGCGCAAAATATAGAAGTTGGAAGAATTGAAAACTCATAATTCGATTCGATGCGCGATTCGTAATTTCGTCGTTGTTTGGCATGGTTTGAAGCCTCAACTAAGTTCATATTGTATTTTGGGATATGTTGGTATATTTGGTTAAGGTCTCGAGGGCCTCGGGTAGATTTCGGAAGGTTAACGGAATGGATTTCGGACAAAAAGGAACTGCTGGAATTTTTCTGCTGCAGAAGCTGTTTTTGGACAGCAACCGGTGTAATCGCAGAGCTGACTTTGGAAGCTTATATCTCGTAATTCATAAGGAATCAGAAAATATGCGAAACATGAAAGTTGTAGTCGTATGATTATAGGTTCCAGAAAGTTAAACTATGCATTATTTGGACATTTGTACAGAAAGTTATGACGGATTGAATGAAGGCTGGTAGAGCAGTTTCACCAGAAATTCTGATGCATGCAGCCAACTTTGGGAGCTTATATCTCGCAATGCATAAGGAATCAGAATAATTGAAAAACACGAAAGTTGTAGTCGGTGGATTCGAGTTTACAGAAAGTTAAACCATTTATCATTTGGACATTTGTACATAAAGTTATGATCAATTGAAGTAAGACTGGTAGAGCTGTTTCTGGTAGACTTTTAGTGACGAAAAATGGACTTTTAGTGACGGATTGGCAGAAACTTAAGGACCAAAAATGCTCATTTCATTCATTTCGTTTTGGATTTTTGGAGCACGGTTCTTGGGCGATTTTTGGGCGATTTTTACGGAAAAATATTTGGGTAAGTGTTCCTTATCCTATATTGATTATATTTCATGATTCCATACTCATTTACATCATGAATCCGTGAATTTATGGAAGAAAAATCAAGATTTTTGCAAAATCTTCCAAAAACAAAAATTTAAGATTTGGAGGTCGAGTTGTTATCGGATTTTGGTAAAATTGGTATGGGTGGACTCGTAATTGAATGGGTTATCGGATTTTATAAGTTTCGCCGGATTCCGAGATGTGGGCCCCACGGGCAAATTTTGAGCTAATTTCGGATTTTAATGAAAATGTAATATTTTCTTATGAAAGTGATTACTATAATTTTTGTTGACCGTATCTAATTAATTATGACTAGATACGAGTCGATCGGAGTCGGAAATTCGAGGAAAAAGCATAATACTTGGTTAAATTGGAGCAAGTCGAGGTAAGTGACTTGTCTAACCTTGTGTGGGGAAAATTTCCCGTAGGATTGGTATTGATGTGATTATTGAAATGTGTTGAAAGTCATGTGCACGAGGTGACGAGTGTGTACTCGGGTTAATTTGCGAAAGATTATATTTTTAAATTGTGTAGATCATTGTTGCGCATTTATTAAATTATTTTATCTTGTTATATTCTTCATCATTGATGTGAGATATATACTTCAAATTTGTTTGATCTTTTCTTACTAATTGTTTTACCTGTTTAGTTGAAACTTGGTTTCTTTTATTCTGTGCATTATTTGAAGGTTGATTTTATTTAAATTAAATATTATTAATATGAAGTATTTGACATTTTTAAACTTGATATTGAAGCAACGTAGTAAAGATTTTGAAATATTATTTTCCTATATTATTTACTCCTGAATATTTTTATACTCATTGTGAGGGAGCCGTGAGCTCTTTATTGTGGAAGAATATTATTGATGAATTATTTTGACATGAGCCGTGAGCTCTTTATTGTGGAAGAATATTATTGATGAATTATTTTGACATGAGCCGTGAGCTCTTTATTGTGGAAAACTATTATTGATGATTTATTTTGGCATGAGCCGTGAGCTCTTTATTGTGGAAAAATATTGTTGTTGAGTTATTTTGGCAAGTTAAATTATTTGAGCACTTGAGGTGCAAATTGTGATATATTGTGATATTGATACGCATGCGGTGGTATAAGGTCTGGGTGTTGAAACGCATGCGGTGAGATAAGGGTGGCTTGATACGCGTGGCTAGTAGGGGTGACTACTAGAAGTCATGCGGTGTGATAAGAGTGGCTAAAACGCGGGATGCTATTTCGGAAAAAATGTTTTCTTTAAATAAATTGTGAAGGCTCCCGCGGTGATATAAGGAAATGAGATATTGTGAATGTATTTATGATTTGGGACTACGAGGCGGTACCTCGGGAGTGCCCTTGTTGATATTGATTTATGGCCGTAGTTGCCTTTGATTATTATTGTGATTTTCATAAAGTTGAAGAAAATTCTGTTTTGATTTCCACGAGATATTATTTGCAATTATTTGGTATCATTAAATGTGACATACTATTTGATTCATTTTCAATGTCATTTTATTTTACTACATTGATAAATATTTTACCATGACATTATTATATTCCAATAGGGCCTCACCTGACTTCGTCACTACTCTACCGAGGTTAGGCTTGGCACTCACTGGGTACCGCTGTGATGTACTCATACTATGCTTCTGCACATCTTTTTGTGCAGATCCAGGTATATTTTACTAGTCTAGACGTCAGTGAGTTACTTGTGCATGGAGACTTCGAGGTATATTTGCCAGCGTCCGCAGACTCCGGAGTCCCCTTTTATCATTTTATGTTGCTTTCTTATATTTTATTTAGACCTTGACATATAAAGACATTGAGAATAAATTCTTAGAAGCTTGTGACTTATTTCTACCGGGTTTTGGGAGTTGAAATTATTTGAATTGTAGTTTATTTATTTCAGATATTTATTATTATTCCGCATTGATAGGCTTACCTAGTCTTAGAAACTAGGTGCCATCACGACATCCTAAGGAGGGAATTTGGGGTCGTGACAACGTGGCTACTAGAACGCGAACATGAAGGGTGGTGTTCACAAAGGTTCGCGAATGCGACCATGCTTACGCGATCGCGAAGAGGAATTTGAAGGTAGTGCATTTTTTGGCCTTCGCGATCGCAATGGTCTTTCCGCGATCGCGAAGAAAGGTCGCGTATAAGTTTGTAAAAAACGGGTTTGGCTCATTTCATCTTATTTTCTCCATGGGAGCCGACCTAGGAGTAAATTTGGATCTCCGTCTTCATCATCTATATCAAGGTAAGTGATTCCCACTATTGCAAGTTAAATACTTGAATTATATCTAGATTTTAACATGAAAAATCATGGGAAATTAGTGGGAATTTTTGGGTTTTGAAGAAAAACCTAGAAATTTATATTTTTGAATTTTGACCATGAAAGTGGACATAGAATTGGGAATAAATTATATATGTGAGTTAAAAATATTATGGGTAATGTTTATCTTTAAAAATTTTCGAAATCCGGGCAGGTGGGCCTGAGGGTGATTTTTGTCGACTTTTCGAACGAAGTTGAAAAGTGTATTATAATGAGTATTAGAGTATATATTTATGGATTTGCACATTTATTGACTAGTTTTGGAGCGTTGGACTTCGGTTTGAGTTGTTGGAAAGGCTTGGGAGCCGGCTATGGAACTTCCGAGTGAGGTTAGTCTCCTTTCTAACCTCGTAAGAGGGAATTAATCCCATATTTGAATGGAATTAATACGTGCTTCTATTTGTGGGGACTACGTACGCACGAGGTGACGAGAGTCCGTACGTAGCTACTAATTATGCCTATGTCTGGGTAGTTTTAGATTTTTTGATGCCGTTATTTGATTATGTTTATTATTTGCCTTGAAAAGAATTGAGATCGAGTATGCTTATTAAATGCGTTGAAAAGAGTTGAAATTGAGAATTTCGAGACTTGAAAGTTTTCATTTGAATTTAGTATTTTTGAAGAAGAATTTATGAATATTATAATAACTTAAAAAATCTATGTGCAAACGCGTCGTAATTATATTCCGCGAGCGGGATAAATTTCTACTACTCTCATGGGAGCGGGCTGTTCGCCTCGGCAGGTTAACAGATGCATCTATGGTTCGTGTCGTTCGGCCCTCGGCAGTGCACGATTTATATTTATATGTTGGATCGTTCCGTTCGACCCTCGGCAGTGCACAATTTATATTTACATGTTGTACCGGATCGTACAACCTCGGCATGACTTGCGCATGATAACTCTTTGGAACTAATAATAATTGACATTGCTTTATTGGCTTGAGATATAAATTGTTAAATGATGAAAATGTATTTGGGAATTTATATTCGTAAAAAAAAAAATTGTTGATTATTTTCAGTTATTGAATTTTCAGCTATGTTATGTATTCCATGCTTAAATATAATATCGATATTTTATTGTTAGCCCATAGTAAGTGTCGGAGTCGACCCCTCGTCACTACTTCTTCGAGGTAAGACTGAGTACTTACTGGGTACGCATTGATTTACGTACTCATACTATACTTGCTGCACATTTTTGTGCAGGTACATATGTGTCTACTGGCCTTATGAGAGCAGAGGCGTGGTTAATGCGGGGACTTCAGAGGTGAGCTGCATTCCATATTACGACCCGCAGCCAGCTGAGTCTCCTTCAGAGTATTTATATTTTTCCTGTCTTAATTTATATTGCGGACAGATGTTGTATTTTACTTTACATTCCTAGTTGATGATGTTCATGCACTTGTGACACCGGGTTTTGGGGTGATTATGGGTTGTTCAGTATTGAAATTGTGAAAATATTTTTATTTACTCTGTAAATTCCATCTTTTACTATTAAATTGAAGGAAATTATGATTTCAAAATACTAAAATGAGAACCAAATTAATTATTTATTTTTGGTCTGCCTGACAGCGGTGTCAGGTGCCATCACTACTTTTAATGGATTTTGGGTCGTGACTATTGATTAACTAGATAACTAGATTGAGGAAATAAACTCTTAGTTGATCAACCAAAGATCTAAGTCCTCGTACACGTCCTTGTCCCTTTCTTATAGCACCTGGCGTGACGAATTCATATTTGGCAACAGTCTTCATAGTTGATCCTATCTCATTTTCAATCTTTGATGGTTTCATATTGAACCTGCAATGAGCCAAATGTAAAAAACAATTAAGAGAAAATGTGTGACAATATAATATTAAAATAAATCATGCAATTAGAATATGTAACCACTAAGCTAAAAGAGGCTTTTAGTGGCAATAAATTTTCCTTTAAGCAGCTATATTTATTGCCGCAAAAATATTTACCAGCAATTGATTAAATGCCATTAGATCCGGGATCGCTAAAGCTTTTAGCGGCATTTATTTAGAGGCAATTACTATAGCCACTAAAGCTAACTTAGAAATGTAGTATTTAATATATTTTGCAGCTTTTGTTATTGCGGCTAAAAGTCTACAATTGTCATTAAAGAAAATTTATTTTAGTGGCAATTATTATGGTGGCTAAATTGACCATAAATTTACCTTAATCCACTCACTTATCTCCTCCTATTAACAATGTGATGCTCTTGTCAGCTATCGTTTTGTGACCTTGAGCCAAATTTCCTTGTTTAAATTCCTGTATTTCACCATCATACAGTAAGAATTTTTTGAGAGCAAATCCAAGAAGATAGCAAGAATTAAAGTAATACTCGTGTAACAATTTGAAACACAATTTTACCATGAATCAAATTCTTGTAATATAATGTCTTAGAACAATTTGTTAAATTACAACCTTAATGAGATACTATTCCTTTTAAGCAAGATGTTAAGGCAGTAAATCACGAAGACAACTAAAAATAAGACAACAGAGTCATGTTTGATATTATGTCTCTTAAATTGTAAGCCTACATATACAGAAAATAAAGAGAGTCCAGTAGAACATGGTTACTTAATTAATATATTCTGCGTCTTAAAAGCCAACTATTCTGTAGAAAATAATCCTTCATAAAGCACATAGAAACTGCCTTGATTCTTAAAGAGTATACAACAACAAATAAGATATGTGGAGTGGCCATTGTGAACAGCCATTGGTATTTTCTTTAAACACTAACTGGAAGCTTCTGTATATGTGGAGACTAATTATCAGGCTGGTTCCCCCTCCCCCACCTCCATATACAAAGTAGCAGTTCTTTAATTGGTAGTGTGGTTGTTGCTCTATTATAATAGAAATTTTAAAGGCTTCTGTAAGAATATTGAGTGTGAGTTCTCATTTTGCAAAAGCCAAGAAACATGTTATTTCTGCTAGAGTAAGAATAGCTTTGCTTTCATTGTAGTCTTTTTATAATCCTTTTTAACAAAATGTAGATTATCCAAAGCAAACAACTCGTAAAAATGGAAGAACTAGTTGTCACTAACTTTTATACATACATTAACGATAAAAAAGATATACCTTACGAGAAGAAGGAACTTCATGTCACTGATGGCATCCGTGGTGCTTGTGTTGCTTGTTTATTGCCACTATTGTGTAACGACCCGACCGGTCGTTTTCAACAATTACGTTCCTTTTAACTATTTGAAATCTTAAATAACTTCCTACGAGGTATTATGACTTGTGTGAATTATCGGTTTTGACTTTAAGGTATTTCGGAGTTAGCTTGGAAGAATGAATTGTCATGTTGGAAGCTTAAGTTGAAATAGTTGACTGGATATTGACTTATGTGTAAACGATCTCGGAATTTAATTCTGATAATTCCAATAGCTCCGTATGGTAATTTTGAACTTAGGAGCGTGTCCGAAAAATTATTTGGAGGTCCGTAGTTGAATTAGGCTTTAAATGGCGAAAGTCAAATTTTTGGGAAGTTTGACCGGGGGTTAACTTTTTGATATCACGGTCGAAATCCGATTCTAAAAATTTAAATACCTCCGCTATGTCATTTATGACTTGTGATTCGAGATCGCGTGGACGAGTCCGCGATCGCGTAGGTCTGCGATGTTGTGCATCGCGTTCGCGTGGGAAAGTCCACGATCGCGTAGCGTTAAATCTGGGCAGTGAAAAACTGTTCTTCGCGATCGCGTAGAGCAAATGACTGGGCAGAGAGTTTAAGTTCTGAAAATGTGATTTCGTCCCATTTTCCATTTTTGATGGATTGGAGCTCTGGAAGAGTCGATTTTCGTGAGTTTTTCAAGCAAAACAACGGGGTAAGTGTTCTTAACTCACTATTGGTTAAATTACCCGAATCCATAGTTATTTTTAACATTTAATTGGTGAATTAAGTTAAAAAATTGTGAAAACCCTCTTGGTTTAATTTGGAGATTTGAGGGCCGCGTTGACGTCGTATTTGAGTAAAATTTATATGGTTGGACTCGTGGTTGAATGGGCATTCATATTTTGTAACTTTTCTCGGGTTCCGAGACATGGGTGGGCCCCATGGATGATGTTTGAGCTAAATTTTGAATTTTTATGGAAAATTAGTATTTTCTTATGGAATCAATTCCAATAAATTTTACTGACTGAATCAAATTATTTGTGGCTAGATTCGAGGCGTTTGGAGGCCAATTCACGAAGAAAAGACATTGCATAGTAAAGAATTTCACGGTTTGAGGTAAGTAATAGTTATAAATATGGTCTTGAGGGTATGAAACCCCGGATTTTTGTATCATGTGATTATTTTGGAGGTGACGCACAGGCTAAGTGACGGGCGTGTGGGCGTGCACCGAGGGGATTATGACTTGATCCGGCCTGTGAAACTGTAAAGTTGAATAACTTGCTGTTAGCTATGTGCTCTCTATGTGTTGTGGAAATTTGACTATAAATCATGTTAGAAACCATGTTTAGGCTATATGTTGGCACTGTTGGGATCCATAGAGGTCGTGTACATGTTGAACTATCTGCTTAATTATTGTATATACTCAGTCACAGTTTACTTGATTATTTTATCTCAGTTTCTGTTGTTCATTATTGATGCATCATTTTATTGTTGTTTGGGCTAATTTCGTGATTTCTGAGAGCCCGGGAGGCTGGAGAGATTTATGACTGAGCGAGGCCGAGGGCCTGATTATGAGATATATTATTATAGCACGTGTGTTGTCCGTGCAGCACGTGAGTTATCCGCGCGGGTCCTTATATTATATTATAGCACGTGAGTTGTCCGTGCAACACGTGAGTTGTCCGTGCAACATGTGAGTCCATGCGAATCCAGATATTTATACTATGGAAGTTGTCCGTCCAGTACGTGAGTTATCCGTGCAGATTATAGCGCTTGAGATGTATGAGTCCCTCCGGAGTCTGTACACCCCTAGCGAGTGCGGGTACCTATTGAGTGTGAGTGTTGAGGGCTGTGAGCCTAGTGAGTGATTGTTGTCCTAAGAGATTGTACTTGCTCTTCATTTGTTGTTGCACTTAGTTGCTATCTGTCATTATTGTGAATCTTTCTAAAAGAATTTATATCCGGAATACATGAACTTGAACTGTATAGAATTGATTTGACTTAAACTGTTGGATTTGAAAGCATGTCTATTCTTTGCTGGAATTACTGAAAATGAACTATAACTGTGTAGCTCGTCATTATCTTCAGTTCCTTATTTATCATTATTACTTGCTGAGTTGATTGTACTCATACTACACACTGCACTTCGTGTGCAGTTCCAGGTATTCCCGGACATGGCGGGTGTTGATTCTATCGCGCAGTTGATTTTTCAGAGATTCTGAGGTACTTGCCGTGTTTCGCAAACCTTGTCTCTCCTTTCCTATCTCCTTGTTTACTATATTTTATCTCAGACTATCATAGACCGTATTTTCTAGACTTATAATCATATTAGATGCTCGTGTACTCAGTGATACTAGGTTTCAGGGAGTGTTCGTATCAGTATTTGTGGGATTTTGTATTATATTTAAATATTATGTTTTTCAAACTTAAAGGAAATCGGGGGTTATTGATGTTATCGGCTTGCCTAGTATTGAGATAGGCGCCATCACGACAGGTCAGATTTCGGGTCGTGACAAGTTGGTATCAGAGTTCTAGGTAACATAGGTATCACGAGTCATGAGCTGGTTTAGTAGAGACTTGCTGATCGGTACGGAGACGTCTGTACTTATCTTTGAGAGGCTGTCGAACCCTAAGAAAAATTTCACTTTCTTGTATTCTATCATGCGGAATTAATTCAGCTTGAAACATAACTCTTTGATTTCCTTCCACGCATTCGTATGCGCACATAAGCGCTCGGTATCAGCTGTGCATCGCCGGCTTGTGATTCTATGAACAAGGTTCAAGATGTGTATTCTGTGTTTTGGTCATGGGCCAGTCTGGAGGAATTGAGACCAGGTTTAGACCGTGGCTTAGGTCGGTAGCTTCAGTTGTAACTTTTACATTTGGACTCATATGTCCGGTAATGTCCCTATGAGTGGAATTTGTGGCTCGATGAGCGGTGAAATGGCTTTGTGATGAGTATGATGTAACTACGGTATGTGCTAAGACGATTTGAATGTGACGAGAAGTGTTTCCTTGAAATGTAAAGGAAGGCCATTGAGTGATTTATTTTTGTTTTGATGTGACGTACAATCTCGAGTGTGAATATTTTAAAAGATCTTTCACGTTGTTAAATTTTGGGGCAAATTAAATTCTCATGTCTTGTCAATGAGTTTGGACTCAAGGAGAGTAAGTGATTGTGTAGTAATTGTGGTTGCGAATGAGTATTTCTAATGTTGATGGCTCGAGAAAGATGCTCTTCGAAGAGGCTTAGAGTCGGTAACATTTTATTGGTTCAGGTGCGACAGAGATGCATTTTGATGTGATGCAACAGTTGGGCAGCAAAGTGTGAGGGAAGACATGACGGGAAGTGTTTCGCGGTGGTTGAAGTACTAGCAGGTCAAGTAGGAGAAGTAGAGGTTGAGAAGTTTCTTAAAGGAGATGGTTTAACTGAAGTAAGAGTGGCAGATTAGCATATGAATTATGTGGTAGGGTAGTCGCGTGCCTTGAGGAAGTGTAGAACCGTTTGGAATCGTGATAGAATGTGATTTGGCCTACAGACTTTATTTGGAGTGATGATTATTGTATGAAGAAAGATTGAATATGACAGAAATGAGTTTGTTTGAAATGAAGAGGGATGTGAAGATTTGATTATCGTTTCACGCGCAATATGAATTGAGATCGGAAGGTATTGTTGAACTTTCAGTTGATGTCGATAGGGAAAGTACAAACTTCTACAAATGGTGGGCGAGCATTAGCTCAGGAGAATTTATTGATTATGAAGTTGTTGCACCCGGTGCAGCGTCGTTGGAAGATGTCGGTAAGGAATTCCACAGGTGGGTTATCTCCTATGAGTGGTTAGTGGTGGCGTGATGTTGATGAAACTTCTGCAAGGAATATTACTTGCTACCTGGTAAGAGGTCGAGTGTGTGACTGTGGCTGGTGATTCAGAATGTTCATGAAAAGCTTAACAAAAGACTTCGAGAGGTCTGGCGGGTTAACGGTGCAAGATCTTGGGATTTGAGAAGGAGAAATCCTTGCGGGTTCTAATTTTATACAGTTGCAGCTAAAGCTAAGTGGGGGAGCCTGCTATTGACAATTTGATTTCATGGTTATGTGTAAAATTTTAGTTTTGGTCGAAAGCATACTTGTGGATCAGTTATGACTTGCAGAGATAGAGATCGAGGATGACTCGAGTAAGGAAATTCCTAAATACGGGTTATAGGGCACTTTATAGAAATATGAAAATTTTGGAATGATTAAGTTATTTTTTTGAATGATGTAGTGCACACGAAGTATGAATTTGGTTGGTCGTGTTAAGACGGGATTACTTATTTGAGTGTTGATTATGTTAAAGGAGCATATGTCTTTCGGCCCGTTTGGGGCGGAGTAAATTAGATTTGAGCAGAATGGATGACTATCGAGAGGGTTCTAATGGATTCAAAATGTATATGTGGAAATTGAAATTTTTTTTGAATTTGTATATCACTAGAATTAGTTACTTACATTGGATGGTATTGGGACGTGCGGTAATTTTGTTTGACTATAGATTCTACATTTCAGTATAAGAAAGGAAAGAAGAACAAATTTTAAATTCGCATAAGGTATTTTCAGAATGAGTGTTACAGTTGGGGTATTTATGAAGGTGCTTAAGAAGAATACAATGGCTTATGGGCCTTAGGACAAATAGGTAACATGCTGGATCAGTATGGTAATGGTATGCTCGGTTCTTTTGGTTCTTATGATGATGTGGGGCTTTACGGGTATTTTGTGGCAATACTCTCGGATTTGGCAACTTGTGTGGCTTGGTGGAGTTAGAGAAATTCAGTTCTGATAGCTTGGTTATGTGCCAATGGATTACAAAGTGTTCATGATGGTTTCTACCATGGTTTGATCAGATATTTTCTACCGGTGTCTGGAACTTGTTGTGTATTGTCATTTCCTCCTGGAAAGAAGCAAGAGAGAGGTTTCTAACTAATAAGGTATGTAACTTGCTGGTGACTTAGAGTTGATAATGGAATTCTTGTGCTTGTCACATGATGGAATAATAGATGTGGTGTGTTGTGCGGGATTAGGATTTACATGTACAAGGTGACAACTCAGTCTTGAAGAGAAGGTAACGAATGTTGGACAGCATGGCCAGTTTTAGATATTTCGATGAATGTTATAACTGCTCGGTAATTCCTGAGAATGGTGCACATTTCAAAAAGCGCATTCTGTTTTGACTTACGGATGTTCATTGGTATTGCAGTACTCACCTGGCTGATAGACTACTGATATTCAAATTATTGCTATGTGGCACGTAAGAACTATGAAAGTATTCCTCATGGGAAGATCATGAATGGAAGATGTGTTAGTCATTCTAATGCTGGAGTTGGGATCAGTTACGGTGATTCATATGTTTGATGAATTTGGAGACTGGGAGTTCTCAGAAGTATATTGTTTCGGGTTGCAGCCTGTTTGAGGTCAGTATTTTATTTAACTTAGTGGAGGCACTAGTTGCGTTAATTATTTGTGATAACAGACTTTGCACATGCTTACGCCATGGTGTGTTATTTATACCAGTCCAGGAGCATGAGAATCGTATTTCAATATCATATACAAGTGTACTTATTTAATTGCTCATGTATGATATGCTGGGACTGGAGGCCTGTGACCATGTCGGGCGATTTATATTATTAGCACGTGAGTTACCGTGTCGTGTGTGGGAATTTTATTTCTATGATAATTTATCTGATTCATTAATTCCTTCCTATACAATTGTGCATATGCGCCTACGGTTATCCTCTTCACGAAATATTAGGAGTTGGTTGAAACATTATGGTTGTGGCGGTGCTTGTTGAACTTGCAATACGGTTCTCTTCATTGAGACATCTCCCATATTTGGGTACACGGAGTGCGCAGTGGTGGCTGGAGTTATATTGATGTGGCGTGTCTGTGGGATAGTTGTGTTTAATAATATAAGGTCATTGGACCTAGAATGGGTACTATCAGGTTTGATTATGGTATATTCGAGAGGATTATGGTTTTGTTTGGGACGAGAGAGCTCCATGGCTAGTTGATCTGATGAGTGGTTATGCATTTTTGATTGTTTTTTTCATCATTGGCAGTGTACGAAGGTTTTGGAATGAGGTTCTATTGAATGCGGGGTTTTATACTAGTACTTGGTTGGTTTTGAGTAGCTACTGTGATCAGAAATGGTGTTATGAGTATGCGAGCTGTGTAGTATGTTATGCGATTGTATCTGGGATTATGGTTATGGCTGGGTACAGTTTGTTCAGGCTTATACAGTGGGTAGATATGAGATTCGGGTCTTGAAAAGAATTCTGGATTTTAGAAATTTGGCTCCAAGGTTTTTTGGCTAAGGTTAAATTAATGATTTTCAATTATGTGGTACGGTCATGCTTATATAGAATAGGGTGACGTGAGATCACCCCGGGTATATGTGTGGTAAGGTGGAATAGAGATTTGAAGGTTAAGAACAACTCTTGGCACGTTCGAGGACCAACATATGTTTAAGTGGGGGAGATTGTAATGACCCGACTTGTCATTTTGAGCATTTAAGCTCCTTTTAGCTATTTGAAGTCTTGAATAACTTTCTACGAGGTATTATGACTTGTGTGAATTGTCAGTTTTAGTTTTAAGGTATTTCAGAGTTAGCTTGGAAGAATGGACTTTCATGTTGGAAACTTAAGTTGAAATAGTTGACCGGATATTGACTTATGTGTAAACGACCTCGGAATTTAATTCTGATGATTCCAATAGCTCAATATGGTTATTTTGGATTAAGGAGCGTGCCCGGAAAACTATTTTGAGGTCCGTAGTGGAATTAGGCTTAAAATAGCGAAAGTTAAATTTTTGGGAAGTTTGACTGAGGGGTTGACTTTTTGATTTCGGGGTCAAAATCTGATTCTAAAAATTTGAATACCTCCATTATGTCATTTATGACTTGTGTACAAAATTTGAGGTCAATCGGACGTGATTTGATAGGTTTCGGCATTGTTTGTAGAAATTGAAAGTTTCAAAGTTCATTAGTCTTGAATTGGGGTATGATTCGTGGTTTTAGTGTGGTTTGAGGTGATTTGAGGGTTCGACTAAGTTCGTATAATATTTTAGGACTTGTTGGTATATTTGGTTGAGGTCCCGAGCGGTTCGGGTGAGTTTCGGATGGTTAACGGATCAAAAATTTGTACTTGAACAGCTGCTGAATTTTCTGATATCTGAGTCTGTTTTCCTTCTACGAGATCGCGTGAATATGTCTGCGATCGCGTAGGCTTAGTTGGGCAGTGAGGTTTTGTTCTATGAGATCGCGTGGCGATATCCACGATCGCGTAGGGTTAATTGAGGGCTGCTGAGTTTTGTTCTACGCGATCGCGTGAAGAGGGATGCGATCGCATAGCTCTGGGATTTTGTGACTCGTGAACGCGTGAAAAAGGTCGTGTTCGCGTAGAGTAAGGGGAGCGGAGATAGAATTCACACGTTTTGTGATTCGCAATCACGTGGACGAGTTCGTGATCGCGTAGGTCTATGATGTTGTGCATCGCAATCACATGGGAAAGTCCGTGATCTCGTAGCGTTAAATCTGGGCAGCGGAAAACTGTTCTTCACGATCGTGCGGGAATGTTCGCGATCGCGTAGAGCAAATGACTGGGCAGAGAGTTTAAGTTCTGAAAATAGGACTTCGACCCATTTTTTATTTTTGACGGATTGGAGCTCGGGAAGAGACGATATGTGGGAATTGTTCAAGAAAAACAATGGGGTAAGTGTTCTTAACTCACTATTGGTTTTATTACCCGAATCCATGGTTGTCTTTAACATTTAATTGGTGAATTAAGTTGGAAAATTGTGAAAACTCTCTTGGTTTAATTTGAAGATTTGAGGGTTGAGTTAATGTCGTATTTGAGTACAATTTGTATGGTTGGACTCGTGGTTGAATGAGCATTCATATTTTGTAACTTTTGTCGGGTTTTGAGATGTGGGCCCCACGGGTGATATTTGAGATAAGTTTCGGATTTTTATGAAAAATTAGTATTTTCTTATGGAATCAATTCCAATAAATTTTATTGACTGAATCTAATTATTTATGGCTAGATTCGAGGCATTTGGAGGCCAATTCACGAGGAAAAGACATTGCAGAGTAAAGAATTTCACGATTTGAGGTAAGTAACAGTTATAAATCTAGTCCTGAGGGTATGAAACCCCGAACTTTTGTATCATATAATTATTTTGGAGGTGACGCACATGCTAGGTGTTGGACGTGTGGGCGTGCACCGAGGGGATTGTGACTTGATCCATCCCGTGAAACTATAAAGTTGAATAACTTGTTGTTAGCTATGTGCTCTCTATGTGTTGTGGAGATTTGACTATAAATCATGCTAGACACAATGTTTAGGCTATATGTTGGTAGTGTTGGGACCCACAGAGGTCATGTACATGTTGAACTATCTGCTTAATTGTTGTTTATACTTAGTCACAGTTTACTTGATTATTATATCTTAGTCTCTATTGTTCATTATTGATGCATCATATCATTGTTGTTAGGGCTGATTTCATTATTTCTGAGAGCCCGAGAGACTGGAGAGATTTATGACTGAGCGAGGCCGAGGGCCTGATTGTGAGATATATTATTATAGCATGTGAGTTATACCTGCAGTACGTGAGTTGTCCGTGCGGATCCTTATATTATATTATAGCACGTGAGGTATCCGTGCGGATCAAATATTTATACTATGGCACGTGAGTTGTCCGTGCAGCACGTGAGTTTTCCGTGCAGATTATAGTGCTTAGACTGTAGGAGCCGCTACGGAGTCTGTACACCCCAGTGAGCGCGGGTACCCATTGAGTGTGAGTGTTGAGGGCTGGGAGCCCAGTGAGTGATTGTTGTCCTGAGAGGTTGTACTTGCTCTTCATTTGTTTTTGCACTAAGTTGCTATCTGTCATTGTGGTGAATCTTTCTGAAAGATTTTATATCCGGAATACATGAACTTGAGCTGTATAAAATTGATTTGACTTAAACTGTTGGATTTGAAAGCATGTCTATTCTTTGTTAGAATTACTGAAAATGAACTATAACTGTGTAGTTCGTCATTATCTTCAGTTCCTTATTTATCATTGTTACTTGTTGAGTTAATTGTACTCATACTACACACTGCACTTCCTGTGCAGATCCAGGTGTTCCCGGATATAGCGGGTGTTGATTCTATCGCGCAGTTGATTTTTCGGAGATTCTGAGGTAGTTGCCGTGTTTCGCAGACCTTGTCTCTCCTTCCCTATCTCCTTGTTTACTGTATTTTATCTCAGACTATCATAGACCGTATTTTCCAGACTTATAATCATATTAGATGCTCATGTACTCCGTGACACTAGGTTTCTGGGAGTGTTCGTATCAGTATTTGTGGGATTTTGTACTGTATTTAAATATTATGTTTTTCAAACTTAAAGGAAATCGGGGGTTATTGATGTTATCGGCTTGCCTAGTATTGAGATAGGCGCCATCACGACAGGTCAGATTTCGGGTCGTGACATATTGGCATCATGAACCTAGTAACTATAAGCACATATTAGATAGCACAATGTTCTTATAAAGTTAAACTTTAAGAAGAAAAGTTTAAAACTTTGAAATCGATTCACCTGTCTAGTAGTGGTTCCATTGTTTTGAGGAACGCATAATTCAGTAGAAGCATATTTGCACATGAATTGTCTCATCCATGATAATTCTGACACTAGCATATCTTGATTTTTTTTCATTAAAGCGATTTATTTATCCTGTTTTTTATTCAACTCCTTTATCTCTTGTTCTATCTTATATGCAGCCTCATTAGACAAACCATCAGCAACAACATTGCTGATTAACAAAGTGACAAAGGGAATTTATTCATATATTTGGAATCACGATAAC
The DNA here is from genome assembly GCF_000715075.1 of Nicotiana tabacum. Classification (NCBI taxonomy): domain Eukaryota; kingdom Viridiplantae; phylum Streptophyta; class Magnoliopsida; order Solanales; family Solanaceae; genus Nicotiana; species Nicotiana tabacum. The sequence goes on from NC_134093.1 coordinate 4,753,223, forward strand.
AATGTTGGATTTTGCTGACCTATGAAAGTATAGTACAATTTTTATTATCGGTTTGCTAGTTAGTAGTCCTCCCAATTAGATGAATTAATCAGATCTTTTTTTACTGGAAAACCAATAATAGATACTCTATTGTTAGTCATTTCCAACCAATCTAGAGATATGCAGACAGAAGCAATTCCTAATGCCCCTACAGACAACTCACTTCCTACTCCAAAAACTTCTGATGCAGGATTGTTCAAACTTATTTGACAGCAGAGAATACAAACTTGTTCAAGTGAGAATACATAATCTGATCAAGCACTTAAAAGGTTGAAATCACACTGAATTGCTAACTAAAAAAGTACTCACTGACCATTGCTTTACCTATTTAACACCTTTTATGCATACATAGTTCCTTCTGGCCTGCCCCGAGATCGAAGTAAGTACTTAAACCCAAAATAATACAAACAGTATACTTTACGACACAATATCATCAAAAATATCGATTGCGACTAAAAAGGCTGCTTGTTAGTAATTGGTGTGAGATCATGAATTTCTCCGAACTATTGCTCATGCTCTGGAAAAGACAAAATATAAAGACTCTGACATCAAATTGAAGGAACTCGATCCAAAATACCACTTCTCTTGCCAATTCATAGCTGATTTGAATGCAATGAATTCTGCAGATTTCATTATAACAAGCACATAACAAGAAATAGCTGGAAGGTAAGAATAGGAACTACGAAAGCGGAGAGCTAATAAGTTGGCACTCATATATATTTCAGCATCGCTCTTTCACTATTGTCGAATACACACCACTACTGATCAGTAAATGTATTTGCTCAAAAGTTTGTAAATTTATGGATCTCATTGTTGTATACTTCAACATATGCAGCAAAGATAGACCAGGACAGTATGAGAGCCACAGTGCTAGGTTTTAGCCTCTATCAGAATCATGTTCCCTTCTATTTCTTTTTTCTTATAGTCACACATTCATATTTCTCTTGCTTAGTTATATGAAAGAAATATATTTGTGAATACACTGTAAAAATTTCTTACGGTATTACTAATACTACTGGTAAGACTAGGAGGTTCCATATTACCTAGACGAAGGACAAAAGTAAGTTTTCTTTAATGTAGCAAGAAGCTGTTGAATGTCATTCACAAAACATTTTATGGTATAATTCCACGTTAACAGCAAGGGAAGGCAAAGAGAAATCAATAATCCAAGACTACTTTCTTTTTTAAAAAACATATATCCAAAATTACTTTCAGATGCAGCCGTTATGTTCAGAGACCAATTGACCTACACATGTATATTTTATCTTCTGTCATCTACCTAGTTTCTTTGGCGATTAGGATACCAAAGAATTGACACATATATATTGTCAATATTTCCGTGGAAGCTTTCTTAGGCCCGGTTGCTAAAACGGTATTCTTGTTTGACAATGCAAATTTTATGTTCAATTTAATTCTCTGTAGGTGCTAATGTATATCATGCTATAATTCGCATACAGGTGAAGCTAAGTAAAATTCAAAAGTTTCCTACACGGCAAGGTTCTTATTTATGGTCATGTCTAAGTTTGAAGAATGAGGTAAAAAAGATTTTTGAAGTCCTGTGTAAGAATATAAGACACATTTTTTGGTTAACAAAAAATATGTAATTAAAGGGGTTTGGGGTCAGATTAAAAATAACAAAAGTTGTGGGTGAATATTAGAATTTTCAAAAATTTCAAAGAACCATACCCATTCAAATTATTTCAAATTTACATTTCCCTCTTCTCTCTCCTCTTCACTTCTTCTTCTCCTTCTTTCTTCTTTCTCTTCCTAGTTCTCTCATTCTTCTTCCTTACTTTCTTCTTTCTCTTCAACTATCGTTGCTGCTGCTGCCAGTTCGGGTATGTCATCATCTTCTTCTTCTTCATTGTCTTCTTTATCTTTTTCTTCTTTCCCTCTTCATCTCATTTTAATCATCTTCTTCTTTTTTTATTTTTTTCTTTTTTCTAGTAGTTTAAAATATACGAGAGAAAGAGAAAAATATAAAATTTTACAAAGAGAGTACTTTACAAAATACCCTCTAGATATTTTGAGACATTCTCATAAATGAGTATTCTGCTGAAACATCCCCGGGATATTCGCAACATCTCCCGGGATGTTTGAAACATCTCCCGTGATGTTTGAAATATCACTGTGATGTTTGAAACATCACCGGGATGTTTGAAACATCCATCGGGATATTTCTTCTGCTTCTTTCTTTTTTTTTTCTAGTGTTGTTCTCACTGATTTATTTTTTTACATATGTTTCAAACACCCCCACAGGTGTGTGCAACTATTTGAAACATTTCAGTAGATGTTTGAAATATTTCTCTAAATATTTATAACATCTTCCTAAATGTTTGAGGATTAGGAGTGGCGGGGATAGAGAGGAGCGTTGCGAGATGAAGGAACAAGGGGAGGAAGAGGAGGAATCGAGGGTGGAGGAAAAGAGAGGCATTTTTTGTAAATAAGAAAACTTTGAGGGGTTTAAAAATTATGTCATTAACCCTAATCATAAAAGTATCCCTTATACCCCATTCTTAACACTTTTGTTTTAAAAGTTGATATAAGTTTTCAAGTGTCTTAAAATTTTAAATCTATTTTGTATCACGACCCAATTTTTCCCTCCGTAAGATGTCGTGACGGCACCTAGTCTCTAAGACTAGGTAAGCCTAACAATTGCGAAATAACTGAAATAATAACATATATAACAACTATACTTCACCAATATATATAATACTAAAAAATGCCGCTTGACATATACAAGTAAACCAACCACTCGAGTATAAACAACTCCCCAACACCCGGTAGTCATAAGCCACAAGCTCTAAGGAATGTACTAAGTGTCTATATACATCAACATCTAAGAGAATAAAGAAGAAAGACAACATACGGATAGAGGGGGACTCTGAGGTCTGCGGATGCTGACAGATATACCTTGAAGTCTCCACGTACTCACTGCTCACTGATATCGGGGCTGGTATGAGGTAACTAGATCTGCACATAAAATAAGTGCAGAAGAGTAGTATGAGTACACCACAATGATCCCCAGTAAGTGCCAAGCCTAACCTCGATAGAGTAGCGACGAGGTCAGGTCAGGGCCCTACTGGAATATAATAATCATGGCAGAAGATATAGTAATATAATGAAAAGACTGAGAATTTAACAATGAGAAGTTATAGAATGGTAACAACACAACACATAGAGATAAACAACATGGGTGCTCCCGAGGTACCACATCGTAGTCATAAAAGTAAATATGCAACAGGGGAGTTCCCGAGGTACCGTCTCGTAGTCCCAAAGTAAATACACAGCTCATAACCGATGGAACAACGAATTCACAGCAAGAAATCCCACAGTTAAAAATAAAATACAAAAATAAGAAAAAATAGGAATTCAACTAAGCATGCTACACAGATTTCAAATAAGCCTTTAAGACACGTATACATGCGATATTAGGCTAAACATGATAAGTACACATGTTGGGATAACTCATTTAAGATATAACATGTTACTATGTAGTAAAAAATGGATATCCAATAAATAGCCCGTGTACGAACTCGTCACCTCACGTACACGGCACTTACATATCACAAATATTTAGAACATTACCAAATCTTAAGGGGATTTCCTCTACACAAGGTTAGGCAAGCCACTTACCTCGAACCATGCTCAATCAGTCAATAAAAGTGCCTTTTTCTCGGCTTTCCGACTCCGAATGGTCCAAATCTAGCCAAAAATAATTTCATACAATAAATATAACTATAAGAAACTAATCTAATTAACGAAATCAAGAATTTAACAAGAAAATAAAAAATTGCCCCAAAACGTCGACCCGAGACCCACGTCTCGTAATCGGGTAAAAGTCACAAAATCTTAATACCCATTCACCTAGGAGTCCACCCATACCAAAATTACTCAAATTCGATACCAAAATCTCGATCAAAACCTCACAAATCGGCCTAAGAACTTTTCTCACATTTTTTCCATTTTTCCACCTCAAATCACTAATTTAATGATGAAATCAAAGGCATAATCATGGAAATTAACCAAAACTAGGTAAGAATCACTTACCCCAAACACCTACGTGAAAATCCCTCCAAATATCTCCTTCCACCGAGCTCCCAAATCAATATTTTTGTTATGAACTCGAAATCCTCATTTTTAAACATTTAAATCTGCACAGTTGTTTACAATACACGATCGAGCGTAGAACGAAGTAAGCTATACCCAACAAAAGGCTTACGCGAACGCGACATACTGGTGACGAACGCGGACCACTGCCATGCCAAGCTACGTGATCGCGTAACACTACATGCGACCGCATAGAGTAAATCCTTCCATTGCCCAGGTCCTCTCTTCTTCAATGTGAACGCGGAAAGGGCCATGCATTTACGATTCACTGGCCATGCAAACTTCGTGATCACGTATCAACACCTGCAATCACATTTAATAAAAAATATGACTTCCATAATTCAAGGCTTCATGATGGCGTCCCCTTTTATGCGATCGCATAAGACGAAACAAGAACTGGACACCAGAAATTCTTCAGCAGCCTCCCAAGTCCAAAATTAGTCCGTTAACCATCAGAAACTCACTAAGAGCCCCCGGGACCATAACCAAACATACCAACAAGTCCTAAAACATGATACGAACTTAGTCGAACCCTCAAATCATATCATAGAACTCTAAAAACACAAATCGCACCCCAATTCATGCTTAATGAACTTAGGAAATTCCAACTTTTACAAAGATGCTGAAACCTATCAAAACACGTCTGATTGACCTCAAATTTTGCACACAAGTCACATTTGACATTACGGACCTACTCCAACTTCTGAAATTGGAATCCGACCCCGATATCAAAAAGTCCACTCCCAGTCAAACTTCCCAAAAACCTTCCAATTTCCAACTTTCTCCAAATAACATCGAGATGACCTACAGACCTCCAAATCCACATCCGAATGCGCTCCTAAGACCAAAATCACCATACAGAGATATTGGGACTGGCGAAAATCAATTCCAGAGTCGTCTTCACACAGGTCAAACTACGGTCAACTCTTACAACTCAAATTTCAAACTTAGGGACTGTGTGTCCTATTCCGCTCTAAATCTCTCTCGAACCCGACACCAAGAACCCCCGGCAAGTCGAGTAAGCATAAAATGAAACAGAGGGAGCAACAAATAGGGGATCAATGTTGCGACCAAACACACTCACGCAAGTATACGTGGTCGTCAAGTAATATAGTAGTGAGTAGAGTATCGTTTCCACGAAGACTTATGATTAACTTTTGACTAACTCAAACTCAAATAACTTATCGATTCAAGCGATTTCTCACAAAATAGATAATTTTCTAATTTACTACCTAAAAACTATCAAGTAATGAAATACTAGAGATCAACCACAACACTTAAATGATTTCGAATAACAATCAACAGGAGATAATATTCCAGGGTCACGGGTTATCTAACAACCTTGTTGTATTCTTAGCTTAAAATAACTAATTGATTTATCTGGATTGTTGATTGACAGGGTTGATATTACTCATAAGAATCTATCGAGTTCTTACTCGCATATTCAAGCTAACTTATGCCTATATGTCTATGGAATTAAGATTAACAAGAACGCATTTACACTTCCTGTATTTCAACCGAGCAAGACAATTAGGTATATTTCTATCCTAATTGTGAATCCGTTCCCAGATGACCGGGTTCAAAAACTTGCTTCATTTAATTCTATATGCAATCTAGAATTTCCACTTTCGAGTTCAACTCTAGATTCGTAGATATTAGTTCACTGTTAGCTACTCAGCAAATTAATTAAAAACAGAATTAAATAAATAACCAAATATGATAAAATCAACTTTGTCAAATTAAACTTCAAACGTCAACATTCATGTATACCCATGACCCTAGAATAATAGAGTTCTTAGCCACTCATATTCATGCAATTATCAAAAAATTCACAAGAGTGCATAAAAATCAATAAAAGAAGGAAAAATAAGAACTCAAGATGAATTCCGTGGTTCCCAAGCTTTGTCGTGGCTTTTTCCCCCTTCCCAATATGTTAGATGACCTAAAAGAGGCATTTTTGGCTTATATATTGCGTACAAAAGTCGTGGGCCAAAGTTCTCCTATTTCTAATCCAAATTATCTTCAGGGATTGATGCTGGGGTGGATGAGTCGTATCCACCTCGTCCTCCACTTCTCAGCTTCGCATGCTAGGGTGGATGCTTCGCATCCATCCTTTGTTCCTCCATCTCAGCTTTGCCCAGGTGCAGATGCTAAGGCGGATGCTATGGGCCGACTTCACTGCTAAGGGTGCACGAAATCTGATTTTTTTTTCTAGATTGGATGCCACGCATCCAACCCCTCTTCCTCTAGCTAGAGCACCTTTTCTCTCACAAAGAAGTAACATGCATGCAATTGGTACCATATGCTTGCCCTTAATGTAAATCTCTACTATTGTAAGCTCGCTCGATCTAAAATCAATTAGGACTTTTTCATGGTTGTAATGTGGGCTAAGGGACAGGTAGGATATATTTAAGGAATAGTGACTCACCCTCCTAAGCACTTTAATACATCACAAAATTACTTTAAGCGTATTTTATTCAACACTTCAATTTCACAAATAATATCACCCCCAAAACAGTCCCTTCTTCTTTAAGCACTACTTTATTTCATACCCACTAGGAAGAACAAGACAACAATTTATTCATTTCTATTTTTCCTTCTTTTTTTTAGATTTTACTCTCTTTACCCAACTTTTTTTTTTCCAATTTCCGCTAGTGGTGTAGTATTTTACAAAACAAGTGCACCTTTCTTCCTTTTGTTGGTTCCACTCAAAAGTCACCCCACACTTAGTCCTTTCTTACTTCTTTTAGCACTCATCTAACAATTAAAGTGCTTTAAGAGGTAAAAGGATCAAAACATTGTCTATTAAGAATAAAAAGGGTATAGGCTTGTAATGTGGGTACCAAATAAAAGTCAATGGGCTCAAAATGGTTAACTAGGGATATATTTTATTTATGATAAGCAATAAGCTCAAAAAGATCAAAGAAATCCTAAAATCATTTTTCAAACCGAGCATCACCTCAAATTTCGCTTCAACTCACATACCGGGCAAGTTCTAGACACAAGTAAAATACATGGACTACACAAAAACCTCACCACACATGGAACATGACTCATTAAGGACGGTCACATTCCGACTCTCAAACAATGTAAGTATTCACGGACCAACAAGATATTAAGCATTAAGCACAAGGTGAATATAAGTTATGTAAACGAGACATAGGCACCACAAAACATGCTATCCAATTTAACAAGGCATCATCAATAATTTCAAATCATACAGAAGATACTACACATGCCAAAGCATAAATATGCTACTATCAAACAAGTCAAGGGCGCCTAGGTTCATCATTCTTGCTCCTTTTATTCCCTAAATTCCTAATCTACTCTAAAAATAAACAATTACTACCCGGTTCAAAATACATCCTATGGAAAAGAACTGAGGCACAAAGAAAAACCACAGGGGATTATTACTACCTAAAGAAAATTTACTAACTACTCAAGGCTACTACTCTATTTTTGTGCTTTTCTTTAGTTTTCTGTCAATCTCCTAATACTAACACTAATTTCAAGAATCAAATGAAAATCTTTTTGTATTTTTCTAAGGACCTTAATCCCTCGAGAGAACTGTCCAGGTAGTCCGTCGTCGGGAAAAGTCCTTTTTTTCATCTTTGATAAGGCTACTTACTACGACTACACACAAAAATGGACTGAGAGTTACTCCATATAGATGAATTTACTAACTATTACAGGCCATTAATCCAGTGAATTTTATAGCCCCCAACAGTATCAAAATCAACAAAAATTGTAACAGTTAAGTACATTCATCCACAAAAATATGGAAGGCTCAGTAGGCATGGTGTAAAGTAAAGTAGGGTGAGAAAAAACTCCCTCAAGTCAAGCTGGAAGGCTCCTCCTCAGTATGTGGAAGAGCATCAGCATCCATGACATTCATCATGGCCCCCTCTGGCCTAGCAATAGCATCCTCACGAATAGGGAGATCGGTCACAGTCCTATCAACACCAACTGGAGCTGAGTCTGTAGCGGGTGGTATAACAGCCTCAGTAGGCATGGTGTGTGGAACCTCAAGGACTATAGGATGAGCAGAGGTGGATGGTCCAGCGGTGGATGATGCAAGCAGTTGTGAGATCTCTATATTTGCACGTTGAACCAGAGCACGGAGGAGTAATGATACCTCCCTCATCATCATGGCCTGCTCAGCCTAGATTTGGCTTAGATCCGTACGAGTCTGACTCAACACATCTCTGATGGCACTCAACTCTGCACGAGTCGCTATCAACTCAGCTTTGTTTTCTTGAATATCAGCTTGCATCTCCTCAAACAACTGTTGAATGGTGAGCTTAGAAGACCTTCCCTTGTTCGGCTCTAGTACATGAGTAACATCATATGTTCTTGGAGCTTTAGCCTCAATGTCGTCATTCTCCTTGTCCCATAGTACTCCTATCTCTGTCAAGTAAGCCGATAGGGTATTTGCAAAGAACAACCTCCGCTTGTAGTTCATCCTGGTGTGCTGCATTTGGTCAAGCATGATGGCTCCCAAGTTGAGCGGTATCCCCTCCAATAAAGCATACAATACTAGTGCTCGGTGTCGAGGGACATCAGTTTTGTGTTGGCATGGAATCAGGCGGGTGCATATGAAATTTAGAACCATACGTGCTAACGCGCTCATGAATTCCTTGGCCAGAGAATGGTACTCCATACTCCCATGCTTCCAATTTGCATCCTTCCTGGTAGGGCATAGGACAGACCTAATGTGTGCATAATCTGGTGCTTTGCATAAGGAGTCAAACCTATCCGTTAGTGTGTGTGGCACCCCTAAAGATTATTCAGAGCTTCCGTTGAGACATTAATATACACCCCTCGTACTCTCACAATGCTGCCCCTGGAGTGATGCCAATTGGCGTAAAGCTCTATGACGATATTGAGGTTGGCCTTGCCGTGGCCCTTCAAGATAGGTCCCCATTGTTGCACCTCTCGAATTGATTTCATAAAATCTAGGCAATTTTTCTTAAGTGCTCCAATGTTGATTGGCTTTTCTGGAATGTACTTCTTTGAACCCGGTATCTTATTATAAGCTCGGAATGCCTTTTCACTAACAAAGTTCTTCTCCCAAGCAGCTCGGTCTATTGGTTCACCCTCATCTTCGTCACTCATGTCGACATGTGGAAGGTCATTATCCGAATCAGACTCGGACTCAGATTTTGCAGTAATCTTCTGCTTCCCTTTATCATTCGGGTCACTCTGCTTGGAGGATTTGCTCTGGTTCGGAACAGGTTCTCTGATCTCTATCCCTTTGCTTGGCGAATTTAATGATGTTGTCGTAACACCCCTCTTCACAGTCCTCCTGACTAATGGTTCCTCCTCTTCTTGATTTGATTCATCAATTAACTGCCTAATCGACAGTTCCTTCTCTTTCTCAGTCTTCTTCCTTTTGTTTTGTGGATTTGGAGCACCTGTTGCCTTTCTGGTAGGCTTTTTGTGCGGTTGCTTGTTATTATCTCTTTCTTGTTGCTTGGACGGTTTGCTCGTTGCCTCCATTTATGAACCTAAGTACCTGCAATGCAAAGAAGTCAACAATTAGCGTATAGAACAACAAAGTTCAGCTATAAAGCAGCTGTGCAATAGCTTGCACTTCCAATCATTCGCATAGTCATGCCATTCAGCACTTCATGAAACTATAGCCCATAGCTTTTAGCAAGGATCTGATAACTCTCTTCAAATTTACAAATAAGCATTGCGCTTTATAGATATCATTATGCACAGCATGAGGTTTAGCCGAGCAACGCTCACTAACCATGTTCAATTACACATAGCAGCACACTCGACCCCACACTTATTCTCACATCATATCAATATGCATAGAACTCACATAATTCAAATCGAGTAACACTTTACAATTCAAGACATCTAGCATGTGCCGGCTGTTCAATTTATTTAGACAATCTATCATAGGCTCAAAACATTCCGACAATGCTGTACACAATCAAGACAAACGACCCCACACTTATTCACTAGCATATACTAGTGTCGCTCGGTTACTCAGACTTCGCCGGCGCCTAAATTTACCTCACAGGCAATTCGTCGAACATGTGGTATGCAACAGATTTGCCTAGTGTTTTCTATCAGTCGGGTAATTCGACTACCCTCCCAAAATCAATGAGATGAAGGGAATTTTAGTTTATCATCTCGCAAGCATTACAACCAACAGGAACGACATCCCCAAGCCTCAAACTTTTTCAGTTCCCCTCTTAATCACATGTGTGATATTTAAATTTTTAAGACCTAACCTAGGAGAATTTATTTTTGGGTGGGGATGCTGTTGCTACCAGCGAGAGAGAGAAGAGAGGAGAATTAGGAGAAAGAAGAAAAAGAAAGAACGGGGAAGAAGATACATACTTGTCGTGTTTGGGGTGAGGCAGTGGTGGTGCGAGGGAGAGGAGTTGCAGTGGTTTCAAGTGATATGAGAGGGAGGGTCTGGGAAGAGGAAGTTTTGGGATGTTTAGGCTTGTGATGTGTTAAAATAAATATAACACTTACCTGTGCGTGTGAGCTTGGACGCGACGCATCCCAACTGCTTTCTCTAAAATTGTTTTGGATGCGGCTGTGGACGCTATGGGCAGACTTCACTGCCTTGTGCAGTTAGCCCGTCACTCTTTTTCCTACCGAGGGGGATGCGACGCATCCACCCTATTTTCCCATACCTATATTTTTTTATTTTTTTTATTTTTTTTTACATACATACAAGAACTAATTCCTAAAAAAAATGAACTAACTATGAAAACAAAAGACAGGGTTTGGGTTGCCTCCCAAAAAGCGCCTGATTTAACGTCGTCGCACGACGCAACACGTTCTTCACGCCTCCACCAAATCCATCGAGGTCTTGTGACGTGCAATGTCACCACCCCAATAGTGTTTTACTCTCTGGCCATTAACCAAGAATGTTGCATTGGAACTCGTATCACGCAATTTCACCGCCCCATGGGGTTTCACACTAACCATTTCAAACGGACCCGACCATCGAGATTTAAGCTTTTCGGGAAAAAGCTTTAGCCTCGAATTAAATAAGAGAACTTCTTGACCTGGCTCAAACTCACGATGTTGGATGTGCTTATCATGCCACCTCTTTGTCTTTTCTTTATACAATTTGGCATTTTCATACGCATGCAATCGAAATTCATCAAGCTCGTTGAGTTGTAGCAATCTCTTCTCACCGGCCAAGTCCCTCTCCATATTTAGCCTTTTAATCTCCCAATAGGCTTTGTGTTCAAGCTCAACGGGCAAGTGGCACGCCTTCCCATAAACCATCCTGTACGGAAAAGTACCTATGGGGGTCTTGTATGCAGTGCGATATGCCCATAATGCGTCATCCAGCTTCCCGGCCAAGTCCTTTCTATTCCCACTTACTGTTTACTCCAATATCTGCTTTACCTCTCTGTTGGAAACTTCTACTTGACCACTCGTTTGGGGATGATAGGTAGTGGAAACCTTGTGCTTAACTCCATACTTTGCAAGAACATTATTCAGCAATTTGTTACAAAAGTGAGTTCCCCCGTCGCTTATCAACACTCTTGGAGTCCCAAAATGTGTGAAGATGTGCTTCTTTACAAAGCTTACCCCTACCTTTGCGTCATTAGTAGGAAGAGAAATGGCCTCCACCCACTTAGAAACATAGTCGACCGCCACCAAGATGTACCTGTGCCCATTAGAATATGGGAACGGTCCCATGAAATCAATCCCCCAAACATCAAAAAGCTCTATTGCCAGAATATTTTGCAAGGGCATCTCGTGCTTCCTTGTGATAGTTCCGGTTCTTTGGCATCTGTCACAATTTTTAACAAAGGCATGTGCATCCTTAAACAATTTTGGCCAATAGAAACCTGATTGTAGCACTTTTTAGGCGGTTCTATCCCTGCCGTGATGACCTCCATATGGCGAAGCATGGCAGTCATGCAGTATAGCATTCATCTCTTCCTCAAGAACACACCTTCGCACCAACTGATCTGCGCACTGCCTATATAAGAATGGCTCATCCCACATGTAAAGCCTCACATCATGTAAGAATATTCTTCTATTATCAGGTGTCAATTCTAGTGGCGTCACCCCACTTGCAATAAAATTCACATAATCCACATACCATGGGGCTTCACCTGAGGTGACTGCTAATAACTGCTCATCAGAAAATATTTCTTTGATTGACCCTCTTTCAGCTACATGGTTCCGACTTTCTAATCTGGACAAGTGATCAACCACTTGATTTTCTGTCCCTTTTCGATCTCGGATCTCTAAGTCAAATTCTTGCAAGAGGAGGACCCAACGAATCAGCCTCGTCTTGGCATCTTTCTTTTCAAATAAGTATCTGATAGCTGAATGATCTATGTAGACGATGACTTTGGTTCCCACTAGATAGTATCTAAACTTGTCAAACGCCCACACCACTGCAATCAACTCTTTTTTAGTAACTGTATAATTCATCTGAGCTGGATTCATAGTTTTGCTCGCATAATAAATGGAGTGAAATATTTTGTCCCTCCTTTGCCCCAAAACAGCTCCGATTGCTATGTCACTTGCATCGCACATCAACTCAAATGGATGAGCCTAATCTGGGGAGATGATAATTGGTGCAGTCACCAACCTTCCCTTCATCTCCTCAAATGCTTTCAGACAGGCATCATCAAACTTGAAGGGGACATCTTTCTCAAGAAGCCTGCACAAAGGAGAAGAAATTTTTGAAAAATCTTTAATGCATGGCCCAAGAAACTACGAATGCCTTTGACAGATGTCAGTGGGGGAAATTTTTTAATCACCTCCACCTTCGCTTTGTCCACCTGCAAACCACTTTTGGACACATTATGCCCCAGGACTATACCATCACGTACCATGAAATGACACTTTTCCCAGATAAGCACCAAGTTCGTCTCTTCACACCTAGCAAGTACTTTATCAAGGTTCATTAAACAATTATCAAAAGAACATCCAAACACTGAAAAATCATCCATGAACACTTCTACAAATCTTTCAACCATGTCAGTAAAAATAGCCATCATACACCTTTGAAAAGTCGCAGGTGCATTACAAAGACCAAAGGGCATTCTCTTGAACGCATACGATCCATAAGGACACGTAAATGTAGTTTTCTCTTGGTTCTCTAGGGCTATAGCAATCTGATTATACCCTGAATAACCGTCCAGGAAACAGTAGTATTCCTGGCCAGCTAACCTATCAAGCATTTGGTCAATAAAGGGGAGGGGAAAGTGGTCTTTCCGGGTGGCATTGTTCAATTTTCTATAATCTATGCAAATTCTCCATCCAGTGACAGTTCTTGTAGGAATTAGGTCATTATTTTCATTACCTACTACAGTCATCCCCCCTTTCTTCCGCACACATTGAACGGGGCTTACCCATTTGCTATTAGAGATTGTAAATACAATACCTGCATCAAGCCACTTAATCACTTCTTTTCTTACCACCTCTTTCATGATTGGATTTAGTCGGCATTGTTGCTCTACACTTGGTTTGTGTCTGTCCTCCATGAGGATTTTATGCATGTAGAAAGCTGGACTAATGCCTTTAATGTCAGACATTGTCCACCCAATTGCTCGCTTGTGCTCATGTAGCACCCTCAATAGCTTTTCTTCATGCAATTTAGACAAGTGAGAAGAAACAATAACAGGCAAAGTGTCAGAACTACCCAAATAAGCATATTGAAGGTGAGGGGGTAGTGGTTTAAGCTCTAATTTTGGAGCTTCTTCAATTGACGGCTTTGGAGGAGGCCCACTTAGGGGCTCAAACGGGTGTATTCCTTGCATGTAAGCATATGATGCATCTAGGATATGCATCATCTCCTCAACCTCATCATCAATCATCAAGCTAGTGCTTTTTCTAGAGAGTCGTCTAGTGCTTTTCCTTGTTGATCACCCTCATAATCATTTTTTTCCTCTCTCACTTTAATTATTGCATCACCATTAGCCAATAGAGGTCGTCCCAATATGATTGGAACTTGTTCATCAGCCTCAAAATCTATAATAATGAAGTCAGCTGGTAAGATAAATTTCCCAATTTGCAGCAGCACATCTTTAATCACTCCTTCAGGGTAGGCTATGGACCTATCAACTAATTACAACATCACAGTGGTTGGTCTTAGAGCTCCCAGACCCAATTTCTTAAACAAGGACAATGGCATCAGATTTATGCTCGCCCCCAAATCACAAAGACCACGACCCACGTCAATATTACCGATTCGCACCGGGATTGTGAAGCTGCCAGGATCCTTAAACTTTTGAGGAAGCTTGTATTCGACCTTTGAAGTGCACTCCTCATTAAGTGCAACTATCTCGAACTCAGTCAATTTTCTCTTGTGAGCCACTATATCTTTTATGTACTTAGCATACTTTGGAATTTCACGAAGTACATCCACCAATGGAATATTTAATTGAACCTGACTCAACATAGAAAGAAATTTATTGAACATGCGATCGTCATTCTTTTTCTGCAATCTCTGGGGGAAAGGTGGTGGTGGCCTTGCAGCCTCCACTGGCTCTGAACTTGTATCATTTTTCTTTGAATCGTGTATTTCCTTAGGGGTCACCTCCCCCTCAGGTATAGGTTTGTCCTTTCGCTTATTTGGCACTTCCTCTAGTTCCCTCCCGTTTCTGAGTGTAACTGCATTAACTTGAGGGTTCTTCTCCGTATCACTGGGAAGAGAGCCTGTAGGTCTAGTATTTTGATTTGCTGCTAACTGCCCCATCTGACTCTCAAGATTTCTGAAATAGGTCCTGCACTGTTGATTGTCAAGCAACAACTTTTTTAGCAAGTCATTCGTACTCTCTTCTGTTTGTTAGGGTGGCTTCTTAGGCTGATTGAAATTTCTTTGAGGCCTATACTGATTCTGATTCTGTTGATTTCCGCCCCATGAGAAGTTCGGATGATTCCTCCGATTTGGATTGTAAGTGTTCCCATATTGTGCATGTTGATTCATCGGATCTCTGCTTTGTTGCCCCACATAATATATAGATTCAGGATTCGTGGGGCACATGTCATTCATATGACTGTCACTACATAGTTCACAGCAAATAGACATCTGTTGTACATGTTGCATCTGTTGTGTTTGTTGCATTGTCATTTTGTTCATCTGCTTTGCCAGCTTTGCAATATCTGCTCTCATGGATGAGAAGTCATAAATCTCAATCACCGCGGCTTCCTTCTGTTTAATTGCTCTTCTTGCGTCCCCATCTCCTTGCCAATTATGATCATTAGCAATGAAGTTATTTAGCAAGAGTTGAATTTCATTGCACGGCCTCGCCATGCAACTACCCCCACAAGATGAATCAAGATTCATCTTTGATGCCTCGTCTAGCCCATCAAAAAATTGTGACCCAATACCTCATCAGTCTGACAATGATGCGGGCAGTCTCTGAGTAGATTTTTGTATCTTTCCCAAGCTTGACGAAGTGTCTCGCTATCCCGTTGTTGGAACCCAAGCATTTGGCTCCTTAACGATTTTGTCTTCTTAGTAGGGAAAAACTTGATTAGGAATTTCCTTGCAAAATCACCCCAAGTGTGGATTGAGTTCGCGGGCTCCTTTTGCAACCATTCCTTAGCTTCCCCCAATAATGAAAAGGGAAATAGTGTCACCCTGACATATTCCTTGGAAATGTTCGGATAATTGTAAGTGTCCGTAATTTCCAAGAAGTTCTGAATGTGCTTCTGCGGGTCTTCATGAGATAGACCCACATATTGCCCTGTGGACTGAATCAGCTGCACCATGTACTGTTTGAGCTCAAAATGCCCCATGATATCAGGCTTCACGATAGCCTGAGTCATATTAGCAAGATTGGGCCTTGCGGCTTCTATCACCGGACGCTCTTCATTACCTGCCATCTCTATTAGTTGTGGCTGGACTACGATGTCCAACTCTCTTTCTTTTCTCGTTCTAGCTTCGACTTCCTTTCTCACTCTATGAAGTGTACGTTCAATTTTCGGATCAAAAGGAAGGAGGTTGTTTGCACTTCTACTCCTCCGCATTCAAGAGACGATCCTGCGTTGACACAAGCAAGGCAAACTGAAAATTAAAACTTGAACAAATAAGTAATAAAAGCTTAACTCAGTCAAGTAGCTAATTTCTAGATCCCCGACAACGGCGCCA
Organism: Nicotiana tabacum; assembly: GCF_000715075.1. Lineage (NCBI taxonomy): Eukaryota > Viridiplantae > Streptophyta > Magnoliopsida > Solanales > Solanaceae > Nicotiana > Nicotiana tabacum. The sequence goes on from NC_134093.1 coordinate 4,769,475, forward strand.
AAAACTTGTTGCGACCAAACACACTCACGCAATTATACGTGGTCGTCAAGTAATATAGTAGTGAGTAGAGTATCGTTCCCCCGAAAACTTATGATTAACTTTTGACTAACTCAAACTCAAATAACTTATCGATTCAAGCGATTTCTCACAAAATAGATAATTTTCTAATTTACTACGTAAAAACTATCAAATAATGAAATACTAGAGATCAACCACAATACTTAAATGATTTCAAATAACAATCAATAGGAGATAATATTCCAGGGTCACGGGTTATCTAACAATCATGTTGCATTATTAGCTTAAAATAACTAATTGATTTATGGATTGTTGATTGACAGGGTTGATATTACTCATAAAAATCTGTCGAGTTCTTACTCGCCTATTCAAGCTAACTTAATGCCTATATGACTATGGAATAAGATTAACAAGAATGCATTTACACTTCCTGTATTTCAACCGAGCAAGACAATTAGGTATATTTCTATCCTAATTGCGAATTCGTTCCCAGATGCCCGGGTTCAAGAACTTGCTTTATTTAATTCTATATGCAATCTAGAATTCCCACTTTCGAGTTCAACTCTAGATTCGTAGATAGTAATTCATTGTTAGCTACTCAGCAAATTAATTAAAATAGTATTAAATAAACAACCCAATATGATAAAATCAACTTTGTCAAATTAAACTTCAAACGTCAACATTCATGTATACCCATGACCCTAGAATAATAGGGTTCTTAGCCACTCATGTTCATGCAATCATCAAAAAATTTGCAAGAGTGCATAAAAATCAATAAAAGAAGGAAAAATAATAACTCAAGATGAATTCCGTGGTTCCCAAGCTTTGTTGTGGCTTTTTCCCCCTTCCCAATATGTTAGATGACCTAAAAGAGGCGTTTTTGGCTTATATATTGCATACAAAAGTCGTGGGCCAAAGTTCTCCTATTTCTAATCCATATCAGCTTCAGGGATTGATGCTGGGGTAGATGAGTCGCATCCACCTCGTCCTCCACTTCTCAGCTTCGCATGATAGGGTGGATGCTTCGCATCCACCCTTTGTTCCTCCATCTCAGCTTTGCCCAGGTGTGGATGCTAAGGCGGATGCTATGGGCCGACTTCACTGCTAAGGGTGCACGAAATCTGATTTTTTTTCTAGATTGGATGCCACGCATCCAACCCCTCTTCCTCTAGCTAGAGCACCTTTTCTTCATAACTTTGCACTCCAAACACCCTAAATCATCACACACAACTCAATTATTCATAAAACCAATAATTAAACCATGTTGGGTATTTTAAAAATCAAATAGCATCAAAAAGAGGTTAAAACATGGGTAAAGTAACATCAATACATATCGAAATATGCCCAACATCAATCAGGGCTAATACTGATAAAATGACCGGAGGGGTCATTACATCCTCCCCCTTTTAAAACAATCATTTGTCCTCGAACGAGCATAAAAACATACCTGAAGTGGTGAAAAGATGAGGGTAACGGCTGCACATATCGTGCTCGGTCTCCCAAGTCGCCTCCTCGACTGGCTGGCCCGTCCACTGAACTTTTACTGAAGAAATGTTCTTTGACCTCAACTTTCGAACCTGCCTGTCCAAAAATGGCCACCGGCTCCTCAACATAGGACAAGTCCTTATCCAACTGGACTGATCTGAAACTAACAAATGAGAGGGATCGCCGTGATACTTTAGGAGCATAGAAATATGGAATATTGGGTGAACTCCTACTAAACTATGAGGCAAGGCAAGCTCATAAGCAACCTCCCCAACTCGCCGCAGTACCTCGAATGAGCCAATAAACACTAGGGTCAGCATGCCCTTCTTCCAGGTCCTCATAACACCCTTCACGGGCGACAACAGGAGCAAGACCCACTCCCCAACCATGAATGCAACATCGCGAACCTTCCGATCCATATAACTCTTCTGTTTGAACTGGGCTGTGCGAAGTCGATCCTGAATTACCTTAACCTTCTCTAAATCATCTAGAACCAAGTCTGTACCCTATAGCCTAGCCTCGCCCGGATTGAACCAACCCACTAGAGACCGACAACCTCTACCATACAAAGCATCATACGGGGCCTTCTGAATGCTTGACTGATAACTGTTGTTGTAAGCAAACTCCGCAAGTGGCAAGAACCCTAAAACATCATCGCACATGCACGGAGCATATCCTCCAATATCTGAATAGTGCTCTCAGAATGTCCGTCCGTGTGAGGGTGAAATATTGTTCTCAACGCAACCCGAGTACCTAACTCATGCTTTATGTCCCTCCAAAATTGTGATGTAAACTGCGTACCCCGGACAGAGATGAGTAATACCGGCATGCCATGAAGCCTGATAATCGCGCAGATATAAACTCGAGCCAGCTGCTCAGAAGAATAATAGTCATCACTGGAATGAAATAAGCCGACTTGGTCAACTTATCCATAATCACCCAAACTGCATCAAACATCCTCTGAGTCTGTGGGAGCCCAACAATGAAATCCATAGTGATCCGCTCCCATTTCCACTCTAGAATCTCTAGCTTCTAAAGCAATCCACCTGGCCGCTGATGCTCACACTTCACCTGCTGCAATTTAGGCACCGAGCTACATACTCTACTATGTCATTCTTCATTCTCCTCCACCAATAATGCTGCCTTAAGTCCTGATACATCTTCGCGGCACTGTCATCTCCAATAGTAACCTTCTTAGCATCGATGTGTTTAACTGTGTCCTTAAGGACAAGTAGATGGGGGTCATCATACTGACGCTCCCTGATACGATCATAAAGAGAAGACTGAGAAACTACACAAGCCAAAACTTGACTCAGCTCAGAAATATCCAATCTAACGAACTGGTTGGCTAAGTCCTGAACATCCAATGCCAATGGCCTCCTTGCTGCTGGTAGATATGCTAAGCTACCCAAACTCTCCGCCCTGTGACTCAAGGCATCGGCCACCACATTGGCCTTCCTAAGGTGATATAGAATAGTGATATCATAGTCCTTAAGTAGCTCTAACCACTTCCGCTGACGCAAGTTAAAATCCTTCTATTTGAACATATGCTACAGACTCCGGTGATTGGTGTAGATCTCACAAGGAAAACCTTACAAATAGTCCCTCAAATCATCAAGGCATGAACAATAGTTGCTAACTCAAGGTCGTGGACAGGATAGTTCATTTCATGCACCTTCAGCTATCTAGACGCGTAGGCAATCACCCTATCATCCTGCATTAACACTGCGCTGAGACCCATCTGCGATGCATCATAATATACAGTATAAGACCCCAAACCTGTAGGCAATACCAATCTGGGGCTGTAGTCAAAGTTGTCTTGAGCTTTTGAAAGCTCTCCTCATACCCCTCTGTCCACCTGAACGGATCACCCTTATGGGTCAGCCTGGTCATAGGTGCTGCAATAGATGAGAAACCCTCTACAAATCGACAGTAATACCCCGCCAAACCAAGGAAACTCTGGATCTTCGTAGCTGAGGACGATCTGGGCCAACTCTACACTACTTCAACATTCTTCGGATCCACCTTAATCCCCTCACTCGACACTACGTGACCCAAAAATGCCACTGAATCTAGCCAAAACTCACACTTTGAGAATTTCGCATATAACTTCTATTCTCTGAAGGTCTGAAGCACATTCCTCAGGTGCTGCTCATGATCCTCCCGACTTTGGGAGTACACCAGAATGTTGTCAATAAACATAATGACTGATCAGTCAAGATAGGGATGGTATACACTGTGCATCAAATGCATGAATGCTGCTGGGGCATTGGTCTGCCCAAATGACATCACAAGGAACTCGTACTGACCATACCGAGTCCTGAAAGCAGTCGTTGCGATATCTGGCTCCCAAATCTTCAACTAATGATAGCCTGAATGCAAGTCAATCTTGGAAAACACTTTGGCACCCTATAACTGATCAAATAGGTCATCAATACGAGGTAATGGATACCTGTTCTTTACTGTAACTTTGTTCATCTGGATATAATAAATGCAGATACGCAGAGAACCATCCTTCTTCCTCACAAACTAGACTGGAGCACCCCAGGGTGACACACTGGGCCGAATGAAGCCCTTATCAAGCAACTTCTATAACTGTTCCTTTAACTCCTTCAACTCAGGCAGAGCCATACGATATGGAGGAATAGAGATGGGCTGAGTGCCCGATAACAAGTCAATACCAAAGTAAATATCCCTGTTAGGCGGCATGCCCGGAAGATCTACTGGAAATACATTTGGATAATCCCTCACCACCGGAACTGACATAATTGTAGGAGTATCAACACTGGCATCTCTCATATAAGCTAGATACGAGTCACACCCCTTCTCGACCATTCGGTGATCCTTTAGAAATGAAATATCTCTACTAGGAGTATAATCTAAGGTACCTTTCCACTATAACCGTGGTAATCTTAGCATAGCCAGCATCATAGTCTTGGCGTGACAATCAAGAATATCATAATGGGGAGACAACCAGTCCATGCCCATAATAATATCAAAATCTACCATACTGAGCAATAATAAATCGGCTTTCGTCTCAAAACTACTAAGAACAACCAAACACGACCGATACACACAGTCAACAATAATAAAATCACCCACAGGTGTAGACACATAAATAGGAAAACTCAAACAATCACGTGATACAACAAAATAAGATGACACATAGGAATAAGAGGAGCCTGGATCAAATAAGACTGATGCATCTCTATGACATACCGGAACAATACCTATAGTGACAGATTCGGATGTAACAGCCTCCGTAAGAGCAGAAAGAGCATAATATCTGGCATGGCCTCCCCCTCTAGGGCGACCTCTACTTGCCCGACCTCCACCTTGAGCTGGTTGAGCAGGAGAAATGGAAGCTGGTGCTGTAACCATAGCCTGAGGACCCGGTGAAGTACGCGGTGCCTGAGTAGTCTGTGGAGTGCACCCCTATCGAGTCTAGGGCAATCCCTCATCACATGACGAGTGTCACCACACTCAAAATAGGCTCTCTAAGGATGTGGCTGGCTGTTGGGGCTTGTTCGGGCGTGATCGGCAGGACTGACCGTTGAAAGCACCCCGTGTAGGAGGTGCACTAGACAATGGTGGTGCATAATAGGGAGCCTGGAGCCTAGGAGTGGCCGGAAAACTGCTGGCAGCTGGAAGTGATGAATTAACAGGGCGACTCACATAGCCCCTACCATGACAAGATGCAATTGGGGCACGAGTACCACTATAAGTGCCAGACTTCCGAGACCTCTTGGCTTCTCTATCCTCTCTCTCCCAAATCAACATACCTTCCAATCTCCTATAAATCCCCACTACCTGCTGGTATGTGATGTCCATATCCAACTCTCGGGCCATGCTAAATCTGATACTGGGGTTGAGCCCTTCGATAAATCGATGGACCCTGTCTCAAACTATAGCAACCAAGGCTAGTGCATGCCTAGCCAAATCACTAAATCGGACCGCATACTCTGATGCACTCATAAAACCCTGGCGCAACTTCTCAAACTCTGCACACCATGCAACTCTAAGACTCTGGGGAACATACTCCCTCAAGAACATATCCGAGAACTTATTTCATTTGAGTGCAGCTACCTCAGCCGGACTACCCAACTCATATGCACGCCACCATTAATAGGACGCTCCTCTAAGCTGGAACGTAGTGAAAGAAACCCCACTCGAATTCTCTACAACCATAATACGGAAAATACAGTATCCTCAAGAAAATCCTGGGCATCCTCTAATGCCAAACCTTTGAAAGTAGGAGGGAGGTACTGCTTGTACCTCTCGAGCCTACGTTGTTCCTCCTCAGAAACTGCTGCCTACCCTTGGGGTGAACTGGGGTTACCGGCTGAACTGGTATGATCTCTGGAACCTGCTCGACCTGAACTTGCTGCTCTGGGGTACGGGCGGCGGGAGTCTGTGCTCCCCCCCTAAACTTGCTGCTAGTGGGATCAACCATGCCTGAGCCAAAGTGTCGAACATCCTCAGAAACTGTGCAAGGGTCTCCTGAAGAGCTGGTGTAGTACATGTCTCAGGTGCCTACACTCAAACTGGAGCTACTGGTAGCTCCTTTGTAGCAGCTCGTACGGGTGCTCTGGATACACCATGTGGATGTCCTCGGCCTCTACCCCGGCCCAGTCCTCTCGTGACTCTAGCAGGGGGCGCGGGTGTCTGGTCATCTGATCCAGTTATACGTGTCCTCACCATCTATGAGAGAATAGAAAGACAAAAGTTCAGAATCCCAAAGTCAAGAAATTTCGCACGACAAGGAATCAAAGAAGTGAAACTTTTTCATAACATATCCATAGCCTATCGAAGATAAGTACATACGTATTCATACCGATCTGTGAGACACTACTAAACCTGTTTGTGATTCATAACACCTATGAACCTAGAGCTCTGATACCAACTTTTCATGACCCAACTTTCCACTCCGTAAGATGTCGTGACGCCACCTAGTCTCTAAGACTAGGTAAGCACAACAATTGCAAAATAACTAAAATAATAACAGATATAAAAACCATACTTCACCGATATATATAATACTGAAAAATGCCACTTGGCATATACAAGTAAATCAACCACTTGAGTATTAAAAACTCCCCAAAACCCGGTAGTCATAAGCCACAAGCTCTGAGAAATGAACTAAGTATCTCTATACATCAACATCTAAGAGAATAAAGACAATATAAGGATAGAGGGGGACTCCGAGATCTGCGGACGCTGGCAGATATACCTTGAAGTCTCCACATAGTCATTACTCACTAATATCGGGGGTGGTAGGAGGTACCTGGATCTGCACACAAAATAAGTGCAGAAGAGTAGTATGAGTACACCACAACAGTACCCAGTAAGTGCCAAGCCTAATCTTGGTAGAGTAGTGACGAGGTCAAGTCAGGACCCTACTGGAATATAATAATAAAGACAGAAGATATAGTAATATAATGAAAAGACTGAGAATTTAACAGTGAGAAGTTACAGAAAGGTATCAACAAAGAACATAGAGATAAACAACAGGGGTTCTCCCGAGGTACCACCTCGTAGTCCCAAAAGTAAATATGCAATAGGGGAGCTCCTGAGGTACCGCCTCATAGTCCCAAAAGTAAATATGCAACAGGAAAGCTCCCGAGGTACCGTCTCATAGTCCCAAAGTAAATACACATCTCGTAACTGATGGAACAACGAATTCACAACAAGAAATCATACAGTTAAAGACAAAATACAAAAATCAAGGAAAAATAGAAATTCAACTAAGCATGCTGCACATATTTCAAATAAGCATTTAAGACACGTAGACATGCGATATTAGGCTAAACAGGATAACTACACATGCTGGGACAACTCATTTAAGATTATAACAGGTTACTATTTAGTAAAAATTGGATTTCCGACAATTAGCCCGTGTACGCACTCATCACCTCGCGTACACGGAACTCACATATCACAAATTGTTACAACAGTACCAAATCCTAAAAGGATTTTCCCCACCCAAGGTTAGGCAAGTCACTTACCTCGAACGAAGCTCAATCAGTCAATAAGAATGTCTTTTCATCAACTTTCCGACTCCGAATGGCCCTAATCTAACTAAAAGAAATTTCATACTATAAATATAACTATAAGAAACTAATCTAATTAATGAAATCAATACTTTCACAAGAAATTAGAAAATCTTCACAAAAAGTTGACCTGGGACCACGTCACGGAATCGTGTAAAAATCACACTCCAAACACCCATTTAACCACCAGTCCACCCATACCGAAATTACTCAAATACGATACCAAAATCTTGATCATAACCTCAAAAATTAGCCTAAGAGCTCCCAAATATCGCCTTCCACCGAGCTCCCAAATCAATTTTTGTGTTATGAAATCGAAACCCTCATTTTTGAACATTTAAGTCTACCCATGTGTTTACACTATACGATAGCGGAACATCTCATGCGATCGCATAGAACAAAGTAAGTTGTCCCCAACAAAAGGATTACACGAACGCAGAATACTAGTCGCGAATGCGGACCACTGCCCTGCCAAGCTACACTATCACATAACACTACACGCGACCGCATAGAGTAAATCCTTCAACTGCCCAGGTCCTCTCTTCTTTACTGCGAATACGGAAAGGGTCATGTGTTCGCGATTTATTGGCCATCCAAACTTTGCGATCGCGTATCAACACATGCGATCGCATAGAACAACAAATATGACTTCCATAATGCAAGGCTACAAGATCGCGTCCCATCTTACGCGATCACAAAAGAGGAAACCAAAATTACATCCGAAGCCACCCGGGATTGTCTCTGTGTCATGCTGTTCTGGATTGTCACGCTAAGGTCATGACGTTGGCGATGCCGGGGTTGCCATGGATTGAGTGGCGAGGTTCTCTAGACTTCATTTCCAGTAGGGTGATTTCATACTTGAAGGCACAGTGGATGGTTGAGAAGGGTTTTCTATCTTATTTGGCCTTTGTGAGGGATCTTAGTGGAGAGATCCCTACTTTTGATTCTGTTCCGGTGGTGAGAGATTTCCTGGATGTGTTTCCTGTAGACCTGTCGGGCATGACGCCCGACAGGATATTGACTTGGTGCCGGGCACTCAGCCCATTTCTATTCCTTTGTACTGTATGGCGCTGGCTGAGTTAAAAGGGTTGAAGGAACTGCTTCTGGAACTCTTTGATAAGGGGTTTATTAGGCCTAGTTTGTGGCCTTGGGGTGCACCGGTTCTATTTGTGAAGAATAAGGATAGTACCATGAGCATGTTCATTGATTATAGGCGGTTGAACAAAGTCTCAATCAAGAACAAGTAACCTTTGCCGTGTATTGATGATCTATTTGACCAGCTTCAGGGAGCTAGGGTGTTCTGCAAGTTTGATATGAGGTCAAGGTATCGCTAGTTGATGATTCGGGACTCGGATATTCTTAAGACATCTTTCAGGACCCGTTATGGTCATTATGAGTTCCTTATGATGTATTTTAGGCTGACCAACGCCCAACAACGTTCATGCATCTGATGAACAGTGTATTTCAACCTTCTCTCGACTCGTTTGTTATTGTATTCATTGATGATATCCTGGTGTAATCTCGTGGCTTGGAGGAGCATGCCAAACATTGTAGGGTTGTGTTACAGCGGTTGAGGAAGGAGAAGCTTTAAGACAAATTCTCCAAGTGTGAGTTGTGGCTTAGTTTAGTGGTGTTCTTGGGGCACGTGGTGTCCCGTGAGGGTATTCAGGTGGATCCGAAGAAGATAAAGGCGGTTCAGAGTTGGCCCAAACCGTCCTCAGCTACAGCGATTCAGAGCTTTCTTACTTTGGATGGATATTACCATCGATTCGTGTAGGGTTTCTCGTCTATTGCATCGCCCTTGACCAAATTGACCATAGCTCAAGACTGCTTTGACCACAGCTCCAGTTCTAGTTCTACCATCAACTTCTGGTTCTTATACAGTATATTGTGATACTTCTCGGATCGGTATTGGGTGTGTTTTGATGCATGAGGGTAGTGACATTGCTTATGCTTCGTGCCAGTTGGAGCCCCATTAGAAGAACTACCCTGTTCATGATTTGGAGTTGGCTGCCATTGTTCATGCATTGATGATTTGGAGGCACTATCTCTATGGTGTGTCTTGTGAGGTGTTTACTGATCATCGTAGCCTCCAGCCCTTGTTCAAATAGAAGGATCTAAATTTGAGGCAGCGAAGGTGATTGGAGCTGCTAAAGGACTATGATATTACTATTCAGTATTATCCGGGAAAGGCCAATATGGTGGCCGATGCTTTGAGTAGGAAGGCAGTGAGTATGGGTAGTCTTGCATTCATTCTTGTTGGTGAGAGACCTCTTGTAGTCAATGTTCAGGCCTTGGCCAACCGGTTCATGAGATTAGATGTTTCAGAGCCCAGTCGGGTTTTAGCCTGTGTGGTATCTCAGTCTTCCTTATTTGATCGCATCAGAGAGCGCCCGTATGATGATCCTCATTTGCTTGTCCTTAAGGAAAAGGTTTAGCACTGTGATGCTAGAGATGTGACTATTGGAGATGATGGTGTGTTCAAGATGCAGGGCCGGATTTGTGTGTCTGATGTGGATGGGCTATAGGAGTCGATTCTTGAGGAGGCCCACAGCAAGCGGTATTCCATTCATTTGGGTGCCACGAAGATGCACCAAGATTTGAGATAGCACTATTGGTGCTGAAGAATGAAAAAGGATATAGTTGGGTTTGTAGTTTGGTGTCTCAACTGTCAGCAGGTAAAATATGAGCATCAGATACCGAGTGGCTTGCTTCATAGGATAGAGATTCCGGAGTGGAAATAGGAGCGGATCACCATGGGTTTCGTAGTTGGGCTCTCACGGACTTTGAGGAAGTTCGATGCTATTCGAATGATTGTAGATTGCCTGACCAAGTCCCCGCACTCCTTTCTAGTGGGTACTACTTATTATTCAGATAGGTTGACTGAGATTTATATCAGAGAGATTGTTCGCCTTCACGGTGTTCCAATTTTTGTTATTTCAGATAGAGGCACGTAGTTTACATCGCAGTTTTAGAGAGCCGTGCAGTGAGAGTTGGGCACTCAGGTGGAGTTGAGTACATGATTTCACCCTCAGACCGTCGGACAGTCCGAGCGCACTATTCAGGTATTGGAGGACATGCTACACCTTTGTGTCATTGATTACGGGGGTTCATGGGACCAGTTTCTGCCGCTTATAGCGTTTTCTTACAACAACAGCTATCAGTCGAGCATTCAGATGGCTCCGTATGAGGATGTATATGGGAGGCGATATAGATCTCTGGTGGGTTGTTTGAGCCCGGTGAGGTTAGGTTATTGTGTACTTACTTGGTTCAGGATGCTTTGGACAAGGTTAAATAGATTCAGGAGCGGCTTTGCGCGGCGCAGTCTAGATAGAAGAGTTATGCCCACATGAAGGTCCGTCATGTTTCTTACATGGTTGGGGAGAAGGTTCTACTGAAGGTTTCAGCCATGAGAGGAGTTATGAGATTCGGGAAGAAGTGCAAGTTGAGCCCTCGGTTCATTGGCCGTTTTGAGTTACTTCAAAGGATTGGGGAGGTGGCTTACAAGCTTGCCTTGCCACCTAGTTTATGGAGTGTGCATACAGTATTTCATGTTTTTATGCTCCGGAAATATATCGGCGATCTGTATCATGTTTTGGATTTCAGCACGGTTCAGTTAGAGGGTGATATGACTTATGATGTGGAGCCGATGGCCATTTTGGATCGGCATGTTCGAAAGTTGAGGTCAACATGAGATGGATCGCTGACATACTTCCGGAGCATAGAAACATGAAATACTGGATGCACACTCGACAAACTAGGTGGTAAGGCAAGCTTGTAAGCCACCTCCCCAATCCTCTGATGTACTTCAAATGGCCCAATAAACCGAGGGCTCAACTTGCCCTTCTTCCCGAACCTCATAACACCCTTCATGGGTGAAACCTTCAGCAGAACCTTCTCCCCAACCATCTAGGCAACATCACAGACCTTCCTATCAACATAGTTCTTCTGTCTAAATTGCACCGTGCGAAGCCGATCCTGAATCAATTTAACCTTGTCCAAAGCATCCTGAACCAAGCCAGTACCCAATAGCCTAGCCTCACCCGACTCAAACCAACCCACCGGAGATCTACACCGCCTACCATACAAAGCCTCATGTGGAGCCATCTGAATGCTCGACTAGTAACTGTTGTTGTAGGAAAACTCTGCAAGCGGCAGAAACTCATCCCATGAACCCCTGAAATCAATGACACAAACGCGTAGCATGTCCTCCAATATCTGAATACTTCGGTTGGGTTGTCTATCCGTCTGAGAGTGAAATGTTGTACTCAACTCAACCCGGGTGCCCAACTCTCGCTGCATGGCTCTCCAAAACTGTGATGTAAACTGCGTGCCCCGATCTGAAATGATGGACACTAGCACACTGTGAAGGCGAACAATCTCTCGAATGTAAATCTCAGCCAACCGCTCCGAAGAGTAAGTAGTACCAACTGGAATGAAGCGTGCGGACTTGGTCAGCCGATCCATAATCACCCAAATAGCATCGAACTTCCTCAAAGTCCGTGGGAGCCCAACTACGAAATCCATGGTGATCCGCTCCCACTTCCACTCTGGAATCTCTATCCTCTGAAGTAATCCACCCGGTCTCTGATGCTCATATTACACCTGCTGATAGTTAAGGCACTGAGCTACAAATCCCACTATATCCTTCTTCATCCTTCTCCACCAATAATGATGTCTCAAGTCCTGGTACATCTTCATGGAACCCGGATGAATGGAATACCGCGAGCTGTGGGCCTCCTCAAGAATAAACTCACATAACCCATTTACATTGGGCACACACATCCGGACCTGCATCCTCAACACCCCATTACCTCCAATAGTAACATCTCTGGCATCATCGTGTTGAACCTTGTCCTTGAGGACAAGCAAATGAGGATCATCATACTATCGCTCTCTAATGTGATCAAATAAGCAAGATCGAGAAACCACACAGGCTAGAACTCGACTAGGATCCGAAACATCTAATCTCACGAGTTGGTTGGCCAAATCCTGAACATCAACTGCAAGAGGTCTCTCACCAACAGGAATGAATGCAAGGTTACCTATACTCACTGCCTTACTACTCAAGGCATCGACCACCACATTGGCCTTCCCTAGATGATACAGAATAGTAATATCATAGTCCTTTAGTAGCTCCAACTATCTCTGTTGCCTCAAATTTAGATCCTTCTATTTGAACAAGTGCTGGAGGTTCCGATGATACATAAATACCTCACAAGACACACCATAGAGATAGTGCCTCCAAATCTTCAATGCATGAACAATGGCAGCAAGCTCCAAAACATGAATAGGGTAGTTCTTCTCATGAGGCTTCAACAGGCGTGAAGCATAAGCAATCATTCTACCCTCCTGCATCAAAACATACCCGATATTGATCCGAGAAACATCACAATACATTGTATATAGAGCAGAAACTGAAGTAGAATTAGAACTGGAGTTGTGGTCAAGGTAGTATTTAGCCTCTGAAAGCTCTCCACACACTCATACGACCACCTGAAAGGAGCACCCTTTTGGGTCAATTTGGTCAAGGGCGATGCAATAGACGATAAACCTTGCACGAAGCGACGATAATAACTAGCCAAACCAAGAAAGCTCCCAATCTTCGCATCTGAGGACGTCCTGGGCCAACTCTGAAATGCCACTGAACTAAGCCAGAACTCACACTTGGAGAACTTGGCATCAAGCTTCTCCTCACTCAATCACTGCAACACAATCCTCAAATGCTGGGCATGCTCCTTCTGGAAACGAGAGTACACCAGGATATCATCAATGAATACTATGACAAACGAGTTGAGATAAGGCTAAAATACATTGTTCATCAGATGCATGAACGCTATTGGGGCGTTGGTCAGCATAAAAGACATCACAAGGAACTCATAATGACCATAACGAGTCCTAAAAATTGTCTTAAGAATATCCGAGTCCCGAATCTTCAACTAGTGATACCCAGACCTCAAATCAATCTTGGAGAACACTCTCGCTCCCTGAAGCAGGTCAAACAGATCATCAATACACGACAAATGATACTTGTTCTTAATTGAGACTTTGTTCAGCTGCCTATAATCAATGAATATTCACATGGTACCATCCTTCTTCTTCACAAATAGAACCTGTGCACCCCAAGGAGACACACTAGGCCTAATAAACCCCTTATCAAGAGGAATAGAAATGGGCTGAGTGCCCGGCACCAAGTCAATACCAAAGTCAATATCCCTGTTAGGCAGCATGCCTGGCATGTCTGCGAGAAACACATCCAGAAAATCTCGTACCACCAGAATGGAATCAATAGTAGGAGTATCAGCACCAACATACCTCGCAAAGGTCAAATAAGATAAACAACCCTTCCCAACCATTCACCGGGCCTTCAAGTATGAAATCACTCTGCTGGGGTCTAGAGATCCTCTCCACTCGATCCTTAACCGAGGCATCGCCAATGTCATTGTCTTAGCGTGACAATCCAAAATAGCATGACATGGAGACAACCAATCCATACCCAAGATCACGTTAAACTCTAGTCTCCAATCCCAATATTAATTATGCGTGACCGGTATACACGGTCTACAACAATAGAATCACCCACCTGCGTAGATACATGAACAGATGAAACTAAGGACTCATAAGGCATATGCAGATAATGAGAAAAATACGATGACACATATGAATAAGTGGAACCATGGTCAAAAAAATGAGGCATCCATGTGGCATACTGAGACAATACTTGTGATCACTCTGTCTGAAGCAATAGCATCTGGTCTGGCAGGAAGAGCATAGAATTGGGCATGACAGCCATCTGATTGGCCTCCGCCTCTAGGGCGACCCCAAGCTACTGAACTCCACCCCAAGTTGGCTGGGCGGGTGGTGTAGTAACGGGTGCTGAAGTCGTAGGCTGACTCCTATGCTGAGCTGGATCTTCCGAAAGGTGGGGACAATGCCTCTTGATGTGACCCAAATCTCCACACTCAAAGAAACCTCTCTCTATGAATGGTGGTGGGGACTGAAGGGAGCCCCGAGCACCGAGATAACTGCTAGAAAGATGCGGCATAGATGAACCCTGAGCTGATGGTTCATGAGATGAACTCTGAGCTAGAAGGACACTGAGAGATGACTGACCCTGATGAGAAATGTATAAACCATGGTCAGATGATGCATCACGGTGAACTGGACGACCCGTCTTAGCGTGCCTGTAAGTACGACCCATGTCGTGGTAGAACTGACCTCCAGAAGGAACACCACTAAAACCACCTAATCCACGAGGTCTCTTAGCCTCCCTCTCAACCCTTTCCTAGCCGCGAACTATCACTATCTGCCGAGAAATATCGACAACCTTATCGAAAGTAGCACCGGATACCCTCTCCCTAGTCATAAGAAACCTCAACTGATATGTAAGGCCATCAATGAACCTCTTGATCCTCTCCCTATAAGTGGTAACCATACAAACCGCATGACAGGCCAACTCAGAAAACCTCATCTCATACTATATCACAAACATATCATCTTGATGTAACTACCCAAACTCTCTGCGCAGCTCCTCTCTGTGAGGCTGCGGCATGAACTTCTCTAATAAGAGAATGGAGAACTCATGCCAGGTAAGTGGTGCTGCACCGATCGTCCTGCGCCTCTCATAAGCCTCCCACCATATGAAGGTAGCCCAGAAAACTGAAAAGTAGTGAACTAGATCCTACTGGTCTCTAGAATACCTGTTGTACGGGAATCCGCTGACACTTGTCCAAGAAACCCTGCACATCCTTCGACTTTGTTCCACTGAAAGATGGAGGTTGGAGTCTCCCAGACCTCTCTAGTCTCCGCTGCTCATCATCAGTCATAAAAGGAACCATATGGGCCTGAGCAGCTACAACCGGCTGGGCTGGTAGTGCCCCCGTTGTCTGGAGTCCCTACATCACATGCTCTGGTGTATGGGCGGCGGGAGTCTGAGTACCTCCCCCGACCTGAGAAGTGGCTGCTACGGCCGGAACAGAGACCGTCTAATCAAGGCCGGTGCACATGGTCAGAATCTGAGCTAAGGCCTCCTAAAGGCCTGGAATCACGATGGGAATAGCTGGTGCCTGAGGTTGCCCCATTGGCTCATCCACAACTGGAACCTGCTCCTGAATTGGGGCAACTGATGGATCTGCAGGTGCTTCCCTAGCTGTTGTACGAGCTACATCCATGCCCCTACCGCGACCTTGGCCTCTAGCGGTCCCAGCTGGTGGTACTGGTGGCTGTCCATCCTACCCAGTAGTACGTGTCCTCGCCATCTGTGATAGAATAGAATAACACAAGTTTAGTTACCGGAATCAACACATTCGCATGACAAGAATTCAAGAATGTGAAGTTTTCTAAGGGTTTGGCAGCCTCTCGAAAATAAGTGCAGACGTCTCCGAACTGATCCGTAGGACTCTACTAAACCTGCTCATGACTCGTGAGACCTATGTAGCCTAGGCTCTGATACCAACTTATCACGACCCAAACCAAACCGTCGTGATGTCGTCTATCGTGGAACTAGGCAAGCCAACTACTCAACCATCTCAACACAATAAAATCTTTAAAAATATACGGAAGTAGTTAAATATTTAAGGACAACCTTTTGAAAAAAAATATGTTCTCAACTCAATACAAATCTCTCCCAAAATCGTGGTGCCATCGAGTACATGAGCATCTACAATGGAAGATAGTATAATATAATGTCGAAAGAGTAAAACTGAAACATATAAAGATAATGAAGGAGAGTCAAGGCCTGCGAATGCCATGCAACTACCTCGATAGTCTCCCAAGATCCTGACTCCACACTCAGCAGCCACCGTGACCGGAAGCACCTGAATCTGCACACGAGGTGCAGGTTGTACCGTGAGTACAACCAACTCAATAAGTAACAAATCCAGCCTTTGGATAGAAGGTAGTGGTGAAATCAACCGGTACAGTTAAATATAGAAATAACAGTGCAAAAATGTAGGCATGCTTTCAAGTTTAACAGATAAACTCAAAATAGTAAGATAGATCAAATCTGAATGATATGAAAAATATACTCTTCTACTTCTACATGACAATGCACATGCTATATGTGATGCACCATACTGACAGCCTCATATGCTCACACTCTCAAATGCTCAATCACTCTATATTGTATATGGCCAATCCGACCCAGGGAAGATACATCCCGGAATATATAAATCAATTGACCATCAGTCACTCAATACTGAGTAGGGCCAATCCAGCCCGTGGGGAAGATCCATCCCCAGGTATAAATATGCTTAGGACAAGATCCATGTCCAGGGAAGATCCATTCCTCAATATAGTCAACTGTGCTCACTGGGGGTGTGTGCAAACTCTGAAGGCACTCCTTCAGCCCAAGCACTATGATAAATCAGTATAACTGCTGCAGCCTGTAGCCCGATCCCATAAATGAGACTCATAATCAGGCCTTCATCCTCACTCAGTCATCAATCTCTCCAGTCTCTCTCACGGGCTCACAATATCATGAAACTTGCCCAAACATGAAGATATGATGTATCAATAAATAACAACAGAGACTGAGATATGATATGAAATCCATGAATATGACCGAGTACGAAATATCAATGAAATCTGCAAGTCAACAGCAAGAAACGAACACTATGGTTCCCAACAGTACCAACATATAGCCTAAACATGTTCTCTAGCAAGATTGATAGCTCAATTACTTTATCACATGATGAAAACACAGATATCAACAAGATAGAACCACTATATAGTGCCATGGAATCGACCAGGTCATAATTCTCACGCTGCACGCCTGCACGCCCGTCACTTGGCATGTGTATCACCTCAACACCAATCACATAACATATAATTCGGGGTTTCGAACACTGAGAGCCATGTTTAGAAGTGTTATTTACCTCAATCCGAGCAAAACTCTACTCCAACACGGCTTTGCCTCGCAAATCTGCCTCAGAATGTCCTGAATCTAGCCACAAGCAGTACAATACAATCAATACAGGCAAAAGGAATAAATTTCATAAGAAATTACGAAGTTATAACTCAAAAATCCGAAATCGGCTCCAAGCCGGCCCCCGAGCCCAAGTCTTGAAATCCAACAAAAGTCATAAAACCTAAAAGTCCATTCAACCACGAGTCTAACTATACCAATTTTATCAAAATCCGACACCAAATCGCCACCCCAATCCTTAAATCAAACTCTTCAAATCCCTAGCCTCAAACCCCCAAATTGCACCTCAAAAACACACAAACTATGTGGAAATATCAATGGGGAAACATAATTATTGAATAAATTTAACCACAAGTGAGTTACCACAAGAATCCCTTCGAAATCCCTCTCAAAAATCTCCAAAATCTGAGCTCAAAATGTTAGAAATGGTAAAAATCTCGGAACCCTCGTATATATATGTTCTGCCTTGGCTTTCCGCACATGCAGCAACTTTGCCGCTTTTGTGGCATCGCAGAAGTGACCAACCAACCGCATCTTCGGTTCATTCCTCTCCTGCGGTCCCTCTCTACGCTTATGCGGACTCACTTCTGCAAACGTTGAGCCCTATTCTGCGAAACCCAGTCCACTATCTATTTCCGCTTCTGCAGTGTCCCAGCCGCATATGCGGTCACGCAGGTGCGAAAAAACCTTCGCACATGCGGCCACTACTCACACCTCTCTAAACTCTTCTTCTGCACTGCCCTACCCGCACCTGCGGTCAAAGCTTCGCAGATGCTGTTACACCAGCAGAACCAAAACTTCAGCAGCTTCACTAAGTTCAGTTCCAAGTCCGTTAACCACCCGAAATAAACCCGAGGCCCCTGGGACCTCAACCAAGCATGCCAAAAAGTCCTAAAACATGATACGAACTTAGTCGACCATTCAAATCACCTCAAACAACATCAAAATATAAATCACACCTCAATTCAAGCCTAATGAACTTTGAAATTTCCAAATTCATCAAATGATGATGAAACCTATCAAATCACGTTCGAATGACCTCACGTTTTGCACACAAGTCATAAATGACACCACGGACCTACTCCAACTTTCGAAAATCCAATCCAAACCTGATATCAAAAAGTCCACTCCCGGTCACACTTTCCAAAAAATCCAACTTTCGCCATTTCAAGCCTAATTCTACTACGGACCTGCAAATCACAATCGAGACACGCTCCTACGTACAAAATCACCCAGCGGAGCTAACGGAACCATCAAAACATAAATCCAGGGTCATTTACGCATAAGTCAACATCCGGTCAATGTTTCCAACTTAAGCTTCCAACCTTGAGATGAAGTGTCTCAATTCATTCTGAAATCTCTCCGGACCCGAACCAACTAACCTAGTAAGTCATATAACAACAGTAAAGCACAAAAGAAGCAAAAAATGGGAGAACGGGGCTATAACTCTCAAAATGACTGGCCCGATCGTTACACTACAGGTATTATGACTTGTAAGTGTGGTCGGAATTGAATTTCTGGAAGTTCAAAATTGATTCGGATGGATAATTCTAATTTCGGAAGCTTTAAGTTGGAAGAATTGACTAAGGTTTGAATTTTAATTAAAAACAACCTCAGAATCAGGATTTGAAGGTTCCAATAGGTTTGTATTATAATTTCTGACTTGGACGTATATTCGGGTTGAGTATCGGGTCGCCCGGGAGCATTTCTGCGCTTATTGTGGAAAGTTGGCATTTTGAAGATTTTGGAATTTCTTATGTTTGGTTTGAAGTGGACGTTGGTATTATCGATGCCTGTTTGGGGTTTCGAGCCTTCGAATAGGTTCGTATTATGATTTGAGACTTGCATGCAAAATTTATCGTCATTCCGCGATGTTTAAGTATAATTCGGACGCATTCGACGAAGTTTAAATGTTTGAAATTTTAAAGGAAGATTTCGATTGTAGATCCATAGTTTTGATGTTGTTTGGCGTGATTTGTTGCTTCGACTACATCCGTATCATGTTTTGGAATGCGTTGGTATAAATGGTTGAGGTCCTTGGGGCCTCGAGGGTATTTCTAGTGATCAAAGGATCGAGTTTGGACTTGAAAGAAGTGCTGAGGCAGCTAAGATCTGGTGCAATCGCACCTGCGTGGAATGGACCACAGGTGCGAGCCCACATGTGTGGCATTGTGGTCATAGAAGCGACATTTGTATTGAGCTAGGATGGTCGCAGATGAGAGGATGTTTCCGCATTTGCGAGCCCGTATATGCGAAGGATGCTCCACAGAAGCGGAATGCGAGCTGGGCAGCTTGAGTTGTAGAAGTAGAAGATCTCCGCATGTGCGAGTGCGCAAGAGCGAGGGTGGACCACTTCAAGCGGTCACACATGAGTGGAATTTAGTCCGTAGAAGCGGATTTTCCTGGCTTGGAGAGAACCGCACCTACAATGGATTTTTCCGTAGGTGCAGAAGTCGCTGGGCAGTGGTGCTTTTAAATCGAGACTTAGCTCTCATTTCTCTCATTTTCTCTTGGGTTGGCCAAAGTTGAGGAGCTATTCTGAGTGGGTTTTCATCGAGCAACACGAGGTAAGTGATTCCCATTTATTGCAAGTTAAATACGCGAGTTATTTATGGATTTAACATGAAACATTCATGGAAATTGTGGAATTTTAAGAGGAAAACCTAGAATTGATAATTTTGGATTTTGACCATGATTTTGGAAATTGAATTGGGAATAAATTATATATTTGAGTTCGTGGTGTTATGGATAATATTTATCTTTGAAAGTTTTCGAAATCCGGGCATGTGGGCCAGAGGGTTGATTTTATTGACTTTTAGAGCGGAGTTGGGAATTGTTATGAATTGATTTATTATGAGTATTAGAGTATATTTTTATTGGTTTGCACATTGTTTGATTAGTTTTGAAGCGACGTACATTGGTTAGAGTGGTATTAGAGCCGGTTATGAAACTTTAGAGCGAGGTAAGTCTCCTGTCTAACCCTGTGATGGGGAAACTACCCCTAGGTGATATGTTTGATATGTGCTACTTGTTGCAGGGGCTACGTACGCACGAGGTGACGAGAGTCCATACATAGCTAGGTTCATGATATGTCCGGGTAGACTTAGGTTCACGTCATGCTATAACTGTGCTATTTGAGTTGTTCCTTATTAAATTCCTTCATTTTACGTTATGACTTTAGATAAGACTTGCGTAGAATGATAGACTTTCTATTGTAGAGATTTGACGAGCTACATGATTAGCCGCGGAATAATTGTGCTCCTCTTACAGATTTCTCCCGTGCTATGCATTTTCAACGAAAGGTTTTCCTTAAAATTCGTAACTCAGATGTTTATTCGTGAGCGGGGTCAAGGACCCGTTAAAGCTTCTTATTCTAATGGTATCGGGTCGTTCGCCTTGGCATGATTACGTACCACACTCTCATGGGAGCGGGTCATTCGCCTCGGCAGTATAATAGATGCATCTATGTTTCATGTAGTTCGACCCTCGGCAGTGCACACATTATGATAGGATCGGTTCGTACGCCTCTGTATTTCTATAAAACACTCTTATGTACTCGTGCGTAATATTTGGCAAGAAGCCAATGTATCTATGAGTTTTCCTGATTTGAATTGTGACGACCTATCCGGTGAGGTCCATTATATATATATTCCGATTGAGGAGGCAACTGCTAATTGAGAGCTTCAGTTTATTTCCGACTCTTAAGCCTCATATCTATTTAACTCCTACGGTATTTGATTTATTAGACCACTAGTAAGTGTTGATGTCGACCCCTTGTCACTACTTTTCCGGGGTTAGGCTGGATACTTACTAGGTACGCATTGATTTTAGTACTCACACTATACTTCTGCACTTATTGTGCAGGTTTGCAATTCTGGTGGTCTTTTGGGAGCAGAGGTGCAGCTATTGCGGGGACTTTTGTCACGACTAGGAATTCCCACCTTCGGGATCGTGATGGCGCCTAACATTTCACTTGCTAGGCAAGCCAATGTATGAAGAATTTATCCATTGTCAATAGTTCCAATTAAATGATAAGAAAGAAACTGAAATAACTGTAATAATCCAAAGTAAAGTTCGGAAGCCATAACAACTGAAATATCTAATACAACCCTAGACCCGGTGTCACAAGTGCATGAGCTACTAGAATAGTACAAATAAAGGTATGAATAAAATAATAAGTTTTCTGAGGGAAGATACACAGCTAATAAAAAGGAAAGGGGACTCTAGGGGCTGCGGACGTAGAGTAGCTGTGCATCAAGTCTCCACACTGCTAGACGACCCAAGCATGCTAATAACCGACGCAGGGATAGAATCTAAAATTTGCACAAGAAGTGCAGAGTGTAGTATGAGTACAACCGACCCCATGTACTCTGTAAGTGCCAATCCTAACCTGGACTAAGTGGTGACGAGGCTAAGGCGGGTCACTTACACTATAACCTATATGCAGTATAAAATAAAGACTGGAAAGGAAAAGTACGTAGCGAAATAATGCAGTTAACTGAAGGAAATAACTCAGTCTTCGAAGAAAACAAGTGACGATTAGAATTACCAATCCTTAGAGTTTCGTATAAAAAATACCGGAAACTAACACAACACAAGGAAATAGAAACACATAGATTGTTGCGGCGTGCAACCCGATCCCACCGTATAACACAATCCTCCCTTATTCCACCATAACCATATCAATAATCATAAATAAATATATGTTGTGGTGCGTGACCCGATCCCACCATATAACAAAATTAATATCATAATTCACCCTTATTTCACCGTATCAATCCACCCTTATTTCACCTGTTATCGGCGTACAATCTGATCCCACCATATCAGTACAAATTCATCCTTGTTCCACCGTATCAATCCATCCTTATTTCACCTGTTGCGGCGTGCAACCCGATCCCACCATATTAGTATCAAATATTTAATGATCAAAAATAGATCAATAACTAAAATCACAAGAACCTTTACGGTTGATGAATATGGAGCTGAATCAGAAAGGAAGCCTCATACCATCTTGGGAATTCACATATGTAATATTACACGGCAAGACAAGTCTAGTAAATGATAACTAAAAAGTGCAAGTACGTCAATTAAGGCAAATAGCAACGAGTCATGAAAGCATGGAAAAGTCTAACATTCTTACGAGAAACAATGATTAACAAGAAGAAAATAAAGCATGAGAGGCAATTAAACACATAACATTTAAGGCATGGAAAGAAACAGCTAAGGAAATGCGGAAAATTAGGGAAACAAGTAATTCGGCAGCGTATAAGCACTCGTCACCGCGAATATACGCCAAAACACATGAATTTCACATAGCACATAGTCTGAGGGTTCCTCATTCCCTCAAATCAAGGTTAAACTCAACACTTACCTCACTACAAAATCGACTGAAAGGTCAACCACGGCCTTGCCTTTCGAAGAAGCCTCCGAACCAATTAAATCTGGCAATTTAACAACCAAATGATTCAAAATAAGCCTTAGGAACTACTCATGTATGAAAGAAGTTCAATTTAAGTCATTATTGAAAAGGTCAATAAAAGTCAACTCCCGGGCCCGCTTGGTCCAAACCCAAAATTCGAACCAAAACCCGATTATCCATTCACCCCCGAGCCCGGTTATATAAGTTGTTTCAAAATCCGAACTCAATTTGAGGTCTAAATTCTAATTTTACAAAAATTTCTAATTTTACCCAAACCCCCAATTTATACCATGAAAATCCTAGATTTTAGGTTGAACTCTTATTAAATATAATGGTTGATTGAAAGAAAGTAGGTTAGAATCACTTACCAATGAGTTGGGGAAGAATAGTTCTTGGAAAAATAGCCTCTAAAGTTTCTAGTGTTGAAAATTTTAAAGAATGAACAAAATCCCGTCTAACTCAGCTTTTGACCAAGGACAGATGTCGCAATTGTTATTGCGAACCCCGCAAATGCGAGACATACTTTGCAATTGCGAAGAAGCTCCATCTCTACACTGTGGCCCCCATCTCTACACTGCAATTGCGAAGAAGCTCCATACTTTAGAGCTTGTTAAAAAGAATTTCTATTTTAACAACCGGATGTCTGAATCATGTTAAACCAACTCTGTTTTTCACTAAATTTTGCATACACGCCATAAATATAGTAATGAACAAACACCAAGCTCCGAAACCAAAATTCGGACCCGGTAGCAATAAAGTCAAACCTTGGTCAAAAT
Source organism: Nicotiana tabacum (assembly GCF_000715075.1). Lineage (NCBI taxonomy): Eukaryota > Viridiplantae > Streptophyta > Magnoliopsida > Solanales > Solanaceae > Nicotiana > Nicotiana tabacum. The sequence goes on from NC_134093.1 coordinate 4,793,151, forward strand.
TTTAAACTCTTTAAACCTTTAAGCTTCAAATTTCGACAAAAAGCAATAACTCAAGCTAGGGACCTCCGAATTCGATTCTGGGCATACGCCCAGGTCCCAAATCATGATACGGACCCATCGGGACTGTTGAAACACCGATCCGTGTTAGTTTACTCAAAGCGTTGACAGAAGTCAACTCAATGCATTTTAAGGCAAAATTTCACATTTTATTAATTTTTAACATAAAATCCTTCCAGAAAATGACACCGTCTATGCACATAAATCGAGGAAGGCTAAAACAAGATATTTAAGGTTTCAAAATATGGAGTTAAGGTTTAAAACTCTAGATGACCTATCAGATCATCACAACTTTGCGGTGAGATGCATTCTATATTGCGATCGACAATATAAAGAGTCTCCATCAGTATTATTTATATTCTCCTGTCTAACTTGTATTCTAGAAAGATGTTGTATATTATTATATCTCCTAGTTGATTCTCATGCACTTGTGACACCGGGTTTTGGGATATGATAGTTGATTTTTACGGATTTATATATCATTATCACCTTTCATTTCTTTGATAAACTACTAATTATGTACGTTCCCGTGGATTTATAAGTGTAAATTCCCTTCATTAATAAAAATTATGAATTCAAAAGTAATAAAATAGGTAACTAAGTTGATTAATCACAATTGGCTTGCCTGACGGCGGCGTTGGGCGCCATCACAACCTATAGTGGATTTTGGGTCGTGACAATAATAACTTGGCCGAAACAATTATCAAAATACTAAAACAAAGCTGAATGATTGATATAACCTTTGTATACAAAACAAAATCTAATCAATACACTCCAAAATATTAGTGGAACTGAGTCATAAGCTCTATAGAATAAGATTGGAATATCTAATACATCACTGTCTGAAAGAAATACAAAATCAAGTAAAAAAGGAAAGGTGACTCCTAGGCATGTGGACATATAGTAGGTATACCTTGAAGTCTTCAAGCGGCAGTTCAAATCAACTCTAGCGTCCGGTACGAGCAGACGTACTGGATTTGCACAAACGTTATGCAGAAGCGCGGTATGAGTCTACCACAACGGTACCCAGTAAGTATCAAGCTTAACCTCAGTAGAGTAGTGACGAGGCCAGGTCAAGATATTTACAAGGATATAAATAAATGGTATGAAATGTAATAAGGGTAAATAATGGTACCCAATAACTATCAAACCTAATGTGAGTTTGAAATATTACAAGGGACATAGTAAAAAATATAAAAATCAAAAGTTTATATTGAAAATAAATCTATCCATATATAATAAGAGAGGCAAAGACACCATAGTATGATGTAACGACCCTGCCGGTTGGTGGCATAAGGTCTCGATCAGCTCCGTATTATGTGTTATGACTTGCGTGTGTGGTCAAGTTCGATTTTTGGATGATTCGGGGTCAATCTAGAAGAAGGATTCTTGTTTTAGAAGCTTAAGCGGTAAGAATTGACTGGAGTTTTGACTTTTGTGTAGACGAATCCAAAGTGGTATTTTGATTATTCCAACTGTTTCGTATGGTGATTTTGGAGCTAGGCGTGCATGCGGATTTGGAATTGGCGGTCCGTAGGGTAAATTGAAGAATTTCGGCGAAAATTAAAAAAGTTGAAGGTTTGGAAGGTTGAAGGTTTGACCGAGAGTTGACTTTGGTGATATCTGGGTCAGACTGTGATTCCGAGAGTTGTATTAGCTCTGTTATATCATTTGGGACTTGCATACAAATTACGACCTCAATTTGAGGTCTAAATTCCAATTTTACAAAAATTCCTTATTCTACCCAAACCCCGAATTTATACCATGAAAATCCTAGATTTTAGGTTGAAATCATATGAAATGTAATGGGTGATTGAAAGAAAGTAGGTTAGAATCACTTACCAATGAATTGGGGAAGAATAGTTCTTGGAAAAATCGCCTCTAAAGTTTCTAGGGTTGAAAATTTGAAAGAATGAACAAAATCCCGTCTAACTCAGCTTTTGACCAGGCACAGATGTTGCAATTGTGACTTGGGGTTCGCAATTGCGAACCCCACAAATACGAGACATACTTTGCAATTGCGAAGAAGTTCCATCTCTACACTGTGGCCCCCATCTCTACACTGCAATTGCTAAGAAGCTCCATACTTTAGAGCGTGTTAAAAAAGAATTTCTATTTTAACAACCGGATGTCCGAATCACGTTAAACCAACTCTGTTTTTCACAAAATTTTGCATACACATCATAAATATAGTAATGAACATACACCAAGCTCCGAAACCAAAATTCGGACCCGGTAACAATAAAGTCAAACCTTGGTCAAATGTTTAAACTCTTTAAACCTTTAAGCTTCAAATTTCAACAAAAAAGCGATAACTCGAGCTAGGGACCTTCGAATTCGATTCCGGGCATACGCCTAGGTCCCAAATCATGATACGGACCCATGGGGACCGTCGAAACACCGATCCATGTTAGTTTTCTCAAAGCGTTGATAGAAGTCAACTCAATGCATTTTAAGGCAAAATTTCACATTTTATCAATTTTTAACATAAAAGACTTCCAGAAAATGACACCGACTATGAATGCAAATCGCGGAAGGCTAAAACAAGATATTTAATGTTTTGAAATACGAAATTAAGGTTTAAAACTCTAGATGACCTATCAGGTCATCACAACTTTGCGGTGAGATGCATTCTATATTGCGATCGGCAATATAAAGAGTCTCCATCAGTATTATTTATATTCTCCTGTCTAACTTGTATTCCAGACAGATGTTGTATATTATTATATCTCCTAGTTGATGCTCATGCACTTGTGACACCGGGTTTTGGGATATGATAGTTGATTTTTACGGATTTATATATCATTATCGCCTTTCATTTCTTTGATAAACTACTAATTATGTACGTTCCCGTGGATTTATAAGTGTAAATTCCCTTCATTAATAAAAATTATGAATTCAAAAGTAATAAAATGGGTAACTAAGTTGATTAATCACAATTGGCTTGCGTGACGGCGATGTTGGGCGCCATCACAACCTATAGTAGATTTTGGGCCGTGACAATAATAACTTGGCCGAAACAATTATCAAAATACTAAAACAAAGCTGAATGATTGATATAATATTTGTATACAAAACAAAATCTAATCAATACACTCCAAAATATTAGTGGAATAAAGTCATAAGCTCTATAGAATAAGATTGGAATATCTAATACATCACTGTTTGAAAGAAATACAAAAGCAAGTAAAAAAGGAAAGGTGACTCCTAGGCATGTGGACATAGAGCAGGTATATCTTGAAGTCTTCAAGCGGCAGCTCAAATCAACTTTAGCATCCGGTACGAGCAGACTTACCTGGATATGCAAAAAATTATGCAAAAGCGCGGTATGAGTCTACCACAACGGTACCCAGTAAGTATCAAGCCTAACCTCAGTAGAGTAGTGACGAGGCCAGGTCAAGATATTTACAAGGATATAAATAAATGGTATGAAATGTAATAAGGGTAAATAATGGTACCAGTAAGTATCAAGCCTAATTTGAATTTGAAATATTACAAGGGACATAGTAAAAAATATAAAAATCAAAAGTTTATATTGAAAATAAATCAATCTATATATAATAGGAGAGGCAAAGACACCATAGTATGATGTAACGACCCTTCCGGTCGGTGGCATAAGGTCTCGATCAGCTCCGTATTATGTGTTATGACTTGCGTGTATGGTCAAGTTCGGTTTTCGGATGATTCGGGGTCAATCTAGAAGAAGCATTCTTGTTTTAGAAGCATAAGCGGTAAGAATTGACTGGAGTTTTGACTTTTGTGTAGACGAATCCAAAGTGGTATTTTGATTATTCCAACTGTTTCGTATGGTGATTTTGGAGGTAGGCATGCATGCGGATTTGGAATTGGCGGTCCGTAGGGGTAAATTGAAGAATTTCGGCAAAAATCAAAAAAGTTGAAGGTTTGGAAGGTTGAAGGTTTGACCGAGAGTTGACTTTGGTGATATCTGGGTCAGACTGTGATTTCGAGAGTTGTATTAGCTCTGTTATATCATTTGGGACTTGCATACAAAATTCGACCTCAATTTGAGATCTAAATTCCAATTTTACAAAAATTCCTTATTCTACCCAAACCCCTAATTTATACCATGAAAATCCTAGATTTTAGGTTGAAATCATATGAAATGTAATGGGTGATTGAAAGTAAGTAGGTTAGAATCACTTACCAATGAATTGGGGAAGAATAGTTCTTGGAAAAATCGCCTCTAAAGTTTCTAGGGTTGAAAATTTGAAAGAATGAACAAAATCCCATCTAAATTAGCTTTTGACCAGGCACAGATGTTGCAATTGTGAATTGCGAACCCCGCAAATGCGAGACATACTTTGCAATTGCGAAGAAGTTCTATCTCTACACTATGGCCCCCATCTCTACACTGCAATTGCTAAGAAGCTCCATACTTTAGAGCGTGTTAAAAAGAATTTCTATTTTCACAACCGGATGTCCGAATCACGTTAAACCAACTCTATTTTTCACTAAATTTTGCATACACGTCATAAATATAGTAATGAACATACACCAAGCTCCTGAACCAAAATTCGGACCCGGTAGCAATAAAGTCAAACCTTGGTCAAAATTTTAAACTCTTTAAACCTTTAAGCTTCAAATTTTGACAAAAAGCGATAACTCGAGCTAGGGACCTCCGAATTCGATTCCGGGCGCCCAGGTCCCAAAACATGATACGGACCCATCGGGACTGTCAAAACACCGATCCGTGTTAGTTTTCTCAAAGCGTTGACAGAAGTCAACTCAATGCATTTTAAGGCAAAATTTCACATTTTATCAATTTTTAACATAAAAGCCTTCCTGAAAATGACACCGACTACGCATGCAAATCGAGGAAGGCTAAAACAAGATATTTATGGTTTTGAAATGCGGAATTAAGGTTTAAAACACTAGATAACCTATTAGGTCATCACAACTTTGCAGTGAGATGCATTCTATATTGCGATCGGCAATATAAAGAGTCTCTATCAGTATTATTTAAATTCATCTGTCTAACTTGTATTCCAGACAGATATTGTATATTATTATATCTCCTAGTTGATGCTCATGCACTTGTGACACCGGATTTTGGGATATGCTAGTTGATTTTTACGGATTTATATATCATTATCGCCTTTCATTTCTTTGATAAACTACTAATTATGTACGTTCCCGTGGATTTATAAGTGTAAATTTCCTTCATTAATAAAAATTATGAATTCAAAATTAATAAAATGGGTAACTAAGTTGATTAATCACAATGGCTTGCCTGACGGCGGCGTTGGGCGCCATCACAACCTATAGTGGATTTTGGGTCGTGACAATAATAACTTGGCCGAAACAATTATCAAAATACTAAAACAAAGTTGAATGATTGATATAACCTTTGTATACAAAACAAAATCTAATCAATACACTCCAAAATATTGGTGGAACTGAGTCATAAGCTCTATAGAATAAGATTGGAATATCTAATACATCACTTTCTGAAAGAAATACAAAAGCAAGTAAAAAAGGAAAGGTGACTCCTAGGCATGTGGACATAGAGCAGGTATATCTTGAAGTCTTCAAGCGGCAACTCAAATCAACTTTAGTATCCGGTACGAGCGGACTTACCTGGATATGCACAAAAATTATGCAAAAGTGCGGTATGAGTCTACCACAACGGTACCCAGTAAGTATCAAGCCTAACCTCAGTAGAGTAGTGACGAGGCCAGGTCAAGATATTTACAAGGATATAAATAAATGGTATGAAATGTAATAAGGGTAAATAATGGTACCCAGTAACTATTAAGCCTAATTTGAATTTGAAATATTACAAGTGACATAGTAAAAAATATAAAAATCAAAAGTTTATATTGAAAATAAATCTATCTATATATAATAGGAGAGGCAAAGACACCATAGTATGATGTAACGACCCTGCCAGTCGGTGGCATAAGGTCTCGATCAGCTCCGTATTATGTGTTATGACTTGCGTGTATGGTCAAGTTCGGTTTTTGGATGATTCAGGGTCAATCTAGAAGAAGGATTCTTGTTTTAGATGCTTAAGCGGGTAGAATTGACTGGAGTTTTGACTTTTGTGTAGACGACTCCAAAATGGTATTTTGATAATTCCAACGGCTTCGTATGGTGATTTTGGACCTAGGCGTGCATCCGAATTTGAAATTGGTGGTCCGTAGGGTAAATTGAAGAATTTTGACGAAAATTGGAAAATTAAAGGTTTGGAAGGTTGAAAGTTTGACCGAGAGTTGAATTTGGTGATATCTGGCTTAGAATGTGATTCCGAGAGTTGTATTAGCTTTGTTATATCATTTGGCACTTGCACACAAAATTTTACGTCATTCCGGGTTAATTTGATATGATTCGGCGCGAGTTGTAGATGTTGAAAGTTCATAAGTTCATTAAGTTCGATTTGAGGTGTGATTCATAAATTTGACGTTATTTGATGTGATATGAGGCCTCAAGTGGGTCCGTGTGTTGTTACAGGACTTGTTGGTATGTTCGGGCAAGGTCCCGAGTGGCTTGGGTGAGTTTCGGATAGGTTTAGGTTATGTTGCGCTTGTTTTTGATGCTTTGGCATCATTGCTTCAAGCATAAATGGTTATACATTAAGCAAATGAGCTCCAAATTTAGTTTTTATTGAATCATTATATCTTTATCGTAATTATGCAGCCATAGCAAAAAGAATCGTCGAATTTGGACATCGAATGAGAGAGTTATGCTCATTTCCGTGTCAGGGAGACTGCTGGTTTCTGGTGTAGTCGCAATTGCGAACATTTTTATGGCAACTGCGATGCCCAGTTCGCAATTGCGAACATGTTGTTGAAATTGCGACTTTTTCCAGCCATGTTCTTGTTCGCAATTGGGAAGGCTTATTCGTTTTTGCGAGGGTTCACAATCGCAAATGCGACATCTGCAACTTATTTTCAGATGTGTAATTCAGGTTTCTACTTCATTTTGTGATATTTTTGAACCCTAGGTCAGAGAGTGGGCGATTTTGAGAGAGGAATTTCATCTAAAATCATTGGGTAAGTGCCCTTATTCAATTTTATTTTGAGTTTTAACATCAAAATGGTGAGAATCTAAGTGAAAAAAATGAAACTTTTTTACGAAATATTTCAAAATGTAAAATGATGATTTAAGGGACGAATTGGTATCGGAATTTGATAATTTTGGTATGGTTGAACTTGTATCAGAATAGGTGTTCGGGTTTTGTAAATTTTATAGGGTTCCGAGGTGCGGGCCCTATGTTTGACTTTTTAGTTTTTGTTAAAGATCGAAGTTTTATATCCGGAATTATTTTCTATGAGTTTTATTTATGGATTGAAGTTATTTTGGCTAGATTTGAGTCGTTTGGAGGTTGTTTCACTTGAGAGGGCCATTTTAAAGTATCAGCCTAACTTCTTTGAGATAAGTATTTTGCCTACTTTTGTGTGAGGGAACTACCCCTTAGGATCTGAGTCTTTGGTGCTAATTGTGTCATGTGAAGTCCGTGTATTCGAGGTGACGAGTACGTGCTTGGGCTTATTTGTGGAAAGTTGACCATCTAGGGCTCTTAGGTTCTTATGTTCATCAGATATGAAGTTGGTTGGTTATGTTAAGTTCCCCATTTACTAGTTTCACCTCTACATGGCTTAATTGGAATTAACTGCTTCATGTTCCACTCTTATTGCCTATTTGACTCTTGTGTGCCTCAACTGAAGTGTTGCCTTTTTTATTCCCATGCTATCCTTTCCTAATTGCTTATCCTTAATTGAATTTTTGTATCTCTTTCGTAATTGCTCAACCCTAAATGAAGTTTAGTTATCCGTTATCATAGTTGACTTATCATTATTTGGAATTATTGACTCATGTTATCTCTCTTGCTGACGAATTGTACTTTTGTGGAATCATTTGTTACATATTATTTCTCCCTTGTTGAGCTATTCTTATTAAGACTAGTATTCTCTATTGTGTTTATTCTTTGCAAGCTCGTTCTATCACTTCTTTGTGTTTCAAAGCTCTTGATTTGATTTACTAGCTGTATTCTCGTGTTATTGTTATTGTTGTTGTTGTTGTTGTGCTCAATTTGTTGAGCCGAGGCTTATACGCAGTGGTGGTATTAACACTGTTTAGAGGAAATGTTGTGAAATATGGGCACATGTTGTAAAGGTCATTCTATTGGGTTGTTGTGTTTTGGCACATGATATTGTTGGGAGAATTTGTTTGGGTGTTTGCATGAGGTTTCTGCCGTACTATTATTATTATCGATTTTGCACATGCGGCGTGACAAGGTGGGCTATATATGTGTGTTTGCGCATGTGGCGAGAAAAGGTGGGAAAATTTCTATGCGCGTGCAGCGAGACAAGGCGGGCATTTACTTTATTATTGTGCATGTGACGAGACAAGTGGGCTATGTTGGGGATTGATTTGTGATGATTTTTGATGGCTTGGGGGCATTGTTGTTGTTGATATTTGTGTAGTGGCATGCATATCTTGTGTGAGTTTTACCTTGTGCGAAATTGTGGGAATCGTTTCTTATATGCCGTCCATTTCCCCTACTCTTACTCGTTGGCCTGAACTGTGATAGAACACTTGCGCAAGCATACACGTAATTAACCACCCCTATCGATTTAAGAAGATGGATGATGATATTTATCATTCTATGTGAGAATTTTTCTATTGGCACACGAGCGTTCGCGCAGTTACCAGTTGTAATGAGGGCACGGGATGCCAAATTGTGATGACCTAATAGGTCATCTTATTTTTTAGAAAATTATTCGGTATTTCGATGCCATAAATACCCCATTTTAGCCTTTCTCGATTTGCGTGCACAATCCAAGTGTTGTTTCGGGAGGCTTATATGTTAAAAACTGATAAAAATAAGAATTATTGCCTTAAAAATTTATTTAAGTTGACTTCGGTCATTTTTTGAGCAAACAGACCCGGATCTGTGTTGTGACGGTCCCGGTGGGTCCGTATCATAATTTGGGACTTAGGCGTATGCTCGGAATCGAATTCGGAGGTCCTTAGCTCGAGTTATTAATTTTTGTTGAAAATTGAATGTTTGAAAGCTTAATGATTTTAAGAATTGAATGATGTTTGGTCTTGTTGATACTGGTCTGTATTTTGTTTCCAGAGCCCGGTACTGGTCCATTACTATATTTATGACTTGTCTGTCAAATTTGGTGAGAAATGGAGTTAGTTTGACGTGATTCGGACGTCCGGTTTTGAAAATAGAAGTTTTAAAGTTTTCATGAAAATTTCATTTGATTTGGTGTTCAATTCGTAGTTCTAGGTATTATATTGGCGATTTGATCGCGCGAGCAAGTTCATATAATATTTTTGGACTTTTGTGCATGTTTGGTTTGGAGCCCCAAGTGCTCGGGTGAGTTTTAGATAGTATACGAATTGAATTGAACTTCGCATTTGCGAAGTCTGGCTCGCAAATGTGAGCCTCGCATTTGCGAAGAAAACATCGCATTTGCGAGCAGTTGTCTGAGGGGTGGACTTTCGTAGTTGCGAAATTGGGGTCGCATTGGCGATCAACACAGGTCCGCATTGCGGTCGTTTGGTTGGTAATTTGCTAGATAATGTTGGTCCGGATGCTTGTTTGAAAGGCAAAGTTGTGGTTGAACTTTGAGTGATATTTTGGAGCGAGGTAAATGTTATGTCTAACCTTGACTTGCGGGAATTAGGAACCCTCGAACTATGTGCTATGTGATTTTCATGTGAGTGGCGTATATGCGAGGTGACGAGTGTTTATACGTCGCCGGATATGCTGTTTTCCCTGATTTTCCATTTTTTATTAATTATTTCCATCCTTGTCTTATATGTTATATGCTCTTAATGCTTACCATGCTTAACTGCTACCTATTAATCAATATCCTCTCCTGTTAATGACGTTATCTTTTTTCATAGTTTCGTGATACCCTGCTATTTTCTTAATCTGACTTACTTGCACCTTCTAATTGTCAACTACTGGTTTGGTCTCGCAGTGTATTATTACCTATGTACGAGGTTTTCCGTTCTGGTTCAGTTTGGTATTTATTGATCATAAAGGTTTTGTGGTTTGTATTATTAATTTGACTGTGCACATTGGGTATTTGGTACTGATACGATGGGGTGGGGTTGCACGCCGCAATAGGTGGAATAAGGGTAGATTGACATGGTGGAATAAGGGTGAACTTGTACTATATGGTGGGATCGGGTTACACGCCGCAACAGGTGGAATAAGGGTGGGTTGATATGGTGAAATAAGGGTGAATTATGATACTGATATTGATATATGGTGGGATGGGGTTGCGCGCCGCAACACACACACACACACACACACACACACACACACACACACACACACATATATATATATATATATATATATATATATATATATATATATATATATATATATATATATATATATATATATATTACGGTGTAATAATGGAGGATTCTGTGTTATACGGTGGGATCGGGTTGCGTGCCGCAACAACCTATGTGTTTCCATTTCTTGAGCTGTGTTTGATTTTTGGTATTCTTATTTGAAACGCTAAGGATTGGTAATTCTGAACGACACTGGTTTATTTCTTGAGGATGTAGTCATTATTTTCAGTTGACTATTTTATCCTGTTCCGTATTTCTATTTCTGTCATTATTATATACTGCATAGCGGTTGTAGTGTAGGTGACCCGCCTTAGCCTCGTCACTTCTTCATCGAGGTTAGGCTCGGCACTTACAGAGTACCCGGGGTCGGTTGTACTCTGCACTTCTTGGTGCAGATTTTGGAGTCAGTCCCAGCAACTGTTATCAGTGAGCTCAGATCGGACAGCGTACAGAGACTTGAGGTACAGCTGCTTAGCGCCCGCATCTCCTGGATTCCCCTTCTCTTCCTTTTATTTAGCTGTGTATTTTCATTCAGACAACTCTTTATATATATATTCAAACCCTTGTATGTATTATTCTAGTAGCTCGTGCACTTGTGACACCGGTTCGGGGATTTGTAGTAGATATTTGGTAGTTTTAGCTTTCGCATTTATACTTTAGATTATATCAGTTAATCAATTCTTTCGAATTATTTATTTCAAACTGTTAAAAATGGATAAATTGTTCAAATGTTGGCTTGCTTAGCAAGTGAAATGTTAGTCTCCATCACGATCCCGATGGTGGAAATTCTGGGTCGTGACAAGTTGGTATCAGAGCACTAGGTTACATAGGTCTTACGAGTCACGAGCGCTCTTATAGATCCTGGAGGATCGGTAAGGAGATGTCTGTACTTATCTTCCAGAGGCTATGGAGTTAGGAACAATTTCACTTTTATTCTTCTCTATCGTGCGGTTCTATCATTGCTGATTTAACCCTTTTATTCTTGTTCTCTAGTAGATGGCGAGAACACGCACTGCATATTCAACTGGACAGCAGTTGGATCCCCTAGTAGCATCTCCTACGAGGGGTAGAGGTCAAGGCCGAGGTCGCGCTAGAGGCCGAGGAAGGGGCGGAACTCAGCCCAGAGCTCAAGCAACAACACCAGCACTGGAGCCTGAGGTGGAGTTCGATGAGGAGGATCCAGCCCAGACTGTGACTGTCGGACCAGCTCAGGTCCCGGAATCATCGCCACCCCAGTGCTTCAGGATGCTTTGGTCCGTTTGGTGGGCCTTATGGAGAGTGTGGCCCAGACCGGTACATTTCCTATGGAACCAGCCATCTCTCAGGCTGGGGGAGGAGCACAGACTCCCACTAGTCACACTCTGGAGCAGATGGTTCCCCAGTATTAGACTCCAGCAGCCCCACTAGTTAGGGTAGTTCAGCTAGTTGTTGCGGCACAGGCCGGTGATGGACATGCTATGTATTTTGAGGGCTTATTGAGATTGGACAAGTTTACCAAGCTCTTTCCATATCACTTCAGTGGAGCACCTTCTAAGGACCAACAGGATTACCTTTACCGCTACCATGAGGTGCTTCGGAACATGGGTATAATTGAGACCAATAGGGTCAATTTTTTTATGTTTCAGATGACGGGTTCTGCCAAGAGATGGTGGAAGGATTATGTATCTACCAGACCAGCTGGGTCACCTGCTCTTACTTGGGACCAGTTCTCTCAGCTATTTCTTGAGAAGTTCCTTCCCATCACAGAGAGAGAGAGTTACTGCAGGAAGTTCGAGCGCCTCCAGCAGGGTGGCATATCAGTCACCCAGTATGAGACCCGCTTTGTGGATTTATCCCGTCATGTTATTCTTCTGTTTCCTACCGAGAGAGAGAAGGTGAGGAGGTTTATTGAGGAACTCGCTCATCCTATCACGTTGTAGATGGACAATGAGACCAGAAATGAGAATCCTTGTCAGACGGTTGCTACTGTCGCGAGGCGGATCGAGGATGTTCTTTCACAGGAGAGAGGGCAAGGGTCTGATAAGAGGCCTCATCATTTCGTTGGTTTTAGAAGTGCCTCATCTAGAGGCAGGGGCACTTTTGGTTGGGGCGATCCTCCCAGGTCATATCAGTCAGTGCTTCAGGCATCCCACAGTGCTTCAGGGAGTCGTGGTCCCTATGTGCCTCATTATGGACAGCCAGCCTACTGTGCACCACCAGCTTCTATCAGTGTACCTCCTATTCATAGTTACTACTGTGGTCATCCGCCGCGTTTGGGCCAACCTCAGTTTCAGCAGCCACAACACCAGAATGGATATTTTGATTATGGTGGTTTGGGGCATATCAAAAGGAATTTTTCGAGATTATTGTGCCGCACGCCACATCTGAGTTCTCGTGCCATGATTCTAGCACCAGTTGCACCACCGCCCGCTCAACCAGCTAGGGGTAGGGGTCAGGCAACCAGCAGTATAGGTCAGGCCGTTAAAGATGAAGGTTAGGTCGCTAGAGGTGGAGGCCAGCCAGCAGGAGGCCGTCCTAGGGATATAGCTCAGAGTGGTGGGGCCCAGCCCCGATGTTATTCTTTCCCAGCCAGGCCTGAGGTTGAGTCATCTGACGCGGTTATCACAGGTACTATTTCAGTTTGCCATAGAGATGCTTCAGTTCTATTTGATCGGGGCTCTACTTATTCCTATGTGTCATCCTATTTTGCTTCATATCTGGTTGTGCCTCGTGATTCTTTTAGTTCTCCTATGTATGTGTCCACACTTGTGGGAGATTCTATTATTGTAGATCGTGTTTATCGTTCGTGTGTGATTATCATAGGGGGTCTTGAGACTAGCATAGATCTTTTACTTCTCGATATGGTTGATTTTGATGTCATTTTGGTTATGGATTGGCTGTCACTTTATCATGCTATATTGGATTCTCACACCAAGACGGTGAACTTAGCCTTTCCGGGGTTGCCTCGATTAGAGTGGAGAGGGACTGCTGGCCATTCTACCAGCAGGGTCATCTCTTATGTGAAGGCTCGGCATATGGTTGAGAAGGGGTGTCTAGCTTATTTGGCTTATGTCTGTGATTCTAGTGCGGAGCTTTCTTCCATGGATTCAGTACCAGTTGTTCGTGAGTTTCAAGAGGTGTTTCCTGCAAATCTGCCGGGGATGCAACCCGATAGAGACATTGACTTCTGTATTGATTTCGCTCCGGGCACTCAGCCCATTTCAATTCCTCCATACCGCATGGCCCCGCCAGAGTTGAAAGAATTGAAGGAGTAGTTGCAAGATTTGCTTGATAAGGGATTCATTACACCTAGTGTCTCACCCTGGGGTGCGCCTGTGTTGTTTGTGAAGAAGCAGGATGGATCGATGAAGATGTGCATAGATTATCGGCAGTTGAACAAAGTCACCATCAAGAACAAGTATCCATTGCCGAGGATTGATGACTTATTTGAGCAGCTTCAAGGTGCCAAGGTGTTTTCAAAAATTTATTTGAGGTCTAGCTACCATCAATTGTGGATTAGGGCATCTGACGTCCCTAAGACAGCTTTTCGGGCTCGGTAAGGGCATTATGAGTTTCGAATGATGTCATTTGGGCTGACAAATGTCCTAGCATCATTCATAGATTTGATGAATTGGGTGTTCAAACCTTATCTGGATTCCTTTATGATTGTGTTTATTGATGATATCTTGATCTCCTCCCATAGTCGAGAGGAGTATGAGCAGTATCTTCGGATCGTACTTCAGACTCTAAGACACAGCTAGTTATATGCTAAGTTTTCAAAATGCGAGTTTTGGTTGAGCTCAGTCGCTTTCTTGGGGCACGATGTATCAGCAGAGGGCATTGAGATGGATCCTAAGAATATTGAGGTAGTTTAGAACTAGCCTAGACCTACATTAGCTACGGAGATCCGGATTTTCTTGGGTTTGGTGGGATATTACCGTCGGTTTGTGGAGGGGTTTTCATCTATAGCAACCCTGTTGACTAGGTTGACCCAGAAGGGTGCCCTGTTCAAATGGTCAGACGAGTGTGAGATGAGCTTTCAGAAGCTCACGACTGCTTTGACTATGGTGCCAGTGTTGGTGTCATTTGGTATCGTATACGGTATATTGTGATGCATCTCATATTGGACTTGATACGGTATTGATGCAGGGTGGCAAGGTGATCGTATACGCGTCGCGGCATATGAAGGTTCATGAGATGAATTACTTTGTTCATGACTTAAAGTTGGCGGTTATTGTTCTTGCGGAAAAGATTTTGAGGCACTATGTTTACGGCGTGTCATGTGAGGTATTCACGAATCAGCAGAGTTTGCAGTATTTGTTCAAGCAAAAGGAGCTCAATTTGAGGCAGAGGAGGTGGTTGGAGCTATTGAAAGACTATGATATCACCATCTTGTATCATCCCGGGAAGGCCAATGCGGTGGCCGATGCCTTGAGTAGGAAATCAATGAGTATGGTCAGCCTTGCATACATTCCAGTCGGTGAGATACTGCTTGCATTTAGATGTTCAATCTTTGGCCAATAAGTTCGTTAGGTTGGATGTTTCTGAGCCTAGTCATGTTCTAGCTTGTACAGTCGTTTGGTCTTCCTTTTTTAAGCGCATCAGGGAGTGACAGTATGATGACCCTCATTTACTTGTCCTTAGGGACACAGTGCGGCACGGTGATGCCCAGCAGCTTACCGTTGGAGATGATGGAGTTTTTGAGGATGCAGGGGAGTGTTTGTATACCTAATATAGATAGACTTCGTGAGTTGATTCTTAAGGAGGCCCACAGTTCCTAGTATTCTATTCATCTGGGTGCTGCCAAGATGTATCAGGACTTGCGGAAGCATTATTAGTGGAGGAGGATAAAGACGGACATAGTTGCATATGTAGCTCGGTGTCGAAATTATCAGCAAGTAAAGTATGAGCATCATACTATCACTATGGATTTCGTTGTTGGACTCCCACAGACTTAGAGGAAGTTCGATGCAGCTTGGGTCATTGTGGAAAGGCTGAGCAAGTCAGCACATTTCATTCATGTGGCAGTTACCTACTCCGCAGAGCGGTTGGCTGAGATTTACATCCGTGAGATCTTCCGTCTTCATGGAGTGCCCGCGTCTATCATTTCTGATCGAGGTACGCAGTTTACCTCACACTTCTGGAGGGCAGTACAATGTGATTTTGCACGCAGGCTAAGTTGAGCAGAACATTCCATCCTCAGACAGACGGGCAGTCTGAGCGCACCATTCAAATATTGGAGCATATGCTTCGCGCTTGTGTTACAGACTTCGGAGGCTCTGGGGATCAGTTCTTGCCGCTTGCGGAGTTTGCCTACAACAACATCTACCAATTGAGCATTCAGATGGCTCCGTATAAGGCATTATATGGTAGGCGGTGCGGATCGCCAGTTGGGTGGTTTGATCCGGGGGAGGCTCGGATATTGGGTATAGATTTGGTACAAGATGCCTTGGATAAGTTCAAGATTATTCAGGATAGACTTCACACAACTCAGTCCATGCAGAAGCGTTATGCCAACCGTAGAGTTCGTGATGTTGCATTCATAGTCGGAGAGAGAGTGTTGCTCCGGGTATCACCCATGAAGGGTGTAATGAGGTTTGGAAAGAAGGGCAAGTTGAGCCCTAGGTATATCGGACCTTTTGAGATTCTTTATAGAGTGGGTGAGGTGGCTAACAAGCTCGCATTGCCACCTAGTTTGTGAGCAGTTCATCTGGTATTCCATGTGTCCATGCTCCGGAAGTATCACGGTGATCTATCCCATGTGCTAGATTTCAGCTCTGTCTAGTTGGATAAGGATTTGACTTACAAGGAGGAGCCGGTAGCTATTCTAGCCCGGCAAGTTCGTCAGTTGAGGTCCAAGAGTTATCCTTCAGTTCGAGTGCAGTGGAGAGGTCAGCCCGTCGAGGCAGCTACTTGGGAGTCCGAGCCGGACATGCGGAGTAGATATCCACACTTTTTCACCAGCCCAGGTACTTTTCTATGTCCGTTCGAGGATGAACTATTGTTTTAGAGGTGGAGAATATGATGACCCAATATGTCATCTTATATATTAGAACCTTATTCGGTGTTTCGAAGCCTTAAAATGCTATTTTAGCCTTCCTCGATTTGCATGCACAGTCTGAGTGTTTTTTTGAAAGGCTTATAGGTTAAAAACTGATAAATATAAGAATTCTTGCCTTAAAAATTCATTTGAGTTGACTTCGATCAATGTTTTAAGAAAACGGACCCGAATCCGTGTTTTGACGGTCATGGTAGGTCCGTATCGTAATTTGGGACCTGGACGTATGCTCGGAATCGAATTCGGATGTCCCTAGCTCGAGTTTTTAATTTTTGTTGAAAATTGAAAGTTTGAAAGCTTAATGATTTTAGGAATTGACTGATGTTTGGTCTTGTTGATACCGGGTACGTGTTTTGGTTTCGGAGCCCGGTACAGGTCCATTACTATATTTATGACTTGCCTGTCAAATTTGGTGAGAAGCAGAGTTGGTTTGACGTGATTCGGACGTCTGGTTTTGAAAATATAAGTTTTAAAGTTTTCTTGTAAATTTCATTTGATTTGGTGTTCAATTGGTAATTCTAGGTGTTATTTTGGCGATTTGATCGCGCGAGCTAGTTCGTATGATATTTTTGGATTTGTGTGCATGTTTGGTTTGGAGCCTCGAGGGATCAGGTGAGTTTCGGCTAGGCTACGGAGTGAATTGAACTTAGAAAAAACACAGTCGCTGCATCAGTTCTGCATACTTCGCATTTGCGAGGTCTGGCTCACAAAGCATTTGCGAAGGAAACATCGCATTAGCGAGCAGTGGGCTGGGGGAGGACTTTCGCAATTGCAAAATTGGGGTCGCATTTGCAATCAACAAAGGTCCGCATTTGCGAACATTATGATCGCATTTGCGAAGGCAGCAGGACTGGTCACTCTTCGCATTTGTAGGTTCGCAAATATGACACCTGCGACTGATCAAATAGCTATAAAAAGGGAATTTTCACTCATTCTTCAAATTTTCAAAACAAGAAAACCATAGGGGCGATTTTCCCAAGCACCCTTCTTCCCCAAATCATTGGTAAGTGATCCTAACCTATTTTCTTTCAATCTTTCATTACATTTCACAAGTTTGAACCTAAAATCTAGTGTTTTCATGGTGGGAATTTGGGGGTTTGGGTTGAATTATGGATTTTTGTAAAATTCGGATTTAGACCTCAAATTGAGAACAGATTCCAAAACAAATTACATAATCGAGATCGAGGGTGAATGGGTTATCCGGCTTTGGTCTGAATTTCGGCTTTGGACTAAGCAAGACCGGGAGTTGACTTTTGTTGACTTTTTCAATATTGACCTAAATTGAATCTTTTGCAATCATGGGTGATTCCTAAGGCTTATTTTGAATTGTTTTGTTGGTAATTTGCTAGATATTGTTGATTCGGAGGCTTGTTTGAAAGGCAAAGCTGTGGTTGAGCTTTGAGTGGTCTTTTGGAGTGAGGTAAGTGTTGTGTCTAACCTTGACTTGAGGGAATTAGGAACCGTCATACTATATGCTATGTGATTTTCATATGAGCAGAGTATATGCAAGGTGACGAGTACTTATACATCGCCGAATTTGCTGTTTTCCCTGATTTTCTACTTTTCCTTAATTATTTCCATCCATGTCTTATATGTTATATGCTCTAAATGCTTTCCATGCATAACTGCTACCTGTTAATCAATATCCTCTCCTGTTAATGATGTTAGCTCTTTTCATAGTTTCGTGATACCCTGCTATTTGCTTAATCTGACTTACTTGCACCTTCTAATTGTCAACTACTGGTTTGGTCACGCTGTGTAGTATTACCTATGTAGCTTCCTGTGTTGTACGAGGTTTTTCGTTATGGTTCAGCATGGTATTTATTGATCGTAAAGGTTTTCGTGGTTTGTATTATTAATTTGACTGTGCACATTGGGTATTTGGTACTGATATGGTGGAATCGGGTTGCACACCGCAACAGGTGGAATAAGGGTGGATTGACATGGTGGAATAAGGGTGAACGAGTACTGTATAGTGGGATTGGGTTGCACGCCACAACAGGTGGAATAAGGGTGGATTGATATAGTGAAATAAGGGTGAATTATGATACTGATATTGATATATGGTGGGATAGGGTTGCGCGCCACCATATATATATATATATATATATATATATATATATATATATCTCTGTTGTATGATATATATATATATATATATATATATATATATATATATATATATATATATAAAATCTCTGTTGTTGATGTTATTACAGTGAAATATGGGAGGATTCTGTGTTATACGGTGGGATCGGGTTGCGTGCCGAAACAACCTATGTGTTTCCATTTCTTGAGCTATGTTTGGTTTTCGGTTTTCTCATTTGAAATGCTAAGGATTGGTAATTCTGAAGGACACTGGTTTATTTCTTGAGGCTGTAGTCATTATTTTCAGTTGACTGTCTTATCGTGTTCCGTATTTCCATTTCTTCCGTTATTATATACTATGTACAGGTTGTAGTATAGGTGACCCGCCTTAGCCTCGTTACTAATTCGTCGAGGTTAGGCTCGGCACTTATAGAGTACATGGGCTCGGTTTTACTCATACTATACTCTGCACTTCTTGTGCAGATTTGTGAGTCGATCCCAGTAGCGGTTATCAGTGAGCTCGGGTCAGACAGCGTACGAAGACTTGAGGTACAGCTGCTCAGTTCCCGCAGCTCCTGGAGTCCCCTTCTCTTCCTTTTATTAGGCTATGTATTTTCATTTAGACAACTCTGTATTTATTTCAAACCCTTGTATGCATTATTTTAGTAGCTCATGCACTTGTGACACCAGGTTCAGGGATTTGTAGTAGATATTTGGCAGTCTTAGCTTCCACATTTATACTTCAGATTATATCATTTATTCAGTTATTTCGCATTATTTAATTCAAACTGTTAAAAATGGATGAACTATTCTAACGTTGGCTTGCCTAGTAAGTGAAATTTTAGGCGCCATCACGATCCCGACAGTAGAAAATCCGGGTCGTGACACAAGTGATTAGGGTTCACGAATTGGGACCCGTGAATTGTGACTATTTTGAGGTTTGGTACCTCGTGGAGATTATTGGATCAACCTGGTGTGAAAGCGGTTATTCTTATCGAGTTGTTACTTGTCTTTCCATTATTTGTTTTCATTGGATTTAAACTGTGTTCCGCTTACTCTACTGTGTTATTACTTGTTGTGTCCTACTTCTAATTGTTGCTTATATTTCCTACTGCAAGTACTATATTTTTGTTGTCATTACGCGTAGTTTTGTAGAGAAATCGTACTCTGTTTGTTCTACACCTATACTTGTCCAGGTTATTTAGTCCAATAGGTGTCTTGACTTCCCTTCGTCACTACCCCACTGAGGTTAGTCTTGATACTTACTGGGTCCCGCTGTGGTATACTCAAACTACGCTTCTGCATATTTTTGTGCAGATCCAGATATTTCGGAGTCAGTCCATCGCTAGCTAGCTGTTTGAATCTTGTTGTGGAGACTCAAACTCAGTAGAGCTTATGACTTGTACTACCAGTTTTGGAATTGTAAGTTTTGTATGGAGATTTCTATTTCGTATTGGTCAGTCGTTAGATAAATATGGTTATTATTTTAGCACATGTTAGGCTTACCTAGTCGCTAAGACTAGGTGCCATCACGACATCCTACGGGGGAAATATTGGGGTCGTGACATGTGCCATGTGGCAATAACAAGCCACTTGGCAATTTTAGGACCAAGTTAGTTAGGTTAGGTAATAATTAGTTTCTTTTTTGATTTAATTTTTAAAAAAAAACATGCATTATTTATTATTAATAATTAATTATCATTTGTGAATTTGAATTTAAATATAGAAGAAAAGTCTAATTTGAAATTCAAATACTTACAAGCAACATAGTAAAAAATATAAAAATCAAAACTTTATATTGAAAACAAAATAAAAGAAAAGTCTAATTGCTTATTCCATATAATCTATCTATATATAGTAGGAGAGGTAATGACACCATAGTAAGCAAAGTGGCAACATAATAAAAATTCACTTGACAATTTTAGGACAAAATTAGTTAGGTTAGGTAATAGTTAGCTTTTTTAATTTACATTTAAAAAATAAATAAATTATGCATTATTTATTATTAATAATTAGTTACTCTTTTTGAATTTGAATTTAAATATAGAAGAAAATTATAATTTGAATTAGAAATAATTAAGAGCAACATAATAAAAAAATATACAAATCAAAACTTTATATCAAAAATAAAATAGAAGAAAAGTCTAATTACTTATTCGATATAATGTAGAAAAAGATAATGAAAATATTGATACATTTTATACAAAATAATAATAAAAATATTTATATTGGACGAAGTAAGATGTAACGACCCACCTGGTCGTTTTGAGAGTTATAGCCCCGATCCCTTATTTACTGCTTTTCCCATATCTTTTTCTGCTTATGTGACTTGCCGAAAGGTTTTATTTGTGGTTTCGGAGTAATTTACGGAAGCTTAAGTTCTAGGATTTTGGCCGTGGTTGGAACTGTGTGAAGACGACTCTTGAATGGAGTTTTGCCGGTTCCATTAGCTCCGTTGGGTGATTTTGAACTTAGGAGCACGTCCGGATCGTGTTTTGGAGGTATGTAGCTGAATTAGGCTTGAAATGGCGAAAATTGAATTTTTGGAGATTTTGACCGCAAATGGACTTTTTGATATCGGGGTCGGATTCTGATTCCAGAAGTTGGAGTAGGTTCATAATGTCAATTATGACTTGTGTGCAAAATTTGAGGTCAATCGGACGTGATTTGATAGGTTTCAGCATCGGTTGTACGAGTTTAAAGTTTCAAAGTTCATTATGTTTGAACTAGAAGGTGATTCATGTTTTTAGCATCGTTTGATGTGATTTGAGTGCTTGACTAAGATCATATTATTTTTTAAGAATTATTGGTATATTTGGTTGAGGTCCCGAGGGCCTCGGGTGGATTTCGGGTGGTTGACGGACCAAATTAGAAGTTAGAAGAATTGCTGAAGCACTGATGTTCTGGTGTCACCACACCTGCGGTGGGGTTGGCCGCAGATGCGGACTCGCAGGAATGAGCGTGTGCCCGCAGGTGCGGCATCGCATGTGTGACTGGAAGCCCATAGAAGCGGAATCACTGGGCAGAAAAGGGCCAAGTTCGAGGGTTTTATCCCATTTTCAATTTTGGGACTTTGAGAGCTCGGAATTGGGCGATAATTTGGAAGATTTTCAGAGGAAGCTTTTGGGTAACGATTGTTATCTCATTTATGGTTATATTCCACTAATCTATAGTTGATTTCATCATTTAGTTGAGGATTTGGGTTGAGAAATTCGGGAAAAAATTGGAAAGTTCTTCAACTAAGTTTTTGAGTTTTGATTTGGATTTTGATATCGTATTTGGATAATTTTGGTACGAGTGAACTCGTGAGTGAATGAGTGTTCATATTTTGAGAATTTTACCCGATCCCGAGATGTGGGCCCGGGTCGACATTTAGATTTTCTAATTTCTGGCTTAAGCCTTGATTTCATTAATTAGATTAGTTTCTTATAGTTGTAAATAAGGTATGTAATTGTTTTTGGCTAGATTTGGGCCATTCGGAGTCGGAAAATAGTGGAAACAGCATTGTTACCGATTGATTGAGCTTGGTTTGAGGTAAATCGCTTGCCTAACCTTGTGTGGGGGAACTCCCCTGGGGATTTGGTACTGATGTGATATAAGATCGTCATGTACGTGAGGCGACGACTGCGTTCATGGGTTATTTGTTGTAAAACCTGATTTTTACTAAGTAATAACTTGTAAAACCTGATTTTTACTAAACTGTAGGATTTTCTTGCCTACCTATTATTTCCATTGTTTTGATGTGCGTATTTACTTTGGGACTACGAGACGGTATCCCGGGAGATCCCCCTGCAAATTTACTTTGGGACTACGGGACAGTCTCCCGGGAGATCCCCCGTGCATATTTACTTTGGGACTATGGGGCAGTATCCTGGGGGATCCCCCTGCATATTTACTTTGGGACTCTGGGACGGTATCCCGGGAGACCCCCCCCCCCCCCCTCCCGCACATTTATTTTTGGGACTACGAGACGGTATCTCGAGAGATCCCCTATTGTTTTACCCCTGTGTACTATACTGTTCTTCTGTGATTTCTTTTTTGTTAACTTTCAGTCTCTTATTACACTGCAATATTTTTATTTTGCCTTATTTAATTTATATATACCAATAGGGCCCTGACCTGACCTCGTCACTACTCGACCGAGGTTAGGCTTGGTACTTACTGGGTACCATTATGGTGAACTCATGCTACTCTTCTGTACATGTTTTGTGTGCATATCCAGGTACCTCCTACCAGCCCCGCTATTAGTTGCGTACTTGCCTGCTCCGGAGACTTCAAGGTACATATTCCCGCGTCCGCAGACCTCAGAGTCCCCCTCTATCGCTTTTATGTTGTTCCTCATTTACTTCTTCTATTTACTGATGTATAGAAATAGTTAGACAAATTCATAGAAGCTTGTGACTTATGATGTTCCGGGTCTTGAAGAAATTCTGTGTATATTCGAGAGTTGGTTATTGTACATGTCGAGTGGCACTTATATCAATTATTTAATTATTTGTTGCAGTTAGTTGTTAAATTTATGCTTTCATTTTTATTATTCCGCAAGTGTTACGCTTACATAGGCGTAGAGACTAGGTGCCATCACGGCATCTCACGGAGGGAGTATTTGGGTCATGACATTTTGGTATCAGAGGTCTAGGTTCATAGGTGTCGTGAGTCACAAGCAGGTTTAGTAGAGTCTCCCGGATCGGTATGGAGATGTTTGTACTTATCTTCGGGAGGCTATGGAACTGTTAGGAAAATTTCACTTCTTTTGAATCCTTGTCATGCGAAACTGTTGACTTCGAAATTCTAAACCTCTGTCTTCTATTCTCTCACAAATGGTGAAGACACATACAGCCGGATCAGATGACCAGGTACCCGTGCCCCTGCTAGAGCCGCGAGAGGCCGGGGCCGGGGTAGAGTCCTAGGACGTCCACGTAGTGCAGCCAGAGCACCTGCACAAGCCACTATAAAGGAGCCACCAGTAGCTCCAGTCGGAGCGCAGGCACCCGAGATGCCTGTCATTGCACCAGCTCTCTAGGAGACCCTTGCACAGTTCCTGAGCATGTTCGATACTCTAGATCAGGTACGGTTGATTCCCCTTGCTCCTACCACATCTCAATTCAGGGGAAGTGTACAGACTTTCGCTGCTCATACCCCATGCAATGGGTTCAGGTCGATCAGATTCCAAAGGTTATATAGGTGTCGCCAGTAGCCCCAGTTCAGCTTAAGGGTAGGGGCAGCAGTTTCTGAAGAGGAGCAGCATAGGCTCGAGAGGTACCAGAAGTAGCACCCTCCTACTTTTAGTGGTTTGGCGTTAGAGGATACCTAGGGTTCTCTTAAGGATTGCCACCGTATCCTCCATACTATGGGCGTAACTGAGTCGAGTGGGGTTTCTTTCACTGTGTTACATCTTAGAGGAGCAGCCTATCAGTGGTTGCGTACTTATGAGTTGGAAAGTCCGGCTGAGGTAGCTGCACTTACTTGGACTCAATTCTCGGATATGTTTTTGAGGGAGTATGTTCCCTAGAGCCTCATAGATGCATGACACTCCACCTTTGAGCAGTTGCGCTAGGGTGCTATCACTGTGTCAGAGTATGCAGTTTGTTTCAGTGATTTGGCTAGACATGCACCGGTCTTGGTTGCTACAGTTCGAGAGAGGGTTCGTCGGTTTATCAAGGGGCTCCATCCCAGCATCAGGATTAGCATGGCCCGAGAGTTGGAGATGAATATTTCGTACCAACAGGTCGTGAGTATTGCTAGGAGAGTAGAGGGCATGCTTGCTCGAGAGAGAGAGGAGAGGAAGGCCAAGAGGTCTCGAGAGTCGGGCACTTATACTGGTACTCGTGACACGGCTGCAGTTTGACATGGTAGGGGTTGTGTGAGTCGCTATGTTCATTCAGCACTTCCAGCCGCCAGTGGTATTCCGGCTACTACAAGGCCCTAGGAGTCGTATTATGCACCGCCAGTATCTAGTGTACCTCATGCATGGGTGCTTTCAGCGGTCAATCCAGCAAACTTGGCCCGAGCCAACCACAACAGCCATGCCCTCCGAGAGCTTGTTTTGAGTGTGGCGACACTCGCCATATGGTAAGGGATTACCCCAGACCTAGGAGGGGTGCACCTCTATAGACTTCTCAGACACCATGTGCTCCACCGGTCCTCAGGCTATGATTACAGCAGCAGCTACCACTCCACCTGCTTAGCCAGCTCGAGGTGGAGGTCGGGGAGGTAGAGGTCACCCTAGAGGGGGAGGCCAGGCCCGATATTATTCTCTTCCTGCTCGTACAAAGGTAGTTGCTTCTGACGTTGTTATTACAGGTAGTATTCCGGTCTATCATATAGATGTATCAATTTTATTTGATATAGGCTCTACATATTCCTATGTGTCATGTTATTTTGTCATGTATTTGGGCATATCTCGTGATTCCTTGAGTTCTCATGTTTATGTGTCTACACCTGTGGGAGATTCTATTGTTGTTGACCGTGTGTATCGATCGTGTTTGGTTGTTCTTAGTGGTTTTGAGACCAGAACCGATCTATTATTGCTCAGTATGGTAGATTTTGATATTATTTTAGGCATGGACTGGTTGTCACCCCATTATGCTACTCTTGATTGTCACGCCAAGACTGTGACGTTGTCTATTCAAGGATTACCGCGGTTAAAGTGGAGAAGTACCTTAGATTATACTTCCAGCTGAGTTAGTTCATTTATTAAAGCTCAACGAATGGTTGAGAAGGGTTATGCCGCGTATCTAGCTTATGTGAGAGATGTCAGTATTGATACCCCTACAGTTGAGTCAGTCCCAATAGTGAGGGATTTTCCTGATGTATTTCCAGCAGATCTTCCAGGCATGCCGCCCTACAAAGATATCGACTTTGGTATTGATTTGTTGCCGGGAACTCAATCCATCTCTATTCCTCCATATCTTATGGCTCCTCCTGAGTTGAAGGAGTTGAAGGAACAGTTACAGTAATTACTTGATAAGGGCTTCATTTGGCCTAGTGTGTTACCTTGGGGTGCCCCAATCTTATTTGTGAAGTAGAAGGATGGTTCTATGCGTATGTACATTGATTATCACCAGTTGAACAAAGTTACAATGAAGAACAGGTATCCATTGCCTCGTATTGATGAATTATTTGATCAGTTATAGGGTGACATAGTGTATTCCAAGATTGACTTACATTCAGGTTATCATCAGTTGAAAATTCGGGAGCCAGATATCCCGAAGACTGCTTTCAGGACTCGGTACGGTCATTACGAGTTCCTTGTGATGTCATTTGGGTTGCCAACGCCCCAGCAGCATTTATGCATTTGATGCACAGTGTATTCCGGACCTATCTTGACTCGTTTATCATTGTGTTTATTGACGACATTCTAGTGTACTCCCGGAGTCGGGGGGATCGTGAGCAGCACCTGAGGACTGTGCTTCAAACCTTCAGAGAAAAGAGGTTATATGCAAAAATTTCAAAGTGTGAGTTCTGGTTAGACTCAGTAGCATTTTTGGGTCACGTAGTGTCGAGTGAGGGGATCAAAGTGAATCCGAAGAAAGTGGAAGTAGTGCAGAGTTGGCCCAGACCGTCATCAGCTACGGAGATCCGGAGTTTCCTTAGGTTGGCGGGGGTATTACCGTCGATTTGTAGAAGGTTTCCCATCTATTGCAGCACCTAAGACTAGGCTGACACAGAAGGGTGCTCCATTCAGATGGACAGAGGAGTGTGAAGAGAGCTTTCAAAAGCTCAAGACAGCTTTGACTACGGCCCCGGTATTGGTATTTCCTACAGGTTCGAGGTCTTATATTGTATATTATGATATGTAATAGTGTTGATGCAGGACCGTAGGGTGATTGTCTACGCATGAAGACAACTGAAGGTACATGAAAAGAAGTATCATGTCCACGACCTTGAGTTATCAGCTATTGTTCGTGCCTTAAAGATTTGGCGGCACTATTTGTACGGTGTCCCTTGTGAGATCTACACTGATCACCGGAGTTTGCAACATCTGTTCAAGCAAAAGGATCTTACCTTGCATCAGCGGATGTGGTTAGAGATGCTTAAGGATTATGACATCACTATTCTCTACCATCCCGGGAAGGTCAATGTGGTGGCCGATGCCCTGAGTCACAGGGCGGAGAGTTTGGGGAGCTTAGCATATCTACCAGCAGCAGAGAGGCCATTGGCATTGGATATTCCGGCCTTAGCCAACCAGTTTGTTAGATTGGATATTTATTAGCCGAGATGAGTTTTGGCTTGTGTAGTCTCCCAGTCTTCTCTTTATGGTCGTATCAGGGAGCGTCAGTAAGATGACCCCCATATGCTCGTCCTTAAGGACACGGTTTAGCACGGTGATGCTAAGGAGGTCACTATTGGAGATGATGGTGCATTGAGGATGCAGGACATGCTATGTGTGCCCAATGTAGACGGATTGCGTGAGTTGATTCTCCAGGAGGCTCACAGTTCGCGGTACTCTATTCATCCGGGTGTCGCGAAGATGTATCAGGACTTGAAGCAGCATTATTATTGGAGGATAATGAAGAAGGACATAGTGGAATATGTAGCCCGGTGTCTACATTTCCAGCAGGTGAAGTATAAGCATCAGCAGCCAGGTGGGTTGCTTCAGAAGTTAGAGATTCTGGAGTGGAAACGGGAGCGGATCACTATGGATTTTGTTGTTGGGCTTCCACGGACTCAACGAAAGTTTGATGCAGTTTGAGTGATTGTAGACAGGCTGACCAAGTCAATTCATTTCATTTCTGTGATGACTACTTATTCTTCCGAGCAGCTGGCTCGAGTTTATATCAGGCTTCATGGTGTGCCGGTATCTATCATCTCTGACCGGGGTACGCAACTTACATCACGGTTTTGGAGAGCCATACAATATGTGTTAGGTACTCGAGTTTAGTTGAGCACAACATTTCACCATCAGACGGACGGACAGTCCGAGCGCACTATTCAGATACTAGAGGATATGCTCCATGTGTGTGTGATGGAGTTGGGAGGTACTTGGGATCAGTTCTTACGACTTGAAGAGTTTGCCTACACCAATAGTTTTTTGTCAAGCATTCAGATTGCACCATATGAGACATTGTATGGTAGACGATGTCGGTCTCCGGTGGGTTAGTTCGAACCGGGTGAGACTAGGCTATTGAGCACAGAATTTGTTCAGGATGCTTTGGAGAAGGTAAAAGTAATTTAGGATCGACTTCGCACAGCCTAGTCCAGTCAGAAGAGTTATGCGATCGGAAGGTTCACGATGTTGCATTCATGGCTTGAAAGTGGGTCTTGCTCTAGGTTTCGCCTATGAATGGTGTTGTGAGGTTCGGGAAGAAGGGCAAGCTGAGCCCAAGGTTTATTGGTCCATTCGAGGTGTTGCGGCAAGTTGGGGAGGTTGCTTATGAGCTTGCCTTACCTCCCGGTCTAGCAGGAGTTCATCCGGTATTCCATGTCTCTATGCTCCGAAAGTATCACAGTGATCCATCTCATGTGTTGGATATCAGCTCAGTCCAGTTGGACGAGGATTTATCTTATGTTGAGGAACCGGTGGCTATTATGGACAGGCAGGTTCGAAAGCCGAGGTCAAAGAGCATTACTTCAGTGAAGGTTCAGTGGAGGGGTCAGCCGGTCGATGAGGCAACTTGGGAGACCGAGCATGATATACGCAGCCGTTATCCATATCTTTTCACCACTTCAGGTATGTCTCTATGCTCGTTTGAGTATGAACGATTATTTTAAGAGGGGGAGGATGTAACGACCCGGCCGGTCATTTTGAGAGTAATAGACCTGATCCCCTATTAACTGCTTTCCCCGTATCTTTTTCTGCTTATGTGACTTGCCGGGAGGTTTTGTTTATGGTTTCGGAGTGATTTAGGACACTTAATCCCTAAAATGGAAGCTTAAGTTCTAGGATTTTGACTGTGGTTGGAACTGTGTGAAGACGACTCCGGAATGGAGTTTTGTCAGTTTTGTTAGCTCTGTTTGGTGATTTTGGACTTAGGAGTGCATCCGGATTATGTTTTTGAGGTCTGTAGCTGAATTAGTCTTGAAATGGTATAAATTGAATTTTTGCAGATTTGGACCGGAAGTGGACTTTTTGATATCAGGGTCGGATTCCGATTACAGAAGATGGAGTAAGTTCGAAATGTCAATTATGACTTGTGTGCATAATTTAGGGTCAATCGGAAGTGATTTGATAGGTTTAGGCATCGGTTGTAGGAGTTTGAAGTTTCAAAGTTCATTAAGTTTGAACTGGAGGGTGATTCGTATTTTTAGCATTGTTTGATGTGATTTGAGGGCTTGCCTAAGTTTGTATGATACTTTAGGACTTGTTGGTATGTTTGGTTGAGGTCCCGTAGGCCTCGGGTGGATTCCGTGTGGTTAACGGACCAAATTGGGAGTTGGAAGAATTGCTGAAGCACTGTTGTTCTGGTGTCACCGCACCTGCGGTGGGGTTGGCTGCATATACGGACTCGCAAGAGCGAGCGTGTGGCTGTAGGTGCGAGGCTAGATTGGCCCAGCTGGGGGAACAAGTGTGAAACGGGAGCCGCATCTGTGCATCCGCAGATGCGTAAGAGTGACCGCAGAAGCGGAAAGTGGCGACCTGGGGCAGAGTCGCCGAAGCGGAAGGTCCTCTGCAGAAGTGGGCCCGCAGGTGCGAGTCCTGGTCCGCAAAAGTGGAATATTTGAATTTAAGTGGAATCCTCACCTGCGATGGAAATTCCGCAGGTGCGGTGTCGCAGGTGCGACTGGGCAGAAAAGGGCAAGTTCGAGGGTTTTATCCCATTTTCAATTTTGGGACTTTTAGCGCTCGAATTTGGGGCATAATTTGGGAGATTGTTAGAGGAAGCTTTTAGGTAATTATTCTTAACTCATTTATGGTTATATTCCACTAATCTATAGTTGATTTCATCATTTAATTGAGGATTTGGGTTGAGAAATTTGGGAAAAAGTTTTAAAGTTCTTCAACTATGTTTTTGAGATTTGATTTGGATTTTAATATTGGATTTGGATAATTTTGGTACGAGTAAACTCGTGAGTGAATGAGTGTTCATATTTTATGACTTTTACCCTATCCCGTGACGTGGGCCCGGGTCGACCTTTTGGGACGATTTTCTAAATGCTTGCTTAAGCCTTGATTTTATTAATTAGATTAGTTTCTTATAGTTGTATTTATGGTATGTAATTACTTTTGTCTAGATTTGGGCCATTCAGAATCAGAAAATCGTGGAAAAGGCATTGTTACCGATTGATTGAGATTGGTTCGAGGTAAGTGACTTGCCTAACCTTGTGTTGGGGAACTCCCCTTAGGATTTGGTACTGATGTGATATGTGATCGCCGTGTACGTGAGGTGACGAGTGCGTACATGGGTTATTTGTTGTAAAACCCGATTTTTACTAAGTAATAACCTGTTTCATCTTAATTGAGTTATACTAGCATGTGTAGTTACCCTGTTTAACCTAAAATCGCATGTCTACTTGTCTTAAATGCTTATCTGAACTCTGTGCAACATGCTTAGTGGAAGTTTTCCTGATCTTCCTTGATGTGTACTTAGTCTAAATTGTAGGATTTTCTTGTTGTACCTGTTATTTCCATTGTTTTGAGCTGCGTATTTAATTTGGGACTATGGGACGGTATCCCGAGAGATCCCCTACATATTTACTTTAGGACTACGGGACGGTGTCCCGAGATATCCCCCTGTATATTTACTTTGGGACTACGAGACGGTATCCCGGGAGATCTCTCCTTGCACATTTACTTTTAGGACCACGAGACGGTATCTCGAGAGATCCCCTGCTGTTTTACCCCTGTGTGTTGTACTTTATTCTTCTTAATTTCCTTTTTGATAAATTTCAGTCTCTTATTAAACTGCGATATTGTTATTTTGTATTATTTAATTTATATATACCAGTAGGTCCCTGACCTGATCTCGTCACTACTCGACCGAGGTTAGGCTTGGCACTTACTAGGTACCGTTGAGGTGTACTCATGCTACTCTTTTGCACATATTTCGTGTGCAGATCCAGGTACCTTCTACAAGTCCCGCTATTAGTTGCGTACTTGTTGCTGCTCCGGAGATTTCAAGGTATTTCTGCCCGCGTTCACAGACCTTGGAGTCCCCCTCTATCCCTTTTATGTTGTTCCTCCTTTACCTTTTCTCGTTACTGATGTCTAGCAGCAGTTAGACAAATACTTAGAAGCTTGTGACTTATGATGTTCCGGGTCTTGGGGATATTTTGTGTATATTCGAGAGTTGGTTATTGTACATGCCGAGCGACACTTATATCAACTATTTAATTGTCTGTTGCAGTTAGTTGTTAAATTTATGCTTTCATTAATATTATTTCGCAAGTGTTAAGGTTACCTAGTCGTAGAGACTAGGTGCCGTTACGACATCTCACGGAGGGAGAATTTGGGTCGTGACATAAAAAATCTATATTATCTATGTTATATTAAAGGAGGTATCTATATATCATATATTATATATTATATCATCTATACATTATAAAAGGATAGGCAAAGAAATCATATTAAACCAAGTGAGAGCATAATAAAAAATCACTTAGCAATTTTAGACAAAAATATTGTTATTCATAAGATTAAGACAATTATTAAACACTACAAGAAAGTATATAATTTGCAATAACTTTTTAGCAACAACAATGATATTGTTGCTAAATATTAATAAATAGCAACAACTCTATTTAGTTGTTGCTATATCATAGAACGTTAACTTACAAAAAATTTCTCGTTGGCTAATGTTTTAATTTTGTTGCCATAACTTTTTGGGTAATATAATGATTTTAAAATATAAATAAATTGTCAACAATAAATTGTCAGTGTTGCCAAAAGCATTTTCTTGTTGGTAAAATACTTATTTTTCTTAACAGTTTGTTTGACATGTGGCCTAAACAATATTTAATTCTTTCTCAATTTTTAGCAAAAACAAACGCGCCAAACGTCCCTCCCTTTTATCCCCGAATCACTCCCCCTTTTTATTTTTATTTTGGCTTTCATCTTTACCAATTCGTTCAACCCTTCGGCTCGTGCTTTTGAGTTACAAGGTTCAAATGAGCGACAACCTTATCTTTTAGTAGTGCGGCTATGGCTTAAAATTGTAAGCTCCTTCATCTCTAGTTTTAGTTGTTTCTAGTTTAGGGTTTCAATTCCTTGAATGCTTCAATTGTATGTTTTTAGTTAGGAGGTCCTAACCAGGGTCGACGCTTTCTCAAAGCAAAAACTTGGGCATCAAATAAACCATTTTTTTTTTGCAGGTTCTAAACAAAGATAGTGTGATTCATTCACATTAGTACTTATAGCTCCATTCCAATTCTAATCAATGGTCTCATGTCTTATTCGGTTGGTATTTCTATTTTACCTTTTTTTTTTTAAAATACTACCTTCCTTTCTATTGATTGAAGATTCACAAGCAGATAGTGACTGTAATTATTTTTTATGTGGTATATTTGTGCTTTTTGGAATTGGGATAGATGTAGATTTTGGCATATGCTTTGGCTATATTTTTTGGGTTGTAATGCTCCTAAAGAATAGGCTATTTCTGGCTTTGCGGATGCAAGTCTCTCTTTGATTGTGTTACTTTGATTCCCACATCTCACTGTAAGTTAGTTTCTGCTTTGTCTATATTCGTTTCTTTAGCATCTATATATGTTTGAAAATTGACTTAATATATTTCAATCGTACTGATTTTATCCTCACTAGTGATGGAAACGCAGAGTGAAAATATTTACACTTAGTGATGTGAGTATTACTATCGTTCATCTTGAGGAAGATGTTGTATCTGTATCTCTGGTTTCAATAGACATTTCGGGTTCTAAGTGATTGGATATTTTGTGAGATTAGGTGTTATTTGTTCTCTAAAAAAATTCGGTAAAATCTAATAATTATTGTGGTTTTAACTAGAAGCTTAAGAGAATTAGTTGCCTTGTTAAAATTAAAACTATAGTGACCTTTCTGTTCCTTAGTTTATTGATAAATCTTAGTGTCTTGCACTAAAGAAGTTTGAGGTTCAAGAAGTAAATCATTTTTAGAGAAAAACAATTGTATTATAAAGCTAGCACTAAGGAAGTGATGTAGTATTTTTTTTGGTCAAAGTGCTATAGTAATTACAAGTGAGTAAAACACTAGAAGAAAAAACTCTTTCCAATATTACAGGGATTTCAAGAATAAATTATAAATTTTTGTGTCGTGCATCCGTAAAGCCTTATTTGTACTACCAATTATCATTCATTCACTACTTTTTTATAAGCTGCTAGTGCCGATTAGTAGTTCCACTTGTATATTTGTGTATAATTGCTCTTGAATTATCTGTACTACTAATTATATTTGCCTCCTTTTTTCCGTGGATAGCGCAAGTGCGGAGAGAAAAACTCTTGCTAATGCAGTGAAACGTGAGTTGTAGAAAAATAGGTAATTCTTTGCTTTAATAGAAACCTTTATTGTTTAATGTGCAGTAGGGATTTAAACACATGCAAAAAATATTCATGAGTTAACCAATAAAAAATGAAACATTCGATATGCAAAGAGAGAGCTGTACAAAATGCAACAGGTCATAGTACTAAAGGTCACTTAGTCAATTTCCTTCTCATTGCATTCACCGGGACTTGTTTTGAGAAAAAGATTTTTACTTAGTATAAAGAAAGAAATTACTCTTTACAAATTTTATCTATAGAGAACTTGGTTCTTTTTGTTGCAGCTTGAGTGGATTGTTCTCTAATCACATAGAAATATTAGTTAAATATTTCAAATCATGTCCTACCTTTACCCTTCTTTATGTTAGGCAGCCTAGGTGGAAACTCAAGGAAGAAGGTTATTGTTTATGTTCTAACACTATCCATTACTGAATGCATCTCTTTTTCCCTTATGTGGTCCAATATTTCTTGTAGCCTATAATTATGATTATGGCATGGCTATTGTACATGTTTCTAGTAGAGTTGGACCTGCTGTGTAATTCCAAATGCACAACTAATTAAGTTTATTTGAGGATTCTTGATTTTGTCAATGAATTGGAAAAACTATGGAAGAGATTGAAATTGATAGAACCAGGTCATATAGTGAATTGTATGTTTCATTTCCTCTACTCTGTTTTACGGCCTTCATATTCTTGCTACTATTTATACTTGTTGATCTTATAGTGCTATATTTTAGAAGAAGAGGATGAGTAAAGTCTACAAGTCATGCTAAGTAACTTTATTTTTCATGAAAAAAGTAAATATCTTGGTTGTATGCACAAATGAGTCTATTTACTTGAATAAATATTTGTATAGTATTTTGTTTTGACTATAATATTGTATCTTCGGAGTATTTAGTAGGTTCTGGTGCAACAACTTTGTTTGGGGAAGTATTCAGCTTCGATGTGGAATTTTTGAAAGATTTACAACTCAATTTATT
Source organism: Nicotiana tabacum (assembly GCF_000715075.1). Taxonomy (NCBI): domain Eukaryota; kingdom Viridiplantae; phylum Streptophyta; class Magnoliopsida; order Solanales; family Solanaceae; genus Nicotiana; species Nicotiana tabacum. The sequence continues at coordinate 4,827,068 of NC_134093.1, forward strand.
CAATTCTATTTGGAGTATTTCTCTTGAACTGATAATTTTGCAACTTATATTCAGTTTTCTTTTTAGTTGAATGTTTCTATTCAACAATTCTGTAATATGTAACATTTTGAGTGATGAAATAATTGCAATGTTTAGTAAGTGGACAATAAGCATATCTGATTTCCTCTTTTTCTTTGTTAATTGTAGTTTTGTACTTTACAACTTTCTTTTATCAAAATATAAAGATATTTATCTTCTTTTGTAGGATGGACATGCTTAAATCCTCATTGCTGGAAATATGGTTCATGCAGTACAACAAGTTGTTGGAAGAAGATTTATTTTTGGAATTATTAGATTAGAATTTAATAACCTTGGTATATGATGCTTTTGTTCTTTTTGCAAGTAAAAGCATACATTTTAGAAGATTTAGTTATAGTGAGTACATACTTGTGTATCAATTTTATGTATTGACATTTATATACATATAAAATTTATTATTTTATATATACATTTGTGAAATTATTGTTGGCAAAAGGTAATTCATAAACACAATAGCAATTATTTCCAAAAGCCATGATAATAGATCAATAACTAACTTTGCCGCCAATTGTTTCACCACAACAAATATTGTTGGTAAATATGCTCATTTTTTGCAACAATAATGTCACGACCCTAAATTCCCTCCGTATGATGTCGTGATGGCACCTAGTCTCTAAGACTAGGTAAGCCTATCAATGCAAAATAATAATAAATATCTGAAATAAATAAACTATAATTCAAACAATTTCAACTCCCAAAACCCGGTAGAAATAAGTCACAAGCTTCTAAGAATTTATCCTCAATGTCTCTATATAACAAAGTCTAAAAAAAATAAGGAAGCAACATAAAAATAATAGAAGGGGACTCCGGAGTCTGCGGACGCTGGCAGATATACCTCAAAGTCTCCGTGCACAGGTACTCACTGATATCTGGGCTGGTAAGAAGTACGTGGATCTGCACAAAAAGATGTACAGAAGCGTAGTATGAGTACACCACAGCGGTACCCAGTAAGTGCCAAGCCTAACCTCGGTAGAGCAGTGACGAGGTCAGGTTAGGCCATATTAAAAAATAATAATGGCATGGTAAAATATTTAATAATATAATAAAATAAAATGATAATGAAAATGAATCAAGTAGTATGTCACCATTTAATTATACAAATAATGGCAAATGATATTTCGTGGAATCAAAACAGAATTTCCTTTCAACTTTAAGAAAATCACAACAAATAATTAAAGGCAACTGTGGCCATAAATCAATATCAACAAGGGCACTCACGAGGTACCGCCTCGAATCATAAAAATATTTACAATATCTCATTTCCTTATCTCACCGCGGGAGCCTTCACAATTTTATTTTAAAGAAAATATTTTTTCCGAAATAGCATCCCGCGTTTTAGACATCCTTATCACAGCGCATGACTTCTAGTAGTTTTCCCTACTAGCCACGCATATCATGCCACTCTTATCTCACCGCATGCATTTCAATACCCAGACCTTATACCATCACATGCGTATCAATATCATAATATATCACAATTTACACATCAAGTGCTCAAATAATTTAACTTGCCAAAATAATTCAACAACAATATTTCTCCACAATAAAGAGCTCACGGCTCATGCCAAAATAAATCATCAATAATATGTTTTCACAATAAAGAGCTCATGGCTCCGTCACAACGAGTACAAAAATCTTACAAAATATTCGGGAATAAATAACTCAACAAAATAATATTTCAAAATTTTAATACATTGCTTGGATACCAAATTTAAAATGTCAAATAATTTATATTAATAATATTTGATTTAAAGAAAATTACCCTTCAAATAATGCACAAAATAAAAGAAATCAAGTTTCAACTAAACAGATAAAACAACTAGCAGGAAAATGTCAAGCAAATTTAAAATATAAACATTAAATCAATGAAGAAGAACATAACAAGATAAGATAATTTAATTAATGCGCAACAGTGATCAACACAATTTAATAACATAATCTTTCACATTTAACCCGTGTACACACTTGTCACCTCGTGTACACGACTTTTCACACATTACAATTATCAATCCTAGGAAATATTTTTCCCACACAATGTTAGACAAGTTACTTACCTCGACTTGCTCCAATTTAATCAAGTAGTATGCATTTTCCTCGATTTTCTGACTCCGATCGACTCGAATCTAGTCATAATTAATTCAATATAGTCAACAAAAATTAAAGGAATCAATTTCATAAGAAAATACTATATTTTTCAATAAAATCCGAAATTAACTCAAATATTGCCCGTGGGACCCACGTCTCGGAATCCGGTCAAAACTCACACAATCCGATAATTCATTCAATTACGAGACCAACCATACCAGTTTTACTCAAATCCGACTCTGAATCGACACCAAAATCTCAAAAATCGATTTCTATGAGATTTCTAAAATTTCTCAAATTTCAATCTCAAAACACTAATTAAATGGTAAAAATAATGATATATTCGTGTATATTGACCAAATCTGAGTTAGAATCACTTACCGCAATGTCTTTTCCTTGAAAATCTATCAAATATCGCCTCTGCTCAAGCTCTAGTTTGTTAAAAATGGCGAATGTGACGAATGCCCTCCTTTATAATTCTGCCCAGGCAGCCCTCGATCATGACCCTCGATCATGGCCCTCGATCATGACCCTCAATCTTGGCCTTCGATCATGGGGCTTCGATCATGAGGCTCGATCATGGCTTCTATCATGACTTCGATCATGGGGCTCGATCATGGCTTCGATCATGGGCTGCCTCGATTTTGGGCTGTCTCGATATTGGGCTGCCTCGATCTTGGGCTCGATCACAGCCCAGAATTTCCAACAGAAGAGAAAATTTACAACAGCTATTTTAAGTTCAACTTTTGATCTGTTAACCATCTAAAACTCACCCGAGGCCCTCGGGACCTCTACCAAATACACCAACAAGTCCTAAAATATCATACGAACTATTTGAAACCTCAAATCCCATCAAACAACACTAAAATCACAAATCACACCTCTATTCAAGCTAAATGAAACTTAAGAATTTCCAACTTCTACATTCGATGTCGAAATCTATCAAATCATGTCCGATTGACCTCAAATTTTGCATACAAGTCATAAATGACATAACAGAGCTATGAGAATTTTTGAAATTAGATTCTGATCCCGATATCAAAAAGTCAACTCCTCGGTCAAACTTTCAAACTTTAAATTCCTATTTTAGCCATTTCAAGCCTAATTTCACTACGGACTTTCAAATAAAATTCCGATCAAGCTCCTAAGTCCAAAATCACCACACGGAGCTGTTGGAATCATCAAAATTCTATTCCGGGGTCATTTGCACATAATTCGACATCCGGTCACTATTTGAACTTAAACTTTTAATTTTTCATCAAAATTCCATATCTCGGGCTAGGTACCTCGGAGATTGATTCCGGGCATACGCCCAAGTCCCAAATCACGATACGGACCTACCGGAACTATCAAAATACTGATCTGAGTCCGTTTGCTCAAAATGTTGACCAAAGTCAACTCAGTTGAGTTTTAAAGCTCTAATTCACATTTTAATTCATTTTTCACATAAAAACTTTTCGAAAAATTTTACGGACTGCGCACGCAAGTCGAGAAATGATAAATAGTGCTTTTCGAGGTCTTAGAACACAGAATTAATTATTAAATTTAAAGATGATATTTTGGGTCATCACATTCTCCACCTCTAAAACAAACGTTCGTCCTCGAACGGAGTTAGAAAAAGTACCTGAGCTGGTGAATAAGTGTGGATAACAGCAACGCATATCATGCTCGGTCTCCCAAGTTACCTCCTCGATCGGATGACCCCTCCACTGAACCTTCACGGAAGCAATGTTCTTTGACCTCAGCTTTCGAACCTGCCTATCTAAAATAGCCACTGGTTCCTCAAAATAAGATAGATCCTTGTGCAACTGAACCAAACTGAAGTCTAACACATGAGACGGATCGCCTTGAAATTTTTGAAACATAGAAACATGGAACACCGGATGAACTGCAGAGAGACTAGATGGTAGTGCAAGTCTGTAAGCCACATCTCCAACTCTCTCAAGAATCTCAAAAGGCCTAATATACCTAGGGCTCAACTTGCCCTTCTTCCCAAACCTCATCACACCCTTCATAGGCAAAACCCGGAGCAATACCCGCTCACCAACCATGAATGCAACATCACAAACCTTCCGATCCGTATAACTCTTCTGTCTATACTGGGCTGTACGAAGTCGATCCTAAATCAACTTAACCTTTTCCAAGGCATCCTGAACCAAGTCTGTACCCAATAGTCTAGCCTCGCCAGGTTCGAACCAACCCACTTGGGACCGGCACCACCTACCATACAAAGCCTCATATGGGGCCATCTAAATGCTTGACTGGTATCTGTTGTTGTAAGAAAACTCTGTAAGTGCTAAGAATTGATACCAAGCACTCCTAAAATCTATCACGCACGCATGGAGCATATCCTCCAGTATCTGAATAGTGCGTTTGAACTGTCCGTCCGTCTGAGGGTGAAATATTATACTCAACTCCACACGAGTACCCAACTCTCGCTGTACAGCCCTCCAAAACCATGAGGTAAACTGTGTACCCCGGTTAGAGATGATAGATACAGGTACACCGTGAAGTCTGACAATCTCGCGAATATATACCTGAGCCAGCTGCTCTGAAGAGTAAGTTGTAATCACATGAATGAAATGAGCTGACTTGGTCAATCTATCCACAATCACCCAAACTGCATCGAATTTCCCCTGAGTCCATGGGAGTCCAACAACGAAATCCATAGTGATCTGTTCCCATTTCCATTCTGGAATTTCCAACTTCTGAAGCAATCCACCCGGTCGTTGATGCTCATACTTCACCTGCTGGCAATTTAGGCACCAAGCTACATATTCCACTATGTCTTTCTTCATCTGCATCCACCAATAGTGTTGTTTCAAGTCCTGATACATCTTTGCAGCACCTGGATGAATGGAGTACTGCGAACTGTGAGCCTCCTAGAGAATTAACTCACACAAACCTTCTATATTAGGCACACATAGCCTGCCCTGCATATGTAATACACGGTCATCCCCAATTGCGACTTCCTTGGCATCACCGTACTGAATTGTGTCCTTAAGGAAAAGCATATGAGGGTCATCATACTGACGTTCCCTGATACGATCATAAAGAGAAGACTGAGAAACCACACAAGCCAAAACTCAACTCTGCTCGGAAACATCCAGTCTAACAAACTGGTTGGCCAAGGCCTGAACATCCAAGGCTAAAGGCCTCTCTGCTACCTGTAAATATGCTAAGCTGCCCAAACTCTCCACCTTATGACTCAAGGCATCAGCCACTACATTGGCCTTCCCAGGATGATAGAGAATGGTGATATCATAATCCTTAAGTAACTCCAACCATCTTCGCTGTCGCAAATTAAGATCCTTCGGTTTAAATAGATGTTGTAGACTCCGGTGATCGGTGTAGACCTCACAATGGACACCGTACAAATAATGCCGCCAAATCTTCAAGGCATGAACAATAGCTGCTAACTCAAGGTCATGTACAGGATAATTCTTCTCATGCACCTTTAACTGTCTGGATGCGTAGGCAATCACCCTACCGTCTTGCATAAACACTGAGCCGAGACCAATACGTGACGCGTCACAATACACAGTATAAGAACCTGAACTTGTAGGTAATACCAATACTGGGGCTGTAGTCAAAACTGTCTTGAGCTTTTGGTAGCTCTCCTCACATTCCTCGGTCCACCTGAACAGAGCACCCTTCTGGGTCAATTTGGTCATAGATGCAGTAATAGAAAAGAAACTCTTTACAAATCAGCGATAATACCCTGACAAACCAAGGAAACTCCGGATTTCCGTAACTGATGACGGTTTGGACCAACTCTACACTGCTTCAATCTTCTTCGGATCTACCTTCATTCTCTCGCACGAAACTATATGACCCAAAAATTCCACTGAATCAAGCCAGAATTCACACTTTGAAAATTTTGCATATAACTTCCTTTCTCTCAAAATATGAAGCATAGTCCTCAGGTATTGTTCATGATCTTTCCGACTCTGGGAATACACAAGAATATCGTCAATAAATACAATGACGAAAGAATCAAGATAGGGTTGAAATACACTAGTCATTAAGTGCATAAATGCTTCTGGGGTGTTAGTCAGTCCAAAAGACATCACGAGGAAGTCGTAATGACCGTACCGAGTCCTGAAAGCAGTCTTCGGGATATCTGGCTCCCGAATCTTCAATTGATGTTAGCCTGAACGCAAGTCGATCTTAGAGAACACCCTGGCACCCTGAACCCTATCAAATAGGTCATCAATACGTGGCAATGGATACCTATTCTTCACTGTAACTTTGTTCAGCTGGCGGTAATCAATAAACATCCGCATAGAACCATCCTTCTTCTTCTTCAAAAATAAGACAGGAGCACCGCAAGGCGATACACTAGGCCGAATAAAGCCCTTATCAAGCAACTCTTGTAACTGTTCTTTTAATTCTTTCAACTCTGCTGGGGCCATATGATATGGTGGAATAGAAATGGGCTGAGTGACCGGTAACAATTCAATGCCAAAGTTAATATCCATGTTGGGTGGAATACCTGGAAGATCTCCTGGAAATACATCAGGAAAATCCCTTACTACAAGAACTGACTCCACGGTAGGAGTATCAATACTAACATCTCTCACATATGCCAGATACACATCATACCCCTTCTAAACCATTCAATGAGCTTTAAGAAATAAAACAACCCTGCTAGGAACATGATCCGAGGTACCTCTCCACTCTAGCCGCGGTAGATCTGGCATAGCCAACGTCACCATCTTGGCGTAACAATCAAGAATAGCGTGATAGGGAGATAACTAGTCTATGCCCAAAATAATATCAAAATCCACCATACTGAGCAATAATAAATCAACTATGGTCTCAAAACCACTGATAACAATTAAACATGACCGATATACACGGTCCACAATAGTAGATTCACCCACGTGTGTAGATACATAAACAGAAGAACTCAAGGAATCACGTGATACGCCCAAATACGGGGCAAAATAAGATGACACATAAGAATAAGTAGAGCCTAGATCAAATAAGACTAATGCATTCCTATGACAGACCAGAATAATACATGTGATAACAGAATCGGATGCAACGGCCTCTGTCTTAGAAGGAAGGGCATAATATCTGGCCTGGCCTCCCCCTCTAGGGCGACCTCTACCTGTCCGACCTCCACCTCTTGCTGGCTGTGCAGGAGGAGTGGGAACTGGTGCAATAATCACAGCCTGAGAAGCCTGAGGACCCTATGGAATAAGTAGGGCGTGAGAAATCTGTGGAAGTGCACCCTTTATAAGTCTGGGGCAATACCTCATGATATGACGAGTGTCACCACACTCAAAACAATCCCTCAGAGGATGTGGCAGCTGGGACTGGCTCGGGCCTGATCGACTAGACTGCCCATTGACAGCTCTCGTACAGGGGTACTGAAGACACTGGCGGTGCATAATATGGAACCTGAGGTCTGGGAGTAGACGAAATACCACTGGAAGCTGGAAGTGCTGAATGAATAGGACGACTCACATAACCTCTACCATGATGGGCTGCAACTGGGGCATGAGAATTATTATATGTTCCAAAATCTCGGGGTCTCTTAGCTTCCCTCACTTCCCTCTCCCAGATACGCATGCCTTCCAATCTCCTAGCAATTGACACCACCTGTTGGTATGTGATGTCCATCTCTAGCTCTCGGGCCATACTGTATCTGATATTAGGGTGGAGACCCTCAATAAATCTGTGAACTCGCTCTCGAACAGTAGCAACTAAGGCTGGTGCATGCCTCGCCAACTCACTGAATCGGACCGCATACTCTGACACGGTCATAGAACCCTGGCGCAGCTGCTCAAACTCTGCATTCCATGCATCTCTAAGACTCTGAGGAACATACTCCCTTAAGAACATATCTGAAAATTAAGTCCAAGTGAGTGAAGATGCCTCAGCGGGACTATCCAACTCATATGCCCGCCACCACTGGTAGGCTACTCCTCTAAACTGGAATATCGTGAAAGAAACCCCACTGGAATCCACAATACCCATAGTATGAAGGATACGGTGACATTCCTCCAGAAAACCCTAAGCATCCTCTGAAGCTAAACCGCTGAAAGTGGGAGGGTGGTACTTCTTTTACCTTTCGAGCCTGAGCTGCTCCCCCTCTGAGACTGTTGTCCTAATCTTAGGCCGAACTGAGACAACTGGCTGCACTGGTATAACCTCTGGGGCATGGTCAACTTGGGCCCGTGGCTCTAGAGTATAGGCGGCGGGAGTCTGTTCTCCTCCCCCAGCCTGCGATGTGGCAGGAGTAAGTGGAATTAACCCTGCCTGAGGCAGAATGCCAAACATGCTCAAAAACTGGGCAAGACTCTCCTGAAGTGCAGGAGTAGTAACAGACGTCTCAGGTGCCTTCTCTCCAACTTGAGCTATTGGTGGCTCTGGTGCAGCAGCTCGTGCAGGTGCTCTGGCTGCACCACGTGGTCTTCTTCGGCCTCTGGTTCGGCCTCTGCCCCGACCCCGACCTCTTGCGGCTCCAACAGGGGGTGCGGGTGTCTGATCATCTGATCCAGTTGTGCGTGTCCTCACCATCTGTGAGAGAATAGAAAGACAATGGTTTAGAACTTTGAAATAAACAAATACGCACGATAAGGAATCAAAGAAGTGAATATTTTCCTAACAGTTCCATAGCCTCCCGAAGATAAGTACAGACGTCTCCGTATCGATCCGCAAGACTCTACTAAACCTGCTTATGCCTCATAACACCTATGAACCTAGAGCTCTGATACCAACTTGTCACGACCCCAAATTCCCTCCGTAGGATGTCGTGATGGAACCTAGTCTCTAAGACTAGGTAAGCCTATCAATGCGGAATAATAATAAATATCTGAAATAAATAAACTATAATTCAAATAATTTCAACTCCCAAAACTCGGTAGAAATAAGTCACAAGCTTCTAAGAATGTATCCTCAATGTCTCTATATAACAGAGTCTAAAAACAAATAAAGAAGCAACATAACAATATTAGAAGGGGACACCGGAGTCTGCGGATACTGACAGATATACCTCGAAGTCTCCGTGCATAGGTACTCACTTATATCTGGGCTGGTAAGAAGTACGTGGATCTACACAAAAATATGTGCAGAAGCATAGTATAAGTGCCAAGCCTAACCTCGGGAGAGCAGTGACGAGGTCAGGTTAGGCCATACTGGAAAATAATAATGGCATGGTAAAATGTTTAACAATATAATAAAATAAAATGCCAATGAAAATGAATCAAGTAGTATGTCACTATTTAATTACACAAATAATGGCAAATAATACTTTGTGGAATCAAAATAGAATTTCCTTTCAACTTTAAGAAAATCACAACAAATAATTAAAGGCAACTGTGGCCATAAATCAATATCAACAAGGGCACTCACGAGGTACTGCCTCGTAGTCCCAAATCATAAATAAATTTACAATATCTCATTTCCTTATCTCACCGCGGGAGCCTTCACAATTTTATTTTAAAGAAAATATTTTTTCCGAAATAGCATCCCGCGTTTTAGACATCCTTATGACAGCACATGATGTCTAGCAGTTCCCCCTGCTAGCCACGCATATCAAGCCAATCTTATCTCACCGCATGTGTTTCAATACCCAGACCTTATACCATCACATGCGTATCAATATCATAATATATCACAATTTGCACCTCAAGTGCTCAAATAATTTAACTTGCTAAAATAATTCAACAACAATATTTTTCCACAATAAAGAGATCACGGCTCATGCCAAAATAAATCATCGATAATATTTTTTCATAATAAAGAGCTCATGGCTCCGTCACAATGAGTACGAAAATCTTACAAAATATTCGGGACTAAATAACTCAACAAAATAATATTTCAAAATTTCAATACATTGCTTACATACCAAATTTAAAATGTCAAATAATTTATATTAATAATATTTGATTTAAAGAAAATCACCCTTCAAATAATGCACAAAATAAAAGAAACCAAGTTTCAACTAAACAGATAAAACAACCAGCATGAAAATATCAAGCAAATTTAAAATATAAACATTAAATCAATGAAGAAGAACATAACAAGATAAAATAATTTAATTAATGCGCAAAAGTGATCTACACAATTTAAAAATATATTCTTTTATATTTAGCCCGTGTACACACTCGTCACCTCGTGTACAAGACTTTTCACACATTACAATTATCAATCCTAAGGAAAATTCCCCCCACACAATGTTAGACAAGTCACTTACCTCGACTTGCTCTAATTTAATGAAGTAGTATGCCTTTTCCTCGATTTTTTGACTCCGATCGACTCGAATCTAGTCATAATTAATTCAATACAGTCAACAAAAATTAAAGGAATCAATTTCATAAGAAAATACTATATTTTTCAATAAAATCCGATGAAACTCACACAATCCGACAAGCCATTCAATTACGAGACCAACCATACCAGTTTCACTCAAATCCGACTCCGAATCGACTCCAAAATCTCAAAAATTCCATTCTATGAGATTTCTTAAATTTCTCAAATTTCAATCTCAAAACACTAATTAAATGGTGAAAACAATGATATATTCGTGTATATTGAACAAATCTGAGTTAGAATCACTTACCCCAATGTCTTTTCCTTCAAAATCTATCAAATATCGCCTATGCTCAAGTTCTTGTTTGTTAAAAATGGCGAATGGGACGAATGCCCTCCTCTATAATTCTGCCCAGGATGCCCTCGATCATGACCCTCGATGTCACGACCCAATTTTCCCTCCGTTTGGTATCGTGATGACACTTAGTCTTAGGGACTAGGTAAGCCTAACATTAATTGAAACAACACTATTTGAATAACATCTAACAAGTTAAATAGAGATCTCTTACAATTTTCAAAACCGGTAGTACAAGTCATAAGCTCTACAAAGTGTTTGCTAGAGAACTTCTAAATACAATTTTCCAGAAATAAGAATAAACAGTGCAAAATGAAAACTTGAAGGTGACTCTGAAGCCTGCGAACGCAGTGGCAGGTTTACCTTGAGTCTCCGCAGCAACAGCCCACACAGCTAGCTAACGAACAAATACCTAGATCTGCATAAAACAAAATGTGCAGAAGAGTAGCATGAGCACACCACAACAGTGCCCAGTAAGTATCAAGACTAACCTCGGTGGAATAGTGACGAAGAACAGTCAAGACACCCACTGGTCTAATAAACTAAACGGGCACAATATATGAACAATAGGAGTATGATGTCTACATAAGGACTATGCAATATGGCTCACAATACAGTAATGGCTTTAAAGATAGAAACAACAAGTATCAGTGGAATATGATGAAAATGACACAGACAAAGTGAATGGAACACAACCGAAATCCGGAATCACAAATACAGCAAGGACAAGTAATAACTCAGCAACTACAACCGCTTTTGCATCAGGTTTTAGCCAACAACTCCACGAGGTACCGAACTTCGGAAAATTCATAACTCATGAGCCTCAATAACTGAACCCTAACACTTGGCATCATGTGCCTTCATAACACCTCATAACCGCACTGACGACTCATCTGCCAATAGAGTCATTCTCACATAGAAGGCATGTAAACAAGGGTGAGCATCTATGCTCAACAATATCAAGAACATCTCTTATCCGATAAGAGTGCTTAACTATGTGTATGCTTGTGCAAGTATCCTACGATAGTCCATATCAGCAAATAAGCACAAGGAAAACGGACGGACAACACGTAGAATATTGTCTCACAGCTTTCACAAGATAAAGCTCACACAGGTACGTATACCACTACACAAATATCAACAACAAGAATGCCCCCAGGCCACAAGTTATCACAAATCAATCCCAAACATAGCCCGCCTTGTCTCGCCACGTGAACAATAATAAAGTAAGTGCCCGCCTTGTTTCGCCACACGTGCATAACAATGTCCCCACCTTGTCTCGCCATATGCGCAACCCCCCCTCCCCCCCCCCCACACACACACACACACATACATATATATATATATATATATATATATATATATATATATATATATATATATATATATATATATATATATATATATATATATATATATATACCGCCTTGTCACGCCGCATGTGCAAATATCAATAGTAACAATAGCACGGCAGAAATCTCGTGTATCACCACAACAAGTACAACAATAACAATGGCAATAATACAAGTACGACAAGTAAATCGACTCAAGAACTTTAAATCACAAGAAACGGTAGAACCAATTCGCAAGAAATAACCACAGTAAAGAATGCTAAGTCAGCTCAACAAGGGAAAACTAATATGTAGCAACAATCCCACAATATATATTTCAACAACAGGGAAGCTAACACGAGTAAAATAATTCCAAATAAAACAAATCGACTAATATATAGTATATCTAAACTTCATTTAAGGTTGAGAAATTACGAAGGATATTCAACAACTCAATTAAGGATAAGCAGCGGAAAGATAATCATAACCTCAATTAAGAATGAACAATTATAGGATGAGATAATAATAATAATTTCAATTAAAGATAAGCAGTTATGAAAAGATAGCATGACAATAGGAGAGGTAAAATCTTCTGTTAAGTCAAATAAGAGTCAAATAGGGAATAAGAGTAAATCCTGAGGCAATTAATTGAAATTAAAGCATGTAGAGCTGAAACTAGTAAATAAGAACTTAATCATATCAAGAACAACTTCATACTCGGTGAATATAAGGACCTAAGAACCCTAAAAGGCCAACTTTCCACAAACAAGTTCGAATACACAGTCATCACCTCGCGTACATGGACTACAATCAACATAGAATACTCAAATCCTAAGGGAAAATCCCCCACACAAGATTAGGCAAGATACTAACCTCAAAGAAGACAGACCGATACTCAAAAATAAACTTCTCGGGTGAAATGACCTCCGGACGGCTCAAATCTAATTAAAATAACTTCAAAGCACAAATAAAACTCATAAGAGACTATTCCGGAATTATAAAGTCTCAATCTTTATCATAATCTAAAAATCGGTCCAAAAGTCGACCCCCGGGCCCGCACCTTGTAACCAGACATATTTTACAAAAACCGAACACGCATTCTGATATGAGTCCAACCATACAAAAATTATTAAATTCCGATACCATTTCATCTTTCAAATCGTGATTTTTCATTTTGAAAATTTTCTTCAAAAACCATCATTTTCCTTAACTTAAAACATAAATTAAATGATAAAAATAAAGATAGAATCATGGAAATAAATAAATTCCACGTGAAGAACACTTACCCAATAAAATATCTTGAAAAACCCACAAGGAAGCTCCCAAAACCGAAGTCTAAAACTCAAAATATGAAGAAAATGGCCAAACCCTCGACTTAAATGATTCTGCCAGGATTTCTGCATCTGCGGAATAGGAGGCGCACCTGCGCACTCGCATTTGCGAGAAAGAGTCCGCATCTGCGAACTCAGCTGGCCAGGCCTGGAACCGCATCTGCGGATTTTCAGCGGCATCACAGAAGCGAAAGGGGGAACGCAGAAGCGAGCTTCTTCGCAGATGCGATCGAGGAACCGCGGAAGCAGCCTTTGCACCTGCGTGCAAGCTTCCGCAGAAGCGAGCAAGCTCCCAGGCCTTAAGGATCGCAGAAGCGTAGCCGCACCTGCACTTCAAGCATCGCAGGTGCGAAAACACCAGGACCAGACCTGTTCAAAACCATGAAAAACATCCGAAACTTGTCCGAAATACACCCGAGGCCCTCGAGACCTCGTCCAAGCATACCAACAAGTTCCATACCCTAATACGGACTCGCTCGAGGTCTCAAATCACATCAAACAACGTCGAAACTATAAATCGCACCATTAATCGAACTTATAAATTTTTAAATCTTCCAACTTCTAAAATTCGTGCCGAAACCTATTAAATCAACCCGGAATAATATCAAATTTTGCAGGCAAGTCCCATATAACCTAACGGAGCTCTTCCAACTCTCGGAATCGCATTCTGACCCTGATAGCAAAAAGTCCACTTCCGGTCCAAATCTCTAAAAATTTGTCTTTTGCCATTTCAAGCCTAAATGAGCTATATACCTCAGATTCATAGTCCGGACACGCTCCTTAGTCCAAAATCACTCAACGTAGCTAACGGAACCGACAGAACTCCATTCCGTCGTCGCCTTCACATAGTTCCTACTACGGTCAAAATCCTAAGACTTAAGCTTCCGTTTTAGGGACTAAGTGTCCTAAATCACTCAGAATCATTCGGTAACTGAAATCGACCATGCACGCAAGTCAATACATATAATATGAAGTTGCTCAGGGCCTTATGCCGCCGGACGGGACTTAAATTCTCAAAACGACTGGCCGGGTCGTTACATCCTTCCCCTCTTAAACAAACGTTCGTCCTCGAACGTGCTAAGCCTCACCTCGAAGTCTTGAAATCACCGAAGGTACATACCCAACATACACCCGTGGGTGACTCCACATCACCACAATCCACATAAGCCTGACGACACCATCTCAACGGTAATGTATCCTTTCCTCCAACACCGATAAGCCTTAGAGTCAAAAATTCTCACCTCCCATTTATCTTGAAAAGACCCGATTCTAAATCCATACCCGGTATCAGTCTCAACTTGTTGTAACAACTCATGCCTATACCCACAAGGTACGACCACACAACAAGACACACCACACATAGGCCCATAATAACATTTCTGATCACAATAGCTACCCGTAATCAAAACCATCACCGACAATTAGCCTCATATATGTTAGAACCCTGTTCAAACCTCCACAACACTGACAATGATGCAAGAAACACGAAGACCGCTTAACTATACACCCGAAGCAACAAATCATAACTAACACCACCGGGCACACACCCCACAAGCTAAAACTCAAGAAGCACATAACGAAAATGACTGAATACGTAAAGAGAAACACATAAGAGAAATATCAAACAAGCCCAACAGGCACAACTCTCTAACAGTACCATACTACGAATCAATTTAAATAGGAAAAATCAAAGTATATGAACAAATCACAAGAATCTCATCCTAATATAACTTCCACCGCGGCACGCAGCCCGACTCAAACATATCAAATCATATGGAATCGCGAGGGTCTCACCCTCAACTCTGAATCACAAGTCGAATACACATCATACCAATGGAAATCTTTCACTAATTCAATTCTGCCAATAAAAATCACAACACTTACTAAACCCTCACCCCGGTAGAGTATGAAATCACAAATCGTAACCAATTTACTCAGGAATCACATCAAACCTGCCATAATGGATAACATGAATTCACTTATAGTCTCGTAACTTTCAATAATGAATAGAAACAAATGATAGATGCGGGCTACCACTCATATAGTCTCCCAATAGGGGTAAACACCTAAACATAATACTAAGTCATGAACTCACCCATAGGTGGGACAACAAATAGGGGAACTCGCCCTGATAAGCAGAACCGAATCAAAATATGACTGGTGCCCCTCTGTAATAAATCAAAAGCATACCTGTATGACACCATCTGGTGTAGTGGCCTCAAGCCTACCATATTAAACACATCAACAGGTCAGGCCTTCCCCTCTTGGGCGCCCTCTACTCGCCTGAATACTTCGTTGTGACACACCTGTCCGGAGTCTAGGACAATCTCTCACCCTGTGGCTGGTATCTCCACACTCGAAGCAACCTCTCTGCTGATGTGGCTGGGGAAACTGTGCGGTACGGGTACTCTGAGACCCATGAGCACCTGAAAGACCGTGCGAAGCCTGAAGTACAAACTGAACTAGCTGACCCACAAAACCTCTACCATGTCGTACCTTGCCTCCAAAATAAGGACCAGTAGATCTCTCCGGTCTACGAGGCCTCCTCACCTCCCTGTCCTCTCTCTCCCGATCTTTCCTGTACTCTCTCTTATGGCCTCACCTGTGTCCTCTCACCTGTCCCACATGCCCTCTACTTGGCGAGCGATCCCTACCACCTACTAAAACGAAAAATCTGACGCTAACTCCCGAGCCATGCTGAACCGAATATCATGCTTGAGTCCCTCAATGTATCTATAGACACGCTCTCTAACTGTGGCGACCAAAGCAGGTGCATGCCTGGCCAAATCACTGAATCTAACGGCATACTCTGACACTGACATAGTGCCTTGGTGCAGCTGCTCAAACTCCACGTGCCATGCATCTCGAAGGGACTGGGGTACAAACTCTCTGAGGAACATCTCTGAAAACTGAACCCATGTAAGTAAAGCTAACAGGGCTGGGCTACCCAACTCATATGCCTGCCACCACTGATAAGCCGCTCCCCTGAGCTGGAACGTAGTAAAAACAACACCACTCGTCTCCACAATACCCATAGTACAGAGAATGCAGTGACACTCCTCCAGAAAATCCCGTACACTCTCTAAAGCTAAACCACTGAATGTATGAGGGTCATATTTCTTGAACCTTGCAAGTCTAAGCTGCTCTTCCTCAGATGTTGTTGCCCTGACCACGGGCTGAACTAGAACCAGTGGCTGTGTCACCATGACACCTAGAACCTGACAAACATGAACTCGCTGTTCTAGGGTGTCGGCGGGGGGAGTCTGGGTTCCTCCCCCAGTCTGTGAAGTAGTTCGTGCAACTGGAATCAACCCCGCCTGAGCCAATGTTCCAAACATGCTCAAGAATTAAACTAAGGTCTCCTGAATTCCAGGGGTAACAACAGGCGCCTCCGGTACCTGCCCCCAAACTGGAACTACTGGCGGCTCCTCAACTGCTGCTCTGGTAGGTGCTCTAGCTGCGGCACGTACTCCTCGTCGACCTCTGCCTCGGCCCCTAGCAACATCTGCTCCGGGGGTAACGTTATAAACAACTACAGCTCGTGTCCTCACCATCTGTGAGAGAATGGAGTGATAAAAGTTTAAACTTTGAGATCAATGAACTCGCACGATAGAAATGAAAGAAGAGAGACAGTCCTAATAGTTCTGTAGCCTCTTGAAAATAAGTACAGACGTCTCCATACCGATCTGCAAGACTCTACTAAACTCGTTTATGAATTGTAGCACCTATGAACCTAGAGCTCTGATACCAACTTGTCACGACCCAGTTTTCCCTCCGTTTGGTATCATGATGGCACCTAGTCTTAGGGACTAGGTAAACCTAACATTAATTGAAACAACAATTTGAATAACATCTAACAAGTTAAATAGAGATCTCTTACAATTTCCAAAACCGGTAGTACAAGTCATAAGCTCTACAGAGTGCTTGCTAGAGAACTTCTAAATACAACTAACCAGAAATAAGAATAAACAATGCAAAACGAAAACTTGAAGGTGACTCTAAAGCCTGCAAACGCAGTGGCAGGTTTACCTTGAGTCTCCGCAGCAACAGTCCACACAGCTAGCTAACGAACAAATACTTGGATTTGCACAAAAGAAATGTGCAGAAGAGTAGCATAAGCACACCACAGCGGTGCCCAGTAAGTATCAAGACTAACCTCGGTAGATTAGTGACGAGGAACAGTCAAGACACCGACTAGTCTAATAAACTAAACGGGTACATTATATGAACAAAAGTATGATGTCTACATAAGGACTATGCAATATGGTTCACAATACAGTAATGGCATTAAAGAAAGAAACAACAAGTACCAGCGGAATATGATGAAAATGACACAGACAAAGTGAATGGAATACAACCTAAATCCGGAATCACCAATACAACAAGGAAAAGTAATAAGTCAGCAACTATAACCGCTTTTGCATCAGGTTTTAGCCAACAACTCCACGAGGTACCGAACCTCGGACAATTCACAACTCACGGGCCTCAAAACCTGAACCTTAACACTTGGCATCATGTGCCTTCATAACACCTCATAACCGCATTGACTACTAACGTGCCAATAGAGCCATTCTCACATAGAAGGCAAGTAAACAAGGGTAAGCATCTATGCTCAACAATATCAAGAACACCTCTTATCCGATAAGAGTGCTTAACTACGTGTATGCTTGTGCAAGTGTCCTACCATATTCTGTATCAGCAAATAAGCACAAGGAAAAAGAACGGACATCACGTAGAATATTGTCTCACAGCTTTCACAAGATAAAGCTCACACAGGTACGTATACCACTACACAAATATTAACAACAAGAATGCCCCCAGGCCACAAGTCATCACAAATCAATCCCTAACACAGCCCACCTTGTCTCGCCACGTATGCAATAATAAAGTAAGTGCCCGCCTTGTTTCGCCACACGTGCATAACAATGTCCCCACCTTGTCTCGCTACATGCGCAACCCACACACACACACACACATATATATATATCCCTCTTTGTCACGCCGCTTGTGCAAATATCAATAGTAACAATAGCACAGCAGAAACCCCGTGCATCATCACAACAAGTACAACAATAACAATGGCAATAATACAAGTACAACAAGTAAATCAACTCAAGAACTTTAAATCACAAGAAACGGTAGAACCAATTCGCAAGAAATAACCACAGTAAAGAATGCTAAGTCAGCTCAACAAGGGAAAACTAATATGTAGCAACAATCCCACAATATATATTTCAACAACAGGGAAGCTAACACGAGTAAAATAATTCCAAATAAAATAAATCGACTAATATATAGTATATCTAAACTTCATTTAAGGTTGAGAAATTACAAAGGATATCCAACAACTCAATTAAGGATAAGCAGCGGAAAGATAATCATAACCTCAATTAAGAATGAATAATTATAGGATGAGATAATAATAATAATTCCAATTAAAGATAAGCAGTTATGAAAATATAGCATGACAATAGGAGAGGTAAAATCTTCAGTTAAGTCAAATAAGAGTCAAATAGGCAATAAGAGTAAATCCTGAGGCAATTAATTGAAATTAAAGCATGTAGAGCTGAAACTAGTAAATAGGAACTTAATCATATCAAGAACAACTTCATACTCAGTGAATATAAGGACCTAAGAACCCTAAAAGGCCAACTTTCCACAAACAAGTCCGAGTACGCAGTCATCACCTCACGTACATGGACTACAATCAACATAAAAGACTCAAATCCTAAGGAAAAATCCCCCACACAAGGTTAGGCAGGATACTAACCTCAAAGAAGACAGACCGATACTCAAAAATAAACTTCTCGGGTGAAATGACCTCCGGACGGCTCAAATCTAATCAAAATAACTTCAAAGCACAAATAAAACTCATAAGAGACTATTCCGGAATTATAAAGTCTCAATCTTTATCATAATCTAAAAATCGGTCCAAAAGTCGACCCCCGGGCCCGCACTTTGGAACCCGACAAATTTTACAAAATCCGAACACCCATTCTGATATGAGTCCAACCATACAAAAATTATTAAATTCCGATACCATTTCGTCCCTCAAATCATGATTTTTTATTTTGAAAATTGTCTTCAAAAACCACCATTTTCCTCAACTCAAAACATAAATTAAATGATACAAATAAAGATAGAATCATGGAAATAAATAAATTCTAGGTGAAGAATACTTACCCAATCAATTTGCTTGAAAAAACCGCAAGGAAGCTCCAAAACCGAAGTCTAAAACTCAAAATATGAAGAAAATGGCCAAACCCTCGGCTTAAATGATTCTGCTAGGATTTCCTCATCTGCGGACTAGGAGGCGCACATGCGCACTCGCATTTGCAAGAAAGAGTCCGCATCTGCGAACTCAGTTGGCCAGGCCTAGAACCGCATCTGCAGATTTTCAGTCGCACCAGCGGCACCGAAGAAGTGAAAGGTGGAACGCAGAAGGGAGCTTCTTCGCATATGCGATCGAGGAACTGCGGAAGCGGCCTTCGCACCTGCGTAAGAGAGCAAGGTCCCAAGCCTCAAGGATCGCAGAAGCGACCAGGCTCACGCAGAAGCGTAGCCGCACCTGCGCTCCAAGCGTCGCAGGTGCGAAAACACCAGGACCAGACCTGTTCAAAACCATGAAAAACATCTGAAACTCGTCTGAAACACACCCGAGACCCTTGGGACCTCGTCCAAGCATACCAATAAGTTTCATCCCCTAATACAGACTCGCTCGAGGTCTCAAATCACATCAAACAACGTCAAAACTACGAATCGCACCATGAATCGAACTTATAAATTTTCCAATCTTCCAACTTCAAAAACCCGTGCCGAAACCTATCAAATCAACCCGGAATAACGTCAAATTTTGCAAGCAAGTCCCAATTAACATAACGGAGCTCTTTCAACTATCAGAATCGCATTTCGACCCCGATATCAAAAAGTCCACTTCTGGTCCAAATCTTCAAAAATTCGACTTTCGCCATTTCAAGCCTAAATCACCTATAGACCTCAGATTCACAGGCCGGACACGCTCCTAAGTCCAAAATCACCCAACGGAGCTAACGGAACCGACAGAACTCCATTCCAGAGTCGTCTTCACATAGTTTCGACTACGGTCAAAATTCTAAGACTTAAGCTTCCGTTTTAGGGACTAAGTATCCCAAATCACTCCAAATCATCCGGTAACTGAAATCAACCACGCACGCAAGTCAATATACATAATATGAAGTTGCTCAGGGCCTTATGCCGGCGGATGGGAGTTAAATTCTCAAAATGACTGGCCGGGTCGTTACACTTGATCATGGCCCTCGATCATGTCCCTCGATCCTGGCCTTCGATCCTGGGGCTTCGATCCTGGGGCTTCGATCATGGGGCTCGATCATGGTTTCGATCATGGGGCTCGATCATGGCTTCGATCATGTGCTGCCTCGATCTTGGGCTCGATCACAGCCCAAAATTTTTAGCAGAAGAGAAAAATTGCAGCAGCTGTTTTAAGTCCAACTTTTGATGCGTTAACCATCCGAAACTCGCCCAAGGCCCTCGGGACCTCAACCAAATACACCAACAAGTCCTAAAACATCATACGAACTTATTTGAAACCTCAAATCCCATCAAACAACACTAAAAGCACAAATTACACCCCAATTTAAGCTTAATGAAACTTAAGAATTTCCAATTTCTACATTCGATGTCGAAACCTATCAAATCAAGTCCGATTGACCTCAAATTTTGCACACAAGTCATAAATGATATAACAGAGCTATCAAAAATTTTAAAACTGGATTCCGACCCTGATATCAAAGAGTCAACACCCCGGTCAAACTTCCAAACCTTAACTTCCTATTTTAGCCATTTCAAGCCTAATTTCACTACGGACTTCCAAATAAAATTTCTATCGTGCTCCTAAGTCCAAAATCACCATACGGAGCGGTTAGAATTATCAAAATTCTATTCCGGGGTTGTTTCCACATAATTCGACACGCGGTCACTATTTGAACTTAAACTTTTAATTTTTTTATCAAAATTCCATATCTTGGGCTAGGGACATCGAAATTTGATTCCGGTCATACGCCCAAGTCCCAAATCACGACACGGACCTACCGGAACTGTCAAAATATTGATCCAAGTCCGTTTGCTCAAAATGTTGACCAAAATCAACTCAATTGAGTTTTAAAGCTCTAATTCATATTTTAATTCATTTTTCACATAAAAACTTTTCAAAAATTTTATGAACTGCGCACGCAAGTCGAAGAATGATAAATAGTGATTTTTGATGTCTTAGAATACATAATTAATTATTAAATTTAAAGATGACATTTTGGGTCATCACAAATAATTTTTGTTGTTAAATGTTCTCATAAGCCACATTTACATGGCTTTTTACCACCAAAATATAATTTGAGGCAACAGTAAATTTTGTTGCGTTAAGTTATCTTTTGCAACACTATTGTTGGTTGTTGCAAATACTTTTCCCATCGACGTTTATTGCCACGACGTGCAATAACTTTTTTGTTGTTGCCAAAACTACTTTTAGAAACAACATTTGATTTATGGCAACAAAACTTTTTTGTTGGCAAATGGCTTCTTTCTTGTAGTGTATACTACAAAATATTTTCCACCAGGTTAGAGGTAAGGTCTGCGTCCACACTACCCTCCCCAGACCCCATGATGTGGGATAATACTGGGTATGTTGTTAAACTTGTTATTACAAAATATTCTCCGCGCAATGCGCTAATAATAATATTAACCATAATAATAATAAAAATAATACCAACAATAACCATTAGAATATCAAATAAATCTAGGGTTTCAAAATTTTGGGGGCCTAAGGCAATTGCCTCAGTGTCCAAAGCCTTAGAGCCGCCCATGTATTCACCACCACCACGGTCCCCGCCAGGATATCTGCCACCGCAGCAAGAGTATCCACCGCCACCGCTAGGGTATCCTCCACCGCCATATTGAGCTTCATGTACTTCATTCTTGCTATTGGATTTCTTTGCTGCATCAGTTGTGAAAATAAGAATATTGTTCTTAACAGTTCTATTTTTCTAACTTTCTTAGCTTATTATGTGATCCTAACACAGAATTACGTAGAAAGTATATAATCCATAAAGTTGTAAATTGAACATTTATGCAAATAATGATCGAGAGGATTCTTACGGTCCTCTTCTGTGGTGGTGGAAGTCTCAGACAACTCCCTAGCTAAAACCTCAGAGCTTATCATTATAAAAATAGCCAAACAAAGGCCAAGAAACAGAAATGCCTTGGAACCCATCTTTTGTTAAAACTTAGCTATGATAATTGAAATTGAAGGATGGACAAATTGATGCATTCTTGGGCTCTCTATTTATAGTAAGATTTGAGTACATAGCTGTTGAATAGAAGGGTACTATTAATTTCTGAAGGGACCAGTATTTAGTTGGCAGGTGAGGATAGTGAAGAATTTACATTTGAGTTCTAAAAAGATATTTACATAACTCTTATACCCTAACAGTGTATATATTTTTTGCATTATAAGGGCTCCATTTACATTTATATTTCGAAAATGTGCAAGATGAGAAACCCCTGCACAATAGAAGATGGAGTATTTAATTTATGTGGTGTAGTTTAATTAGGCGTAAAATTTTAAGAAAGAAATAATGCCTTTTGAAATTTATCATCTTAAACATGCGATGAATTTTTGTAGCTATTTCTTTTAAGGAAAAATAGCTACAAAATTTTTTCATATGTTATTAAGCAAAAATAAGAAATTTAAAGTTAAATTATTCGTAAATACAGAAAAATTATAGTTCATTTTGTAATTGGGTGTGATTGAGGGAGTGTAATTACACTCTAAAATTTTCAAGTGGGAGCTAAGAATTGCTGGTAATTACATGGTGTAATTACAAGGTTATTTTTGGAATATCTTTTCTTATCTTTTTAATTTACTTTTTATTTCTGTTTTTTTTTTCTTTTTAAGTTTTTAAGTTTTTATATTCTTTTTTTCTAAAATATTAGTTTTTACAATATTTATTTTTTATTTTGTTTTTTCTCATTTCCCAGCCTTTACTTCATGTGTTTCTATATAATTTCTCATATTTTGTTTCTTTCTTAATTATTTTTCTTTATTTTTTATTACATTTAGCTATGTTATTATTCTAATTTTTCTAAAAAGTTATACCCCATAATCTTAGAAAGAATAAGTCATCCACAAACTTGAATTATAATGAGTGATGTCATTAAAGTTGAACTTATTATTGGACGAGGTTATGTGCAAACTTAACTATGTTAAAATGACAGATTACTTTTTAATATTTAAATAATATTTTTATTTTTCAGCCTTTATTTTTTTGTGATTCCATATAGTTGCTCATATTTTTATTTTATTTTTATTTTCTTTATTTAGCATAGTTGTGCTATTATTCTTGTTTTGAAACTTTTTTTTATGTTTGTATTTTATGAATTGTAAAAGCATGATGAAACTTAAATGCAATAGTAAATGTTGTCAAGTTTTGAAATATTTAAAAGAATAACATAAAAATTAGAAAAGTGAGGGAGTAACAAATTACTTTATTTCATAAAAATTAGCATATAATGAGTGATGCGATTAAAGTAGAATCTAATTATTGAATGAGGTTATAGACTTATTATTTCTTTTTTTTTTTGAATTATATTTACTTAATTAAATTATGTTGAAAATTATTTTAGGTTATGTTGTAATTTTACATAAGAGTATTATGTTAATTGTTTTTTTGATTTTGAATTTTATGTTATATTTTTGCTTCCATTTTATTTGCTTTAGTAGTATTCACTTATTAATTCAGATTGCACGCCGTTCATTTTAAAGTTAAAGTTGATAGATTATTTTTTTTCGTAAAATATTTGAGTAATGTTATGGCATTATATTTATAAATATTAACCATTTTATCAAACATGCAGTCCTTGATATTCTTAAAAAATATGTACTTTTAGTTCTTATAATTGATTAAAGTAAAATATAATTAATTTGAAATATATATATCAATTATTTTTACAATATTAGTTATAAATACATGATTAGTAATGAATATATTATCAAGAAAAAAATATCTATCTTAAATGTCAAATATAATATTATTATAAAGGCATATATTTGTTAAATCTTGACTTTTTATTTTTAATAATTAATTTTATATTTAGAATTTAATCTAACTGTGTAATTACACTTATGCAACCAAACAATACACTTGTAATTACACTGTAATTATACTATGACAAACAAACAGGTTATCATAATTACAATACTATGTAATTACTAGGTTGTGTAATACTACCCTAGGCTGGCAGCTTGGGGGATACAGGTAGCAAGTCGATGTGTATTGTGCAGTAGTGGAAAAATAGAAACAATGGCCCATCTCTTTTTTGAATGTCAATACTCAAGGAATATTTGGAGTACACTACTCAACTGGTTGGGAGAGAGACATCAAATTGGACTTTGGGAAGAGAAAGTCTTATGGTTGACAAAAAGAGCAAAGAATGGTAGACCTCGTAATAGCATATTGGCATTTCTAATTGCAGCAGTGGTATACCATACATGGACAGAAAGAAACATGCGTAGATTTCAGGGGAGAAAGACTGAAACCAAGACTAAAATTCGTGACATTGTCCTCCAACTTCATATCAAAGGGCAACAGAAGACTAAATGGAAGAAGATTTTAAAAGGAGTGAATAGCTTTCCTCTATGAATAGTTGATATTATAAGTAGTAGAGGAACTATGGAGATGTAAATAATAGTGTTTTCTGATATTTTGCTATTTTTTTAGTCTAACTCTTTAGTCCAAAGGAGTTAGAGATGTTGTAATTATCTTTACTGGTTGAATAAAAGTTTTGATATTTGACCAAAAAATAAAATACACCAATTTCAATTACCAGATGGCTTTCCAAATAGATCCTATGTATTATTATCGGATTATCATGCAATAAACTACTAGCTAGAAATACTAAATTTTATAAACTTGTAGGCAGGGGAGGATTTAGAGGCGGAAGGGATTCACCCAAACCGTCTTCACCGGAAAATTATACCGTACATATAAGGTAAAATTCATTTAGTGTTTCAATATCATATATTGTGAATCCCCTTGCCGCGGCCCAGAAGCATAATTCAGTTAATCCGGATTTTCAACAATTAGCCCATGTATGCACTCTTCACCTCGCATACACGGCACTCACATATCACAAATTGTTACAACAGTGCCAAGTCCTAAGGGGATTTCTCCCACACAAGGTTAGGCAAGTCACTTACCTCGAATCGAACTCAATTAGTTAATAAGAATGCCTTTTCCTCGACCTTCCGACTCCGAATAGCCCAAATCTAGCAAAAAATAATTTCATACTATAACTATAATCATAAGAAACTAATCTAATTAATGAAATCAAGACTTTAACAAGAAATTAGAAAATCGTCCCAAAAGGTCGACTCGGGCCCACTTTTCGGAGTCGGGTAAAAGTCACTAAATTCGAACACTTGTTCAACCACGAGTTTACTCATACCAAAATTACTAAAATCCGTTACCAAAAGCTCGATCAAAACCCCAAAGTTCGGCCTAAGGATCTTCCACCTTTTCCCCCCAAATTTCTCAACCCAAATTATTAATTAAATCAAGAAATTAATGATAGATTAGTGGAATATAACCAAAAATGAGACAAGAATCCTTACCCAAATATTTCCTCTGAAAATACCTAAAACTCTCGCCTCAATCCGAGCTCTCTATCTCAAAATATGAAGAAAATGGAAAGCCCTCAATCTTGAAATATTTAAATCTGCCCATTTACCCTTAATCACGATCGCAGAAATATCCTCGCGATCGCGAAGCACAACTCTGCTGCCCCAGAAATTCGACCTACGTGAATGCGGTTGACTACACGCTAACGCAAAAAAGGAAAAGCCCAGGCCTATGCGATCCCAAACTCAGCCACGTGATCGCGAAGCACAACCGCGCGTGACCTACTGCCCCTAAAACCTCTACGCGAACGCAACATTCACCACGTGTTCGCGACTCGCTATGAACCAAAGCCTTCGCATTCGCGTTCCCTTCTCTGCGAACGCATAAAGTAAACCCTCAGTCCACCAAAACCCCCTTCGCGATCGCATAACAAGCTATGCAATCGCACTAAAGGAAACCATATCAGTGCACCAGCAATCTTCAGCTCCAACACCAAGTCCAAAATTGATCTGATAACCATCCGAAACTCACTCGAAACTCTCGGGACCTCAACCAAACATACCAACAAGTCCTAAAACATCATAAGAATTTAGTCGAGCCTTCAAATCACATCAAATAATGCTAAAACCATGAATCACACCCCAATTCAAGCTTAATAAATTTTTGGACTTCTAACTTCTACATCTGGCACAAAAACCTATCAAAACACGTCCGACTGATCTCGAATTTTGCACACAAGTCACATTTGAACTTCCGGAAGCAGAATCCGACCCCGATATAAAAAAGTCCACCCCGGTCAAACTTTCCAAATACCCTCTAATTTTTCAACTTTCGCCAATTAACGTCGAAATGACCTACGGACCTCCGAATCAACATCTGGACGTGCTCCTAAGACCAAAATCACCATACAGAGCTATTGGAACCGACGATACTCCATTCCGGAGTCGTCTTCACACAGGGCAAACTACGGTTAACTCTAACAACTCAAACTTCACACTTAAGGACTATAGCCACCGACTCCTCAACATAGGACAAGTCCTTGTCCAATTGGACTTAGCTGAAATCTAACACATGAGATGGAATGCCGTGATACGTCTGGAGTATAGAAACATGAAATACTGGATGAACCCCTGCTAAACTAGGAAGCAAGGCAAGCTCGTAAACAAACTCCCCAACTCTCCGCAACACCTCGAACGGGCCAATAAACATTGGGCTCAGCTTGACCTTCTTCCCGAACCTCATAACAACCTTCATGGGTGAAACCCGAAGCTAGACCCGCTCCCTAACCATGAATGCAATATCACAAACCTTCTGATCCACATAAATCTTCTGTTTGGACTGGGCTGTACGAAGTCGATCCTGAATCACCTTAATCTTCTCCAAAGCATCCTGAACCAAGTTTGTACCCAATAGCCTAGCCTCCACCAGCTCGAACCAACCTACTGGAGACTGACACCGCCTACCATACAAAGCCTCATACGGGGCCATATGAATGCTCAACTAATAATTGTTATTGTAGGCAAACTCCTCAAGGGGCAAGAACTGATCCCAAGAAACCCCAAACTCCATCACACATGCACGAAGCTTATCCTCCAATATCTGAATAGTGCGCTTGAACTGTCCATCTGTGTGAGGGTAAACTATTGTGCTCAACTCAACTCGAGTACCTAACTAATGATGTACGGCCCTCCAGAACCATAATGTAAATTGCGTACCCCGGTAAGAGATGATAGATACCGGCACGCCATGAAACCTGACAATCTTGCGGATATAAACTCGAGCCAGCTGCTCATAAGAATAAGTAGTCATCAATAGAATGAAATGAGCCGACTTGGTCAACCTATCCACAATCACCCAAACTACATCAAACTTGCTCTAAGTCCATAGGAGCCCAACAACAAAATCCATAGTGATCCGCTCCCATTTCCACTCCGGAATCTCTAGCTTCTGAACAAGTTCAGCTGGCCACTGATGCTCATACTTCACTTGCTGGCTATTTAGGAACCGAGCTACATACTCTACTACGTCTTTCTTCATCCTCCTCAACCAATAATGTTGCCTCAAGTCCTGATACATCTTCGCGGCACCTAGGTGAATGGAGTATCGTGAATTGTGAGCCTCTTAGAGAATCAGCTCACGCAAACCATCTACATTGGGCACACATACTCTTGCATGTATCCTCAATGCATTGTCATCTCCAATAGTAACCTCCTTGGCATAACCATGCTGAACCGTGTCCCTAAGGACAAGCAGATGTGGGTGACGTTCCCTGATACGATCGTAAATAGAAGACAGATAGACCACACAAGATAAAACTTGACTCGGCTAAGAAATATCCAATATAACAAACTGGTTGGCTAAGGCTTGAACATCTAATGCCAATGGCCTCTCTACTTCTGGTAGATATGATAAGCTGCCCAAACTCCCTGCCTTGCAACTCAAGGCATCAGCCACCACATTGGCATTCTTAGGGTGATATAGAATACTGATATCATAATCCTTAAGCAACTCTAACCACCTCCGCTGATGTAAGCTAAGATCCTTCTGTTTGAACAGATGCTGCATACTCCAGTGATCGGTGTAGATCTCACAAAGGACACCGTACAAATATTGCCGCCAAATCTTCAAGGCATGAACAATAGTTGCTAACTCAATGTCGTGGACAGTATAGTTCTTCTCATGCATCTTCAGCTGTCTAAACGCGTAGGCAATCACCCTACAGTCCTGCATCAACACCGTACCAAGACCAATACGCGATGCATCACAATATACAGTATATGACCCCGAACCTATTGGCAATACCAATACTGGGCTATAGTCAAAGCTGTCTTTGAGCTTTTGAAAGATCTCCTCACACTCCTCTGTCCACTTGTACGGAGCACCCTTCTGGGTAAGCCTGGTCATAGGTGCTGCAACAAATGAGAGACCCTTAACAAATCGACTGTAATACCCCGCCAAACCAAGAAAGCTCCAGATCTCTGTGGTTGAGGATGGTATGGGCTAACTCTTCACTACTTCAACCTTCTTCGGATCCACCTTGATCCCCTCACTCGATACTACGTGACCAAAAATGCCACTAAATCTAGCCAGAACTCACACTTTGAGAATTTTGCATATAACTTCTTTTCTCTCAAGGTATGAAGCACATTCCTTAGGTGTTGCTCATGATCCCCCCGACTCCGGGAGTACACACCAGAATGTCGTCAATAAACACAATGATGAATGAGTCAAGATAGGGTTGGAATACATTGTGTATCAAATGCATGAATGTTGCCGGGGCATTCGTCAGTCCTAATGACATCACAAGAAACTCGTATTGACCATACCGACTCCTGAAAGAAGTCTTCGAGATGTCTGGCTCCCGAATCTTCAACTTATGATAGGCTGAACGCAAGTCAATCTTGGAAAACACTCTGGCAACCTATAACTGATCAAATAGGTCATCAATACGAGGCAATGACTACTTGTTCTTCACTGTAACTTTGTTCAACTGGCTATAATTAATGCACATACTCATAGAACTATCTTTCTTCTTCTTTACAAACAAGACTAGAGCACCCCAAGGTGACACACTGGGCCGAATGAAGCCCTTATCAAGCAACTCCTGTAACTGCTCCTCTAACTCCTTCAACTCAGGCGGAGCCATACGATATGGAGGAATAGAGATGGACAATCCTGCACTACCCAAACTGACTAACTGATAGGAGTATCAATATTGGCATCTCTCACATAAGCTAGATACGCATCACACCCCTTCTCAACCATTCCCTGAGCCTTTAAAAATGAAATAACTCGGCTAGGAAGATAATGTAAGGTACCTTTCCACTCTAACTGTGGTAATCCTAGCATCGCCAGTGCTACGGTCTTTGAGTGATAATCAAGGATAGCATAATGGGGCAATAACCTGTCCATGCCCAAAATAATATCAAAGTGTATCATACTGAGCCGCTCTAGTCTCAAAACCACTAAGAACAATCAAACACGACTGATACACACGACCAACAATAATATAATCTCCCACAGATCTATACACATAGATTGGAGAACTCAAAGAATCACGAGATACACCCAAATACGAAGCAAAATAAGATGACACATAGGAATAAGTGGAGCCTGGATCAAATAAGACCGATGCATCTCTATGACAGACCGGAACGATACCTATAATGACAGAGTTGGATCCAACTGCCCCCGTACGAGCATGAAGAGCATAATATCTGTCCTGGCCTCCCCCTCTCGGGCGACCTCTACCTGCCCGACCTCCACCTCGAGTTGGCTGAGTAGGTGGAGTTGTAGTTGGTGCTGTAACCAAAGCTTGAGGACCCGGTGGAGCATGTCGTGCCTGAGTAGTCTGTGGAGGTGCGCCCCTCCCAAGTCTGGGGTAATCTCTCACCACATAGCGAGTGTCACCATACTCAAAACAAGCTCTCGGAGGACGTGGATGTTGTGGCTGGCTAAGGCCAGCTCGGCTAGACCAACTACTGAAAGCACCCCATATAGGAGGTGCACTAGACAATGGTGTGCGTAATAAGGAGAATGGGGCCTAGGAGTGGCCGAAATACCGTTAGCGGTTATAAGTGCTGAATGAACAGGGCGACTCATATAGCCCCTATCATGACGAGCTACAATTGGGGCATGAGTACCACTATAAGTGCCAGACTCTTGAGACCTCTTGGCCTCTCTCTCCTCTCTCTCCTGAATCAACATACCCTCCAATATCCTAGCAATCCCCACTACCTGCTGGTATGTGATGTCCATTTCCAACTATCGGGCCATGCTAAATATGATACTGGGGTTGAGCCACTCGATAAATAGGTGGACCAGCTCTCGAACTGTAGCCCCCAAGGCTGGTGCATGACTAGCCAAATCATTGAACTGGACTGCATACTCTGATATGGTCATAGAACCCTGGCACAACTACGCAAACTCTGTGCGTCATGCATCTCTGAAACTCTGGGGAACATACTCCCTCGGCCGCTGATAGGCTGGGGAAAGCTTCCTCAGACAGACTACCCAACTCATAAGCACGCCACCACTGATAGGCCGCTCATCTAAGCTGGAACGTAGTGAAAGAAACAACACTCGAATCCGCAACACCCATAGTACGGAGGATACGGTGGCACTCCTCAAGAAAACCCTAGGCATCCTCTAACGCCAAGCCACTGAAAGTAGAAGGGAGGTACTTGTTGTACCTCTCGAGCCTGTGTTGTTCCTCCTCAGAAACTGCTGCTCTAGCCTCGGGCCGAATTGGGGCTACTGGCTGCACATGTATAACCTCTAGAACCTAGTTGACCTGAACCTGCTACTCTGGGGTATGGGCAACGGGAGTCTGTGCTCCTCCCTTGGTCTGAATGTGGCAGGAGAAAGTGGAATCAACCCTTCCTGAGCCAAAGTGCTGAACATGATAAGAAATTATGCAAGGGTCTCCTGAAGAGCTGGTGCAGAAATAGGCATCTCAGGTGCCTGCGCTCTAACTTGAGATACTGGTGGCTCCTCTGTAGCAGCTCGTGCGGGTGCTCTGGCTGCACCACGTGGATGTCCTCGGCCTCTACCCTGGCCCCAGCTTCTCGTGGCTCTAGCAGGGGGCGCGGGTGTCTGGTCATCTGATCCGGATGTACGTGTCCTCGCCATCTGTGAGAGAATAGAAAGACAAAAGTTTAGAATCTTGAAGTCAATAAATTTTGAGCGACAAGGAATCAAAGAAGTGAAACGTTTTCCTAACAGTTCTATAGCCTCAAGAAGATAAGTAAAGACGTCTCTGTACCTATCCACGAGACTCTACTAAACTTGCTTGTGACTCATAACACCTATGAAGCTAGAGCTCTGATACCAACTTGTCACGACCTAACTTTCCCATCCGTAAGATTTCGTAATGGAACCTAGTCTCTAAGACTAGGTAAGCCTAACAATTGTGGAATAACTGAAATAATAACAGATATAACAACTATACATCACCGATATATATAATATTGAAAAAATTTCCTCTCGGCATATACAAGTAAACCAACAACTCGAGTATAAACAACTCCCCAAAAACCTGGTAGCCATAAGCCACAAGCTCTAAGGAATGTACTAACTGTCGCTATACATCAACATCTAAGAGAATAAAGAAGAAAGACAACATAAGGATAGAGGGGGACTCCGAGGCCTGCCGAAGCTGGCAGATATACCTTGAAGTGTCCACGTACTCACTGCTCACTGATATCGGGGCTGGTAGGAGGTACCTGAATCTGCACACAAAACATGTGCAGAAGAGCTGTATAAGTATACCACAACGGCACCCAGTAAGTGCCAAGCCTAACCTCGGTAGAGTAGTAACAAGGTCAGGTCAGGGACCTACTGGAGTACAACAATTAAGGTAAAAGATATAGTAATATAATGAAAAGACTGAGAATTTAACAATGAGAGATTTCAGAAAGGTAACAACGCAGCACATAGGATTAAACAACAGGGGAACTCTTGAGGTACCGCCTGATAGTCCCAAAAGTAAATATGCAATAGGGGAGCTCCCGAGGTACCGCCTCGTAGTCCCAAAAGTAAATATGCAAGAGAGGAGCTCCCGAGGTACCGCCTCGTAGTCCGAAAGTAAATACACAGCTCGTAACCGATGCAACAACGAATTCACTACAAGAAATCCTACAGTAAAAGACTAAATACAAAAATCAAGGAAAATCTGGAATTCAAATAAGCATGCTACACACATTACAAATAATAAATTAAGACACGTAGACGCATGATATTAGGCTAAACATGATAACTATAGATGTTGGGATAACTTATTTAAGATATAACATGTTACTATTAAGTAAAAATAGGATTTTCAACAATTAGCATGTGTATGCACTCGTCACCTCGCGTACACGCCACACACATATCACAAATTGTTACAACAGTACAAAATCCTAAGGGGATTTCCCCCACAAAAGGTTAGGCCAGTCACTTACCTCAAACCAAGCTCAATCAGTCAATAAGAATGCCTTTTCCTCGACATTCCGAGTTAGAATGGCCCAAATCTAGCAAAAAGCAATTTCATACTATAAATATAACCAGAAGAAACTAATATAATTAATGAAATCAAGACTGTAACAAGAAATTAGAAAATCGTCCCAAAGAGTTCACCCGGGTCCACGTCTCGGAATCAGGTAAAAGTCAAAAAATCTGAACATTCGTTCAACCTCGAGTTCACTCATACCAAAATTACTCAAAGCCGATACCCTAATCTCGATCAAAACCCCAAAATTCGACCTAGGAATCTTCCACCTTTTCCCCCAATTTCTCAACCCAAATCCTTAGTTAAATGAAGAAACTGATGATAGATTAGTGGAATATAACAAAAAACGAGTCAAGAATCCTTACCCAAATGTTTCCTCTTAAAATCCTTCAAAACCGCGCCTCAATCCCAGCTATCTCACAAAATGATGAAAATGGTAAACCCTCGATTTTGAAATGTTTAAATCTGAACAGTTACCCTTAATCGCGATCGCGGAAATATTCTCCCGATTGTGAAGCACAACTCTGCTGCCCCAGAAATTAAGCCTATGTGAACGCAGTTGACTACACGTGAACGCAAAAAGGGAAAGCCCATGCCTACACAATCGCGAACTCAGCCACGTGACCATGAAGCACAACCGCGCGTGACATGCTACCCCTAAAACCTCTACGCGAACGCGACATTCACCATGCGCTCGCGACTCGCTGTGAACCAAAGCCTCCGCATTCGTGTTCGCGTTCCCTTCTCTGTGAACGCATAGAGTAAAAGCTCAGTCAACCAAAAACCCCTTCGCGATTGCATAAAAAGCCATGCAATCGCACTGAAGGAAACCAGATCAGTGCACCAGCAATCTTCAGCTATAACACCAAGTCCAAAATTGATCTGATAACCATCCGAAACTCACTCAAGGCCCCCGGGACCTTAACCAAACATACCAACAAGTCCTAAAACATCATACGAATTTAGTCGAGCCTTGAAATAACATAAAACAATGCTAAAACCACGAATCGCACCCCAATTCAAGCTTAATGAAGTTTTGAGCCTCTAACTTATACACCCGACGCCGAAATGTATCAAACACGTCCGATTGACCTCAAATTTTGCACACAAGTCACATTTCACATTACAGACTTATTCCAACTTCCGTAAGCGGAATTCGACCCCGATATCAAAAAGTCCACCCCCGGTCAAACTTTCCAAAAACCTTCCAATTTTCCAACTTTAGCCAATTAATGCCGAAATGACCTACAGACCTCCAAATAAACATCCGGACGGGCTCTTAAGACCAAAATCACCATACAAAGCTATTGGAACCGACGAAACTTGATTCTGTAGTCATCATCACACATGTCAAACTACGATCAACTCTTACAACTCAAACTTCACACTTAGGGACTATGTGTCCCATTTGACCCAGAAACTCTCCCGAACCCGACACCAAACACCCCAGCAAGTCATGTAAGCATAAAATTAAGCAGAGGGGACAATGAATAGGGGATCAAGGCTCATACTCTCAAAACGACCTTCCATGTCGTTACATTCCCACTAGCTACAATTCCTTCTAATTTTTTAACTTTTTCTTTTTGAACAACATTAGTAAAAATCCCACTTTCATCGCTGCTTGTAGGACAAACTTATCCTGATATAATAGATAAAAATGATTTAAGTTATATACCCCGATATTGTGATAATTTTGGAAGCTTGTTTACCCTCAAAATTAGATAACAATTAAATTTGTAAGTGATTTTAAGGATACGTGGACTAATTTGATCGATGAATTAAATTGTAATTAAAGCGAACAATGATAAAATAAATTCAAACCGTGCGACTTGATCAATTATTGCCTTAAATAAATGAGTCTCACTTGAACTGGATGCAATTCAAATGATATCAGATAAATAAGAACATTAGCTTATAGAAAGAAAATAAATTTATATTACTTTGGAATGCGTGTAACAATGTGTTTTATAAATAATCAGATCCCCTTTATATAGTAGGGGTGTCCTACTTTAGGTACAATTCTGTAAAAGGTAAAAATCTCATGAATTTCTAATTAGTCGATTTCTCATTGATACGTGCCGAGATTCCCCCCGTGATACACGACCGGTTACGAATATTTTGCCTTTCATTATTCGGTCTTGCAATGTTTCCTCGAGCTCATTCGGGGTCAAGGTTGATTCTAGGGTCACAGACTCGATGTTATCGAGGACAGGCATTCTGACCTCGTATCTTGATTCAATCCCAATCTGTCGTGTAATAGACGAGCCCGATTTCGACCGTATACAGATAGTCCCCTCATTTTTCGAAGAGTAAAAGACGACAAATGATATGAGCCCCCGATTTTTGCCACGATACTCTGTGTCAGAAACGATAAAATGAACGAAACGTCTCGTCAATCACATCTTAAGGGCATTAAATGCTCATGAGTTGCTGGTTGGCCACTCCTGACTTTTGAAATGTCGCTTGAAAACTATAAATACCCCCTTCTTCATTCATTCAAACTTTACATTCAAACCTTCCTTACTCCTGTTCTTAAAACTCTTTGCATTTCATAGCACTAGTGCCCAGATTTCGTGAGCTCTTTGTAAGAACTCTTTCTTGTCTTCACTCCAAATCGTAAAGTGTACCCTTTTCACGTCCTCTCCCTCGTCTTTCACAATTTATTTGAAAAGAAAATGGTGAAGACTTCAATGATAGTTCTTCAAAAAGAAACTACTTTTTCACTACGACTGGCCGGCTAGGAACTAGCGGTGGAACCTCCTCTTGACGCTTTTATTCCTAGCGGGTGCTCGGTGACCACCGACTTCAAAGTTGAAAAACCTTCACCCATTCCGGGCCGGGGGTGAGAAAGTATTGAGGTATATTTTCTCGATAACAGAAGAGACTCTCCCTACAATCATAAAGGACTGCAACTGTGCCGGAAAAGACGTGGTGGTTCTCGGGCCCGAAGAAGATATCGCTACCCACGTTAAGGGATACTTAAGTGTTTACCCTTACCCCTTTATGTTGGGTTCGTTAGACCCGGTGATCATTCAATTCTGTAAAAGGTACGAGGTGTGCCTTGGTCAAATCCACCCCTCGTTCTGGAGGATAGTTATTATTCTCCAATTCTTTGTGAGCAAGATTAATGGATGCCCATTCACTGTTGACCATCTGATGCGCCTATACAGTCCGCGATTCTTCCGGCGGGGACTGATTAAACATGCACATCAGGCCTCTATAGCCCCATTCTGGAGCATCGATGAAGATCGAGACGGACGTTGGCTAGGCTGATTTGTCCGAGTGAGGACCTCAGACCTGATCTCGGCCAAGGACATGTCGTTCCCCGAGGAATGGAACAAAAAAATAAGTAAAGTTCCATTTTTCTCCTTTTTTATCGATGTTCGATGTCAATGCAGTTGTTGCTCGGGTTCCGGATACGATTCCTCGACTCAAGGAATGGGTTAAGGACATTGTCTCATAGAAAATGTATTTCGAGCGCGTATGGCACGAACTTTTGAAGGGTCGGTGGGAGGCCTGTTCTCACGGTGAGATTACTTTCTTAAATGAGCAACACTAGGATCCACTTTGTGCTGTTGAGTTCTTACTTACCTCCACGCCCCTGTGTTCGTAAGGTTGCTTCTGAATTAAAATTTTGAGTGTCTCCCTATTGACACTCTCTTTTATTTTCGTAACACTTATATTGTACCTTCTACTACCCCAACTCCTAGTTGAATATTTCTCAAGGATTACAATGTCGTATCTGCAAGACTGAATTTCCGATAATGGGTTTCACTACTTTTATCTAGCATGATCTACTGATTTATCTAAGACCTCTTGTCTAGCCATAACTAATCTCTTCCTGAATCAAGTACTAACTACTTGTCAGTCCATGCTCATATTTATATTGTGCATAACCTCTCTTGGGTTATGTCGTTTGTCTTAACTTACCTTTTGCACTGGCTCCTAATGTATCAAATATTCATTCGCACTTATTTATCAATAACATCTGGTGAGGGAACCCTTACTGCCTCTCTTGATATCATGTTTGAATAATGTTCTAGAGTCATAACATATCTATTGGATAAGAATAAATGCAATCTCATTCCTTTCGCCTTTTTACAGCATTCTTTCTTCACTATTCCATAGTTACTTAAACTACAAAACTCCGACTTACTGCCATATCACACTATCTTATCCCCTTTAGGGGAGTACTAGCATTTGATACTATGAAGATTTACCTATATATGGTTTACCTCTTCATCTTTGGCGTCTTTTCACGTCTTCACTGATTCTTACTCGCCTTGCGGTAACCCTTCTCTACCAGGGATAACTGAATTCCTTACGCACGAGGGTGACACCTAGTGTAACTGGAATACTTAGTCCCTTAAGCTTAACTTTGCTCAAAGTTTTTGCTCTAGCGGAACGTCTTCCTGAATGGCCTTTAAATGTTATTCTTCACTGAATGATCTTTGAAATTCTCTTGATGTTGACTATTATAATATCATTCGATCCTAATTGATGTTCAATTTATCTTGTTCATTAGCCCATGCTGACTTCTATTACTCCGGGGGTCGAAATTTTTGTTTTGGTAATCACGTCGGACTTACCAACTCATTTCTCGAAATGAGGATATGACTTTTGGCTTATATTCTTTTATTGTCGCAAGGCCTGTCACCTCTTTTCTTTTCCTTCACTTGACTATAGACTCTGTCATCATATCATATTTTGATTTACCTTTATCATCCATTTATCACATCCTACTCATAATACTTATTTACCCTCTTCTTATTCTCCTGCTAATATTTTAGTCTATTACCTTATTCTGAAAACTTCAACAAAATATTCTTTCGCTTTAGCTCCCCTTGCTCTATCCATTGGCTCTTCGGGTCGCCTAGCACTCTCTCTTTACTAGGGACGGGAGCCATACAAAGGTAAGTATTTAATCCCTTCTAGGATTCCACTGCCTGTCTTCTGAAATGTTTCTGGACATTTTAGTATTCATATCTAAAGGTACTATTCTAGAGTGCTCCAACGGGGTGTCTCACACGGAAAACTATTACCACATTTGTAATATCCTTCATAAATGTCAGCTAATGCTAACAATCCATCGACCATTTTGGGTTAATCTAAGACCAGCTGGATCAATATATCCCATCTTTCTCTTAAACAATATATGTTATCTCCCACAGGGCATAACTAATATGGGTGTGGCCAATTGTACATGCTTCTGTTACTATTGACGGTAACTCAAATACTTATATTTCTCTGCTTGAATGTTAAATACTGATAATCTTCACTAGCCGGGTACCTCGTACCCATCTCCAGCTTGCTTCTTTTACTTATTGAACTTGTATCTACCTTCTAATTATCTTGTTTATTTTTACCATATGGGTAGATAAATATTCATGCCTTAGGGATCCTTACCAAGAGGCTTACATGTCATAGTACACACATGATCTTCTGAAGACATTACATTTACTCATCGTAAGCATGATGCAAAATCGAGTTCTTTTGACTCAACTCTTCTACAGTCGCAGTCAATCACTTACCAACTGTCTTTCTGGATGTAGATATCATTGTATTACGAATAAAATAAAAGTTAGGAGTTTGAATCTTACAACTGAGCTCCACCACACGATCTAGAGTAAGAACAAAGAGTAACAGTCATAAATGCCCTGTAGCCTCCTACCTATAAGTGTGGTGCACAACACACCCATAAACAAGACTCTACTAGACACGACTTGTGGACTCCCTAGGATACAATTGCTCTAATACCAAGTTTTTCACGCCCTAAACCTAAAGAGGCATGGCCAGTACCCGGTGCCATACTCGGCACAAGCGTACCACTCTATAACTGTGAACTCTGGAGGGGTAATCCTCAACTTAGGCCGATAAGGCCATATTCTGAATCATCTTAAAATAATGTCTACAACCAGTAATACCAAACTAAACATCTACATAATGTCAGTAAAGCCACAATACTGATATAAAAAATGTACAGGACTAGTCTACAAGCCTCTAGGGATAACTGAACTGTATCATGGTCGGGAAAGGGCCTCGACCTACCCATCAAACCTGTATATACAAAATGGACTCAAGGTATAGACCTGGTAACTCCGAGGAAGTAGAGCTTACCAACCAAGCTGATGTTTAACTTTGTCTACTGGGAAGGTCTATCCAACTGTCTATCAGGACATGCAAGCATGAAATGCAGCGTCCCCAGCAAAAGGGTCGTCAGTACGAAATAATGTACCGAGTATGTAAGGCAACAGAATAACTGAAACTGAACTGATAATATAATAAGTGAAAGTATGCGGGAGTCAAATGTAATTTGAAAATATGCTTACCTGCTGATACTGACTCATCTCTCTCAATATAGTAAGTAAAATAGTTGTCCGGCCTTATAAGTCTCGGTATGTGTAACTTCTCTAACATAGTAGGCTCGCTCATAGGCACTGTATCCCGGCCATTCTGGGCTCGCTCATAGGCACTTGGCCATAGTAAGCTCCGTATATAACTTACCATCTGAGTAGAGGTTGCCCAATAGGGGCCTGCCCATATATTATAGCTCGATGGTGGTAAAAGTGTGTGTGTGTATATATATATATATATATATATATATATATATATATATATATATATATATATATATATATATATATATATATATGAGAGAGAGAGAGAGAGAGAGAGAGAGAGAGAGAGAGAGAGACTCTATGATCTCTTGGCTGAAAGAAGACAAAACTAAACTGAATATGAAGTCCCAATAAGGGAGAATATTGTAGCTTATGAGACTAGGATGATGTATATAAATTCAGGAATAAGAACTTCTCTTTATGCCTCGTTATCACACACATGAAGTTACGGGATCATGCCAGAATGAAGGAAAGGTTTAGCCTTAACATACCTTAACTTCGTTGAGTCCTTAATACCTTCCAAGCAATTCTTTAAACAACTTAACTCATTCTACCATTGCATAAGGAGATTCAAAATCAGTGTTGAGTAAAGGCTAAGTCCGCAACTTAAACTAGTAGCCCGTTTACGTAAATTTGGGAAACATCTCCCATGTAACAAGGTCCTCCTTCAATACCACATACAAACAAAACAAGAACACAACAATAACAACATGTATGCATCATTTTCCAACCTTATCTCCATCACATTATACCACAAAACAGCCCACATACCCTAATCACTTCATACATAAAACGACAACCAAAGTAGTGCCAAACAACCTAAAAATGCAATGGCGAACGACCAGCCCACCATTTCGTCATTATGTGATGTTTCTCCACACCTTTTCTCCTCCAAAACTCCATAAAACATTAGCACAAGAGGCCAACACGAGTGGACTACAAAATAGTCCACTAAATTTATCAACCTTCCTTGACATTTAAAAGCTTAAATATAGAAAGTACGAGTTTCTTTTAACTATGAAGTACCTT
Source organism: Nicotiana tabacum (assembly GCF_000715075.1). Taxonomy (NCBI): domain Eukaryota; kingdom Viridiplantae; phylum Streptophyta; class Magnoliopsida; order Solanales; family Solanaceae; genus Nicotiana; species Nicotiana tabacum. The sequence goes on from NC_134093.1 coordinate 4,867,599, forward strand.
CCAAAACTCAAACTACAAAGAGAAAGAGAGGCGATATAGCGATACTTACGTTGTAGGGATCGTTCTAATGTTATCGCTTCTTGATTTCGTACCCGGGATGTTAATCTTCTTTTGAACCCTTGTAGAGAGCTTAAAGGTATGTTTTTGGGGGGTTCTTTGGTCGTGTTCTATGAAAAATGAAGATAAAGATGATTTAAAACACTATATATATTAACTTTTGAAAAGTCAAAGAGGTGCTATCTTGGTACCATAGCATTGGCCCTTCTTCCGACGCTTATATATTTTTATCCGGATATCGTATGAACAAACGGTTAAGAGAGTTAGAAACTAAATTCCAAGACCTTCAATTTGGTATATAATATATCCCTTGGTAATTTGTATTCATGATCTTAAATATTTGCAACCTCCATGGTAATATGATTAACTTACTTTATGTACTTTCAAAGATGATCTCATTTCTGAGCATACATCAATTGACTTAAGATGTACTCTTACATACGAAAATATGGGATGTAACATCATGCCCCCTAGTATTCGAGGTTGATCGTAGAGAGAAGCCTCGGATACTATTAATGCAATCTTTGATACTGATTCATAACCATCCTTCTATTCTAAGATAGCACGATCCACTTTTACCTCGTTAAAAACCTTACCGGAAAATCCATTTGGGAGAAAAACCGGTTCAAGAGAAAAAGAGTGCAACGCATGCTCTCAGACCTAAAAATCTGTACTGCTTCTTGTTTGTTACTTGCAAGTGTTAGTTTAAAAATAAGTAAAAAGGAAATAAATGGGGTCGTACCTTAGCAGTAGTATCTCTTAAAGTAAGTTATGTTCCAGTTATTCGGTAGTTGCTTGCCTTTCATTGTTCCACGTTTTTAGGACCCCTTTTCGGTGATCTCGATAATCTGGTATAGTCCTTCCCAGTTCGGTCCCAACTTCCCTTCATTCGGGTTTCGAGTGCTTAGTGTGACCTTCCTTAGTACTAAGGCACCGATATTGAAGTGCCGGAGGTTGGCCCTTCGATTGTAGTATCTTTCGATCTGCTGCTTTTGGGAAGCCAACCGGACAAGGGCGACTTCGCACCATTCATCTAATAGCTCTAGGCTCGTGCTCACGGCCTCATCGTTCAATCCCTTGGTAGCATATAAGGATCTGATACTTGGGTTACCGACCTCGACCGATATTAGAGCTTCAGCGCCGTAAACCAACGAGAATGGGGTTGCCTTTGTACACAGGGTCCTCTATTCTTTTGGATCCGAGGGCAGTTTCCCAGTCTTCAAATATTCTATATATTTGTTTCTCCAATCCCAAGTCAAGCTTATTTCGGTGTGACCTTCTTCCACTACTGATGTCATGAGTTGTACGACTTCCCCTGAGTTGAGATCGTTATCCTCGACCGAGGACCCTAAGTTTCCAAGGGCATCGGCCTAGCTATTCTGATCCCGAGGTACGTGTTGCAAGGTCCACTCCTTGAATCGGTGTAATGTTACATGCAGCTTATCTAGGTACCTTTGTATTTGTTCTTCTCTGACCTCGAATGTCCCTAACTTGATTCACTACAAGGAGGGAGTCGCACTTAGCTTCGATCACCTTCGCCCTCCCCCCCAGCTTTTGGCTAGTTCAAGACCTGCAATCATGGCCTCATATTCGGTCTCGTTGTTAGTAAATCTCATAGTTCTAATAGATTGTCTAACTATATTGCATGTAGGTGGCATCAATACGATGCCATGTTCAAACCCTTTCGCGTTGCCCGTAAAGAGGGTCCAGATCCCCGAAGACGCCCCCGAGTTTACCAATAACTTTTTTTCGATCTCGGGTATTAGGGTCGGCGTATAGTCATCCACAAAATCTGCCAAAATTTGAGACTTGATGGTTGTCCGGAGTCGATGCTCAATATCGTACCCGCTGATTTCCATGACCCATTTGGCCAATTATCCCGAGAGTTCGAGGTTTATGCATTATTTTCGCAACGGGTAAGTTGTCACAACACATATGGAATGGCACTGGAAATATGGTTTCAATTTCCTTGAGTCTCTTAGCAAAGCGAGCACCAATTTTTCTAGGTGAGGGTGCCTAGTTTCGGCCTCACCTAGAGTCCAGCTAACATAATAAATTGGAAAATGCGTACCTTGTTCTTCCCGGACCAGGACTCCACTTACCGTTATCTCTGATACAGCTAAGTACTTGTATAGTTGTTCATCTGCATTCAGTGTGTGAAGTAGCAGTGGGCTCGATAGATATCGCTTGAGTTCCTTCAAGGCCCGTTGGCACTCCGGGGTCCACAAAAAGTTGTTCTTATTCTTTAGTACCGAGAAGAATTGGTGACTCGTATCTGAGGATCTCGAGATGAATCGCCCCAGGGCGGCTATGCATCCGATTAATATTTGAACGACCTTCACGTTGTCCACGACCGTGATATATTCGGTAGCTTTAATCTTGTCAGGGTTGATCTTGATTGCTCGATTGGATACCATGAACCCGAGGAATTTTCCTGATCCGACTCTGAACGCACATTTCTCAAGGTTCAACTTCATATTGTACTTCTTCAATATGCTGAAGTTTTCCTGCAAATTCTTTAAATGGTCCTCTACTCGTAGGTACTTAACCAACATATCATCAATGTAAACTTCCATTGATTTCCCTATTTTTTCTTCGAACATCCGATTTTCTAGGCATTGATAAGTGGCACCGACATTTTTAAATCGGAATGGCATTACACTATACCAGTATGTGCCGTACTTTGTGATGAAAGAGGTTTTTTCCTGATCATCTGGGTTCATTCATATTTTGTTGTACCAGGAATAGATGTCGCGAAAACTGAGGATCTCTTGGCCGGTTGTGGCATCGATCATGCGATCGATGTTTGGGCAAAGGGAAAGAGTCATTGGGACATGCCTTATTCAAATCCTTATGATCTACACACATTCTTAATTCTTTCCCCTTTTTAGGGACTACTACTACATTTGCTAACCAATCCGGGTATTTTACCTCCTGAATGGACCGTATTTTAAGGAGTTTAGATACCTCGTCCTTGATGAAATCATGTTTGATTTCGGACTGGGGTTTCTTTTTCTGCTTGACCAGGTGGAATTTTGGATCCAGGCTCAGCTTGTGAGTGATTATCTCTGTTGGGATCCTTGTCATATCAAGATCGGACTAAGCGAAACAATCCATGTTAGCCATAAGAAATTGAATGAGTTTTTTCCTTAGCTCGGGGGTTAACACCGTGTCCAGGTATACCTTTCGTTCGGGCCAGCATTCGATCAATTTGACTTGTTCCATCTCCTCGACTGTTGATTTGGTGGCGTCAGAATCGGCGGGGACCCTAAAAAATCTTGGAACCCCGTAATCATCGTCTTTGTCAATCCCCTATTTATTCGATTGGATCGTGGCTGGTGTCGATAATTGCTATGTAGCCTCTTGCTTTGTATCCAAACTCGGTTTCTTTGATGTTACCAGTGTTGATATCGGGATCACTTCTTCGGCTGCAAACATTTCCTTTGCGGCTAGTTACTCCCCGTAGATTGTTTTGATCCCTTCTAGCATCGGGAATCTTAACACTTTGTGAAGAGTCGAGGGTACTGCCCTCATGTTATGGATCCATGGCCTCCCAAATAGAGCGTTGTACCTCATGTCTTCTTCGATCACATAAAACTTGGTTTCCTGGATGGTCCTGGCGGTATTCATCGGCAATGTTATCTCTCCCTTAGTGGTTTTGCATGCCATGTTTAATCCGTTTAGAACCCAGACCGCAAGCACGATTTGATCTTGCAGGCCGATTTATTCTGCGAACCTTAATCGGATGATGTTGGCCGAGCTACCTGGATCAATTAACACACGCTTAACTCGAGATTTATTTATGAATAGGGATATTACTAGTGCATCATTGTTGGGCTCCACGATCCCTTTCGTGTCTTCATCGTTGAAAGACAAAGTTCCTTCTGGTATGTAGTCTCGAGTCCGTTTTTCTCTTGTGATGGATACTTTGGTGCGTTTTAGCATTGGCCCTTAAAGAACATTGACCCTACCGATGATTATGTTAATGACGTGTTAAGGCTCCTCTTGCTCGGTTTGTTTGTTAGAATCCCTATTTCTGAAATGGTTCTTGGCTCGGTCAATCAGGAATTCCCGAAGATGTCCATTGTTGAATAGTCGGGCCACTTCCTCTTTCAATTGTGAAATCCTCTGTTCCATGGCCGTGAGTGTCGTGGTATTTGCACATCTGGTTAGGATCCCTTTGGGTAGGATCAGATTGTAGGGGTCGGGGCTATTTGGTGTCTTTGATGCGCCCGATAGCTGATACAATGGCAGCAACATCGATGTTAAAGTTATATTATGATAACCTCGATGGTTCTTTAGGTCCGATAGGCCTGTCAAAACCGTTCTTACTCATGATTCCTCGGTTACTCTGACCTAGATCACTTCTCCTTTCGCTTCGCATAGAATTCTGTCCGGATCCGTTGCTTCTTTGATCTCCATTGTAAGGCTAATACCGGTCCCTGTTCGACCTTGGTTCATGGTCGATATCTCTTTGTCTCTATCGACTGGTCTAACAGGATAAATGGACCCGGAAGGAGCCCCCAGTTGATCATCTTCGACTCTAATTTTGATTGATATCAGTTATGCACATCAGCCCAAGTAACAGCCGGATACTCAATCAGATTTTGCTTCAACTATTGTGAAGCCGCCAAACTTTGAATGTTGAGTCCTTGGGTGAAAGCTTGAACGGCCCAATAACCAGCGACCGATGGTAGGTCCATTTGTTCCATTTGAAACAGAGACACGAACTCTCTAAGCATCTCATTATCCTTTTGCCTTACTTTGAAGAGGTCCGACTTCCTGGTCTCGACCTTGATAGCCCTAGCTTGTGCTTTCATGAAAGAGTCTGCAAGTATAGCAAATGAGCCAATTGAATTAGGAAGTAAGTTATGATACCATATCATAGCTCCCTTCGTCAGGGTCTCTCCAAATTTCTTCAGCAAGACATACTCGATCTCAGCATCCTCCAAGTCGTTTCCTTTGATGATGCATGTGTATGAAGTGGCATGCTCATTTGGGTCAGGCGTCCCGTTTTACTTAGAAATCTCGGGCATGAAGAATTTTATAGGGATTGGTTTCGGGGCCGCACTCAGAGGGAAAGGTTTTTGCACGAACTTCTTGGAATCCAAGCCTTTCATTACCGGCAGTGCTCCTGGGATTTGGTCGACCCTGGAATTATAGGATTCAACCTTTTTGTCATTTGCCTCGATTTTATTTTCCCCTGATTCTATCCGTTTTGTTAGATCCTCGAGCATTTTTATGATCTTGGGGTTAGTCCCCGGCTCATCTCCATTCGATCTCTCTGCGACTGGTTCTTCTCTACTAGTGATTTCCCGGGATGGATCGGGCTCAATTCTGCTCGGTGTGTGGCTTTGTTTTTGTAACTGAGCTATCGCGGCTTGTTGAGCTTATAACATTTCGAAGATCATCCGTAGATTGATCCCGTCTCCCCCATTATTTTGAGTATTATGTGCCATTGATTGGGCTCCACCATGGATGTTATTTTTGGGATCGGTAGGAAGGTTCACATCGACAGTCACATGCGAGTTAGCGACCAACGGGTCCGCGACCGGAATTTCGATGGCATTAGCGGGTGGTAGCTTATTACCAGGCACTATGTCGTTATTTTTGCCGTTGTGACCGATCTCATTGTCTGCAGGTAGGGGTGCTAATTGTGAGTTTGACATTTTGAGCTTTAACGTGAAATTAGAGACACTTCAAAGAACAAGTGTAAAATAGTGTGCGTTATGGAATTTTGTATCAAATAACCACTATTATCTTTAGCCCCACGATGGGCGCCAAACTATTTACCCTTAAAATTGGATAACAATTAAATTTATAAGTAGTTTTAAGGAAAAAATAAATTCAAACTGTACGACTTGAATAGTTATAGCATTGAGAAAATGAGTCTCACTTGAACTGGATGCAATTCAAACGATATCAGATTCAGAAGAACTGTAGCTTATAGAAAGAAAATAATGTTATATTGCTTTGGGATGCATGTAACAATGTGTTTTACAAATAATCAGACCCCCTTTATATAGTAGGGGAGTCCTACTTTAGGTACAATTCTATAAAATATAAAAAATCCAATGAATTGCTAATTAGCCGATTTCTCATTGATACGTGCCGAGATTCCCGACCGGTTACGGATATTTTGCCTTCTGTTATTCGGTCTGGCAATGTTTCCTCGAGCTCATTCGGGGTGAGGGTTGGTTCCGGGGTCACAGACTCGATGTTCTCGAGGATGGGCATTCTGACCTCGTATCTTGGTTCGATGGAACCCGGGTGTGATAACCCGAAAGGTAATCTAGAGTTTTAGAACCTAATTCTATGTTTCGAAGCCTCAAATACCTCATTTTATCCTTTCTCAATTTACGTGCGCAATCCGAGTGTTTTTTTCTGAAATCTTTCGTGTTAAAAATTGATAAAATATGAAATTTTCGCTTTAATTGATAAAACTTACCCGGATCTGTGTTTTGATGGTCCCGGTGGATCCGTATCGTGATTTAGGATCTAGGCGTATGCCCGGAATCGAATTCGGATGTCCCTAGTCGGAGTTATTGATTTTTGCCAAAAATTGAAAGTTTAAAGGTTTAATGATTTTTAAGAATTGATCGATGTTTGACTTTGTTGATACCGGGTCTGTATTTTGGTTCCAGAATTTGGCATAGGTCTATTACTATATTTATGACTTGTATGTCAAATTTGGTGAGAAACGAAGTTCGTTTGACGTGATTCGGACGTACGGTTGTTAAAATAGAAGATTTAAAGTTTTCTTGAAAATTTCATTTGATTTGGTGTCTGATTCGTGGTTCTAGGTGTTATTTTGGTATTTTCATCACGCGAATGAGTTCGTATGAGGTTATTGGACTTGTATGCATAATTGGTTAGGAGCACGAGGGCTCGAGTGAATTTTAGATAGGCTACGGATGGTTTAAACGTAGAAATATATGGGTTTTGTGCTTCAGCTGTCATCTGGTGCGTTGTGCTTCGCGATCGCGAAGCCAATGTCGCGATCGCGAAAAGAATCTGGGCTGGGGAAGGATTTTATACTATGCGAATGTGAGACCTTGGATACGAAAGCGGAGCATTGGGGGGGCCTGCTCTACGCGAACGCGAACGCGTAGCGTTAGCTATGCAGGGCTTGGGATTTGAGGTTACACTACGCGAATGCGAGTCCTGTCTCGCGAACGCGGAGGTTAGGAGGGCTAAACCTTCTCGAACGCATGTAACCTCTCGCGATAGCATAAGCCAATGAGGCTTTGCTCTTCGTGAACGCGTCAGGTTTCACGCGAATGCGATGAACACCTGACGCCCAGTGATTAATAACGTACCACAAATAGGATTTTACCCATTCTTTCAAAATTTCAAAACTAGAGAACCCTAGAGGTGATTTTCCCAAGTGTGTTTCTTCCTCAATTTGTTGGTAAGTGATTCTAACCTACTTCCTTTCAATTATCCATTACATTTCATAAGATTTCCACCTAAAATCTAGGATTTTTCATGGTAGAAATTGAGGGTTTGGGTAGAATTAGGGATTTTTGTAAAAATTGGAATTTAGACCTCAAACTAGAGAACCCTGTCTTAAATGTTATATTCTCTAAATGCCTTCCATACTTATTTACTACCTGTTAATCAGTGTTTTCTTCTGTTAATAATGTTATATCCTTTCCTATTTTCATGATTCGCTGCTACTTGCCTTAACTGACTAACTTGCACCTTCTAATTGTCATTTACCGGACTTGTCTTGTTGTGTAGTATTACCTATATGAATTCCCATGTTGTACAAGGTTTCCTTTTTGGTTCAGCTTGGTATTCATTGATCGTAAAGGTTCTTGTGATTTGAATTATTGATTTGACTGTGCATATTGAGTGTTTGGTACTGATATGGTGGGATCGGGTTGCACGCTGCAACAGGTGAAATAAGGGTGGATTCATATGGTGGAATAAGGGTTAATTTGTACTGATACAGTGGGATCGACTTGCACGCCGCAACAGGTAGAATAAGGGTGGATTGATACGGTAAAATACGGGTGAATTATGATACTGATATTGATACGATGAAATAAGGGAGTATTTTGTGTTGTACGGTGGGATCGGGTTGCGCGCCGCAACAACCTATGTGTTTCTACTTCCTTGAGCTATGTTGGTTTTTGGTATTGTCATTTGAAACTCTAAGTATTGGTAATTTTGAACGTCACTGCTTATTTCTTGAGGTTGTAGCTATAATTTTCAGCTGACTGTCTTATTTCGTCCCGTATTTCCTTTTCTGTCTTTATTATATACTGCGTACAGGTTGTAGTGTGAATGATCTACCTTAGCCTCGTCACTACTTCGTCGAGGTTAAGCTCGACACTTACAGAGTACATGGAGTTGGTTGTACTTATACTACACTCTGCACTTCTTGTGTAGATTTTTGAGTCGGTCCTAGTGGCGGTTATTAGTGTGCTCGGATTGGACAGCTTATGGAGACTTGAGGTATAGCTGCTCAACACCCGCAGCTCCTGGATTCCCCTTCCTTTTTATTTGGCTGTGTACTTTATTTTCAGATAGCTTTATGTTTATTTCAGACACTTGTTTGTACTATTCTAGTAGCTTGTGCACTCGTGACACCGGGTCCAAGGTTGTATTAGATGTTTGGCTGTTTTAGCTTTCGCATTTTCACTTTGGATTGTTGAAGTTATTTCAGTTCTTTATCATTAATTAATTTAAACTGTTAAAAATGGATAAAAGGTTCTAACGTTGGCATGCCTAGCAAGTGAAATATTAGGCGCCATCACAGTCCCGACGATGGGAATTACGGGTCGTGAAAAGTTGGTATTAGAGTACTAGGTTACATAGGTCTCATGAGTCACAAGCAAGATTAGTAGAGTCTGAAGGATTGGTACGGAGACGTCTGTACTTATCTTTCAGAGGATATGGAGTTTAGCAACAATTTCACTTCTATTCTTCTTTGTCGTGGGATTTTTTTCTCTCATTGCTAATTGAACTCTTATACTCTTGTTCTCTCGCAGACGGCGAGAACACGCACTACATCTTCAGGGGGACAGCAGCCAGAGCCCCTAGTGGAAACTCCTACGTGGGGCAGAGGTCAATACCGAGGTCGCGCCAAAGGGTGAGGCAGAGGCAGAGATCAGCCTAGAGCTCGAGCAGCGGCACCAGTAGTGGAGCCTCAAGTAGATTTTGATGAGAAGGTTCCAGCTCATACTACACATGTTGGACAAGCTCAGGTCCCGGAGGGGTTCATCGCCACCCCAGTGCTTTAGGACGCTCTGGTCCTTTTGGTGTGTCTTATGGAGAGTGTGGCCCAGGCCGATATATTTCCTATGGCACCAACCGTCTCTCGGGCTGGGGGAGGAGCACAGACTCCTGCTAACACTCCGGAGCAGATGGCTCCCCAGTATCAAACTCCAGCAGCCCCGCTAGTTGGGGTAGTCCAGCCAGTTATTGCCGCACAGGCTTGTGATGGACATGCCACGTCTTTTGAGGGCTTATTGAGATTGGACAAGTTTACCAAGCTCTTCCTAAATCACTTCAGTGGTGCACCTTCTAAGGATCCACAGGATTATCTTGACTGATGCCATGAGGTACTGCGGAACATGGGTATAGTTGAGACTTACGAGGTCGATTTTGTTGTGTTTCAGATGATGGGTTCCGCCAAGAGGTGAGGGGGGAGATTATATATTGACCATACCAGTCGGGTCACCTGCTCTTACTTGGGACCAGTTCTCTCAGCTATTCCTTGAGAAGTTCCTTCCTATCATATTGAGAGAGAGTTACAGCAGGAAGTTTGAGCGTCTTCAGCAGGGTAGTATGTCAGTCACTCAGTATGAGACCCATTTTGTTGATCTAGGCCGTCACGCTCTTTTTCTTCTTTCTACCGAGAGAGGGAGGGTAAGGAGGTTTATTGAGGGACTCGCTCACCCTATCAAGATACAGATGGCCAAGGAGATCGGGGGTGAGATTTATTTTCAGAAGGCTGCTAATGTCACCAGGTGGATCGAGGATGTTCTTCCATAAGAGAGAGCGCAAGGGTCTGATAAGAGGCCTTGTCATTCCGATGGTTTTAGTGGTGCCTCCCTACCGTATGGCTCCTCCTGAGTTGAAAGAATTGAAGGAGCAGTTGCAGGAGTTGCTTGATAAGGGTTTCATCAGGCCCAGTGTATCACCTTGGGGTGCTTCGGTCTTATTTGTGAATAAGAAGGATGGTTCTATTCTTATGTGTATTGATTATCGGCAGTTGAACAAGGTTACAGTGGAGAACATGTATCCTTTGCCTCGCATCGATGATTTGTTTGAACAGTTACAGGGTGCCAGGGTGTTTTCCAAGATTGACTTGTGTTCTGGCTATCATCAGTTGAAGATTCGGGAGCCGGATATCCGGAATACTACTTTCAGGACCATATATGATCGCTATGAGTTTCTTGCCATGTCATTTGGGCTGACCAATGCCCCCAGAAGACTTTATGCATTTGATGCATAGTGTGTTCCGGCCTTATCTTGATTCTTTTGTCATTGTATTTATTGATGACATCCTGGTATATTACCAGTCTCGGGAAGATCATGAGCAGCACCTGAGGACTGTGCTTCAGACTTTGAGGGAGAAAAGGTTGTATGCAAATTTTTCTAAGTGTGAATTCTGGCTTGATTCAGTGCCATTCTTGGGCCACATAGTGTCTTGTGATGGGATCAAGGTAGATCCGAAGAAGGTGGAGGCAGTGTAGAGTTGGCATAGACCGTCATCAGCTATGAATATCCGCAGTTTCCTTGGTTTGGCAGGGTACTACCGTAGCTTTGTAGAAGGAGTTTCATCCATTGCAGCACCTATGACCAGGCTGACCCAGAAGGGTGCTCCGTTTAGGTGGACCGAGGAGTGTGAGGAGAGATTTTCTGAAGCTCAAGACATCTTTGACTACAATCCCAGTATTAGTATTGCCTACAGGTTCGGGGTCCTACACTGTCTATTGTGATGCCTCGAGTATTGGCCTTAGAGCAGTATTGATGCAAGACGGTAGGGTGATTGCCTACGAGTCTAGACAGTTGAAGGTGCATGAGAAGAATTATCCGGTTCATGATCTCGAATTAGCAGCTATTGTTCATGCCCTGAAGATCTGGCGTCATTATTTATACGGTGTTCCCTGTGATATTTACACTGATCACCGGAGTTTGCAGCACGTGTTCAGGCAGAAGGAACTTAATTTGTGTCAGCAGATGTGGTTGGATCTACTTAAAGACTATGATATCACTATATTGTACCACCCGGGGAAGGCCAATGTAGTGGCAGACACCTTGAGTCGCCGAGCAGAGAGTTTGGGAAGTTTGGCATATCTTCAGGCAGCTGAGAGGCCCTTGGCCTTGGATGTTCAGGCCTTAGCCGGCCAAATGGTGAGATTGGATATTTCAGAGCCTAACCGGGTATTAGCTTGTGTGGTTGCTCGGTCTTCTCTTTATGACCGTATCAGGGAGCGCCAGTATGATAATCCTCATCTTCTAGTTCTTCAGGATAGGGTTCGGCGAGTGATATCAGAGATGTGACTATTGGTGATGATGGTGTGATGAGGATGCAAGGACGGATCTGTGTGACTAATGTAGATGGGCTTCGGGAGTTGATTCTCGAGGAGGCCCGCAACTCGCAGTACTCCATTCATCCCGGTGCCACAAAGATATACCATGATTTGAGACAGCACTACTGGTGGAGGAGGATGAAAAAGGATATAGTTGGGTTTGTGGCCAAGTGTCTCAACTGTCAGCAGGTCAAATATGAGCACCAGAGGTCGGGTGGATTACTTCAGAGGTTAGAGATCCCAGAGTGGAAGTGGGAGCGAATCACCATGGACTTTGTAGTTGGACTTCCACGGACTTTGAGAAAGTTCGATGCTATTTGGGTGATCGTGGATCGGCTGACCAAGTCAGCTCATTTTATTCCTGTGTTGACCACTTATTCTTCTGAGAGGTTCGCTGAGATTTATATCAGAGAGATTGTCCGCCTGCATGGTATTCCAGCTGAGGGGAGCGGCATATCAATGGTGACGTGCCTATGAGCTGAGTAGTCTGGACGAGGCAGCCTCACTCACTTGGACTCAGTTTTCAGAGATGTTCTTGCATGAGTATGTTCCTCAGAGACTCAGGGATGCTTGGCGCGCAGAGTTTGAGCAGTTGCGTCAAGGTGCTATGACTGTGTTGGAGTATGTAGTCCATTTTAGAGAGTTAGCTCGCCATGCACCGGCTCCGGTTGCTATATTCAGAGAGAGGGTTTGTCACTTCATTAAGGGACTCCAACTAGTATTCGGACCAGTATGGCCAGGGAGTTGGAGATGGACATCACTTATCAGCAGGCAGTGAGCATTGCCAGGAGATTGGAGGGCATGTTCGCCCGGGATAGAGAGGAGAGAGAGACCAAGAGGTCTCGAGAGACTGCTCATTATTCAGGAGCTCGTGCACCAGCAGCATGCTATGGTAGGGGTTTTGTGGGCCGCCCTTTTCATTAAGCTGTTCCAGCAACCAGCGGTGTTCCAGCTCCTCCTAGACCTCAGGAACCCTATTATGCACCGCCAGTATCCATTATGCCTCCTACTCGAAGTGCTATTTCCAGCCAGTCCAGCATGCCAGGTTCAAGTCAGTCTCAGCCGCTGCATCCTACGAGGGGTTGTTTTGAGTGTGGTGACACTCGTCACATAGTTAGAGATTGCCCCAGAGCCAGGAGGGGTGCACCTCCACAGACTTATCAGCGTCCATGTGCTCCACCGGGTCCTCCGGCGATTCTTCCAGCCCTAGTTGCCACTCTACTTTCTCAGGCAGCTCTAAGCGGAGGTTGGGGAGGTAGAGGTCGCCCTAAAGGGGGAGGCCAGGCCAGGTACTATGCCCTTCCAGCCCGTTCAGAGGCCGTCGCTTCAGATTCAGTCATCATAGGTATCGTCCCTGTCTGTCATAGGGATACATCAGTATTATTTGACCCAGGCTCTACGTATTCATATGTGTCTTCTTACTTTGCTCCACATTTGGGGATATCTCGGGATTCTTTTAGTTCCTCTATTTATGTATCTACTCCTGTGAGAGATTCTCTCATTGTGGACCGTGTATATCGGTTGTGTTTGATTACTCTTAGTGGTTTTGAGACTAGAGCCGATTTGTTATTACTTAGTATGGTGGATTTTGATGTTATCTTGGGCATGGACTGGTTGTCGCCCCATTATGCTATTCTTGATTGTCACGCTAAGACCGTGACGCTGGCTATGCCAGGATTGCTGAGATTAGAGTGGAGAGGTACCTTAGAGTATACTCCCCGCAGGGTCATTTCATTTCTTAAGGCTCAACGAATGGTTGAGAAGGGGTGTGATGCGTATTTGGCCTATGTGAGAGATGTCAGTATTGATACCCCTACAGTTGAGTTAGTCCCAGTAGTGAGTTACTTCCCTGATTTGTTTCCAGCTGATCTTCCGGGTATGCCGCCCGATAGAGATATTGATTTCGGCATTGATTTGTTGCCAGGCACTCAGCCCATTTCTATTCCTCCCTACCGTATGGCTCCTCCTGAGTTGAAGGAATTGAAGGAGCAGTTGCAGGATTTTCTTGATAAGGGTTTCATCAGGCGCAGTGTATCACCTTGGGGTGCTTTGGTCTTATTTGTGAAGAAGAAGGATAGTTCTATGTGTATGTATATTGATTATCGGCAGTTGAACAACGTTAAAGTGAAGAACAGGTATCCTTTGCCTAGCATCGATGATTTATTTGATCAGTTACAGGGTGCCAAGGTGTTTTCCAAGATTGACTTGCGTTCTGGCTATCATCAATTGAAGATTCGGGAGCCGGATATCCCGAAGACTACTTTCAGGACCAAATATGGCCACTATGAGTTTCTTGTCATGTCATTTGGGCAGACCAATGTCCCAGTAGCCTTTATGCATTTGATGCACAGTGTGTTTCGGCCTTATCTTGATTCCTTCTTCATTGTGTTTATTGATGACATCCTGGTATATTCCCGGTCTAGGGAAGATCATGAGCAGCACCTGAGGACCGCTTCAGACTTTGAGGGAGAAGAGGTTGTATGCAAATTTTTTAGAAGAGGTTGTATGCAAATTTTTCTAAATGTGAATTCTGGCTTGATTCAGTGGAATTCTTGGGCCACATAGTGTCTTGTGATGGGATCAAGGTAGATCCGAAGAATGTGGAGGCCGTGCAGAGTTGGCCTAGACCGTCATCAGCTACGGAGATCCGCATTTTCCTTAGTTTGGCAGGGTACTATCGTCGCTTTGTAGAGGGATTTTCATCCATTGCAGCACCTATGACCAGGCTGACCTAGAAGGGTGCTCCGTTCAGGTGGACCGAGGAGTGTGAGGAGAGATTTTCTGAAGCTCAAGACAGGTTTGACTACAGCCCCAGTATTAGTATTGCCTACAGGTTCGGGGTCCTACACTGTCTATTGTGATGCCTCGAGGTTGGCCTTGTTGCGGTATTGATGCAGAACGGTGGGGTGATTGCCTACGAGTCTAGACAGTTAAAGGTGCATGAGAAGAATTATCCGGTTCATGATCTCGAGTTAGCAGCTATTGTTCACGCCCTGAAGATCTGGCATCATTATTTATACGGTGTTCCCTGTGAGATTTACACTGATCACCGGAGTTTGCAGCACGTGTTCAGGTAGAAGGACCTTAATTTGCGTCAGCAGAGGTGGTTGGATCTACTTAAAGACTATGATATCACTATATTGTACCACCCGGGGAAGGCCAATGTAGTGGCAGACACCTTGAGTCGCCGGGCAGAGGGTTTGGGGAGTTTGGCATATCTTCCGGCAGCTGAGAGGCCCTTGGCCTTAGATGTTTAGGCCTTAGCTAGCCAGTTCGTGAGATTGGATATTTCAGAGCCTAGCCATGTATTAGCTTGTGTGGTTGCTCGGTCTTCTTTTTATGACCGTATCAGGGAGCGCCAGTATGATGATCCTCATCTTCTAGTTCTTCAGGACAGGGTTCGGCGAGGTGATGTCAGAGATGTGACTATTGGTGATGACGGTGTGATGAGGATGCAGGGCCGGATCTGTGTGCCCAATGTAGATGGGCTTCGGGAGTTGATTCTCGAGGAGGCCCATAACGTGCAGTACTCCATTCATCCCAGTGACGCCAAGATGTACCAGGATTTGAGACAGCACTACTGGTGGAGGAAGATGAAGAAGGATATAGTTGTGTTTGTGGCCAAGTGTCTCAACTGTCAGCAGGTCAAATATAAGCACCAGAGGCCAGGTGGATTACTTAAGAGGTTAGAGATCCCAGAGTGGAAGTGGGAGCGGATCACCATGGACTTTGTAGTTGGACTTCCACGGACTTTGAGAAAGTTTGATGCTATTTGGGTGATCGTGGATGGGCTGACCAAGTCAGCTCATTTTATTCCAGTGTTGACCCCCGATTGTTGGGTATAGACTTGGTCCAGGATGCCCTGGATAAGGTGAAGGTGATTCAGGATAGACTTCGCACAGCCCAGTCCAGGCAAAAGTGTTATGCGGACCGGAAGGTTGGTGAGCGGGTCTTGCTTCGGGTATCGCTTATGAAGTGCGTCATGAGATTCGGGAAGAAGGGCAAGCTGAGACCGAGGTTCATTGGTCCTTTTGAGATATTGCGGCGAGTTGGGGAGGTTGCTTATGAGCTTGCCTTGCCTCCCAGCCTAGCAAGAGTTCACCCAGTATTCCACGTGTCTATGCTCCGGAAGTATCACGGTGATCCGACTCATGTATTGGATTTCGGCTCAGTATAGTTGGACAAGGATCTATCTTATGTTGAGGAGCCAATAGCCATTTTGGACAGGCAGGTCAGAAAGCTCAGGTCAAAGAATATTGCTTCAGTAAAGGTCCAGTGGAGGGATCAACTGGTTGAGGAGGCGACTCGGGAGACCTAGCAGGATATGCGCAGCCAGTATCCTCATCTTTTCACAGTTTTAGGTATGTCTTTATACTCGTTCGAGGACGAATGATTATTTTTAAGAGGGAGAGGATGTAATGACCCGGACGGTCATTTTGAGAATTAGAGCCCCGATCCCCTAATATCTTCTTTCCCCACATTTGTTTCTTCTTTTGGGATTTGCCGAAGTGATTGGTTATGGAATTCGGGGAGTTTTGGGACACTTAGTCCCTAGTTGTGAGTTTAAGCCTTAAAAATTGGACCGTAATTGGAATTGTGTGAAGACGGATCTAGAATGGAATTTCGTCGACTCCGTTAGCTCCGTTGGGTGATTTTGAGCTTAGGAGCGCGTCCGGAGTGTGTTTTGGAGGTCTGTAGTAGATTTAAGCTTGAATTGGCGAAAGTTAATTTTTCGGCAATTTCGGCCGATATTGAAAATTTTTATATCGGGGTCAGATTCCGATTCAGGAAGTTGGAGTAGGTCCGTAATGTTGAATATGACTTGTGTACAAAATTTGGGGTCAATCGGACGTGGTTTGGTTGGTTTCGGCGTCGGTTGTCAAATTTGGAAGTTTCAAGTTCTTTAAGTTTGAATCGGAGGATGATTTGTGATTTTATCATTAGTTGATGTGATTTGAGGGCTCGACTTAGTTCGTATGGTGTTTTATGATTGGTTGGTATGTTTTGTCGAGGTCCCGGGGGCCTCAGGTGAATTTCGGGTGCTTAACAGGTGAAAGCTTGGACTTAGAGGAATTTTTGAGTTGCTGGTTCTGGTGTTTTTGCACCTGCGGTGGGAAGTCCGCAGGTGCGGCCTCGCAGAAGCGAGGCTGCGATCGCATGTGCACTTTTAGGCCGGGGAGTCAGTGGTCACAGATGCGACGAGTGAGCCGCAGGTGCGGACTCGCAGCTGCGCATGGGAAGCTCGCAAATGTGAAAATGGGCTTGTCAAGCTGGGCTCGCAGGTGCGGCTGGTTGTCCGCAGGTGCGTGACCGTAGGTGCGGTCCTAGGTCCGCAGGTGCGGAAATCGCTGAGCAGAAAAGGGGATTTCGAGGGTTTGAAAATTCCTAACAAAAAATTCGATTTAGAACTCGGTGGGAGACTATTTCTCGAGGATTGTGAAGGAGAACTATTGGGTAACTAATTCTAACTCTATTTTGATCATAATACATTAATCGGCAAAGGGCCAAATATACCCCTTTCTTTCGAAAATGGTCTAAGAATGCCCTTCGTTATACTATTGGGTTATATATACCCCTGCAGTCATACTTTGGGTTTAAATATACCCCTCATTTAAACGGAGGGACACGTGTCATCGTCCTGTTGGTCAATTCTAAATATCTCCTAATTAATTAAAAAGACCCATTACCCATACCCGAAAAATAATTTTCTTTTTTGTCAAAACTAGAAAAAACTAATTTCATTTTTTACAAAAAACAGAAAAAAAACGAAAATATGTTTTTCCCAGTTTTTACAAAAAACAATGCTTTAAAAAACTGAAAAATATTTTCAAAAACAATATTTTTATAAAAACTGGAAAAAAAACTGAAAACCAATTTTCTAAAGAAATCAAAAACTTTAAAAAAAACTGAAATATTTTTAACTAGAAACTGAAAAAAAAAATATTTGTTTTTTCAGTTTTTACAAAAACATTGCTTTAGAAAATTGCTTTTTAATTTTTTTTTTCAGTTTTTACAAAAATATTATTTTAGAAAATCTTTTTCAGCTTTTTTTTAAAGCAGTGTTTTTTTGTAAAAACTGGAAAAAACAAATAATTTCTTTTTTTCAGTTTTTAGTAAAAACGAAATTCAATTTTTTCCAGTTTTTACAAAAATAATTGCTTTAGAAAATTGATTTTCAGCTTTTGTTTTCAATTTTTACAAAAATATTGTTTTAGAAAATATTTTTCAGTTTTTTTAAAGTAGTTTTTTTTGTAAAATCTGGAAAAAAAATATTTTTGTTTTTTTCAGTTTTTAGTAAAACATTATTTAGTTTTTTCTAGTTTTTACAAAAAAAAAATTATTTTTTGGGTATGGGTAATGGGTCTTTTTAATTAATTAGGAGATATTTAGAATTGACCAACATGACGATAACACGTGTCCCTCCGTTTAAATGAGGGGTATATTTGAACCCAAAATATAACTGCAGGGGTATATATAATCCAATAGTATAATAAGGGGTATTCTTAGACCATTTTCGAAAATAGAGGGGTATATTTGGCCCTTTGCCGTACATTAATCTATTGTTGTTTTTCTCGTCTAATTAAGGGATTTGAGGGTAGAAATTTAGAAATGGGGGGAAAAGGTTCCCCAATTGAAAATATGAGATTTGAATGGGAATTTGACGTCGGATTTAGATGATTTTTGTTCGAGTGAACTCGTGAGTGAATGGGTGTTCATAATTTGTAATTTTTACCCGATTCCGAGACGTGGGCCCAGGGAGACTTTTTGGGCATTTTTTCTAATTTCACGATTTCACGCTTTAGCTTCAAATTAATTAGTTTAATTAGTTACTTGTAGTTATATTTACATTATGCAATTAATTTGAATAGATTCGGGCCATTTAGAGTCGGATACTCGTGGCAAGAACGTGATATCAAGTTGATTTGAGCGGTCGAGGTAAGTGGCTTGCCTAACCTTGTGTTGGGGACTTTCCCCTTAGGATGTTTGATATTAATTGATGTGTGGGCGCCGTGTACGTGAGGTGACAAGTACGTACGCGGGCTATTATTGCAAAAATCCCATTTTTCCTTTCGAAATCATAACTGTTTTCCTTTATTAAATTGCACTAATACGTTTAATTATTTAGCTTAGATTATAGAAGCATGCTTACGTGTTTTAACTGCCTATTTGACATTATGTGCGACATGCATAGTTAAGTCCCTACTTTCCTTATCTGTGTTCAGTGTAAACTGTATAACTCGATGCCATACCTGTCATTTCATCTTGCGTTGCATATTTAAATTGGGACTACGGATGTATTCCGGGAGATCCCCATGTCTTGCATATTTAAATTGGGACTACGGACGTATTCCGGGAGATCACCCTGCCTTGCATATTTATTTTGGGACTACGACATATTCCGGGAGATCCCCTAGCACTACATATTTACTTTGGGACTACGGACCTATTCCGGGAGATCACCTTGTACTGCATATTCATTCGGAACTACGGGACGGTATCCCGGGAGATTTTCCCAGTGTGTTTACCTTGTTCTGAGCCGAGGGCTCCCTTAACTGTTAAATTTTCGAGAATTTCTTTAACTGTGTTACCGTAAACTTTACTTATATCTTTTACTGTTTAATTTATTATATTTACTCCGGTAGGGCCTTGACCTGACCTCGTCACTACTCGACCAAGTTTAGGCTTGGCACTTACTGGGTACCATTGTGGTGTACTCACGCCCTTTCCTACAAATATTTTCGTGTGCAGATCCAAGTGCAACTATCAGCCTCGGGGTTAGTACGTGCTGCTAATTTTAGGAGACTTCAAGGTACTTCTGCTTGCGTCCGCAGATCGTCGGAGTCCCCTTCTACTCCCTCGCCTAGAGATTTTGCATATTATGTTCAGACTTTTGTATAGAGCTACATAGATTATAACAGCTTGTGACTTAGTGATATTCTGGGTCTTGGAAAATTATTTTGTATATGCCTAGTGGTACTACTTTTGGTTATTCACAATATGCTGTTTACCTTTAAAATGTTGTGTTTTCTTTACATTTTTCTTAATATTAGGCTTACCTAGTCGTAAAGACAAGCTGCCGTCACGACACCTTACGGAGGGTTAATTTGGGTTGTGACAGTAAACAACGTGTACCCAGTAAGTATGAAGCCTAATCTCAAAGTGGTAGAGACGAGATGGCAGACTTTGACACTCACTATAGGTCAATAATAATAATTTGAAATAAAACAAGAATATCTAGATCAGCATGATTCAAAGAATATAACAATAATTTATTTAACCAGCAGAAATAATTAAATTCCTTCAATTTCAATAAATTTCCAAATTTATCAATTACTCTCATTTACACGAAGAACAATAATTCCTTAACAAGTAGGAATAATAATTCATTAAATTTCAAAGATTTCCAATTTATCAATTAGCTTCACAAGCTGCAATAAACTATCAAAGTATCATGTAATTATTATTATTAAGCACGATTTCTGCCGAGGTCGTACGGCCCAATACAGAGTTTTATGTACACTGCCGAGGAACGTGCGGCAAGATCCTTAGATGCATCTATCCTGCCGAGGCATTCGGCCCGCTCTACAAGAAAGGACATTTTCTTATGTACCTCCGGAATGAGAGTATATTTATTATAAGATAAATTCAGGAGGAATAACAATTTCTCTTAATAATTAATTAATTTAAACAGAAAAATCAAGTATAAGAGATTTCCTTCCAAGTATATGATATTTCCATCTTTTAATTTTTTTTATCTAACAATTCACAATATATATATATATATATCAAATAATATTAATTAAACAAAGAATATAATTTACACAAGTAATTCATGCTTTGAGTCCTAAACTACCCTAACTTTAGCATTAATAGTAGCTATGCACAGACTCTCGTCACCTCGTGCATACGTAGCCCCCACAATTAGTAATAATTACTTAATTTTAATCACCTATGAGGTAATTTTTTCCTCACAAGATTAGACAAGAGACTTACCTCGTCTTGCTCCAATTTAATCCACTAGAAGGCATTTTCCACGATTATCCAACTCTGTCTGGCTCGAATCTAGCCAAAAATAATTCGATACAATCACTAAAAATTATAGGAATCAATTCTATAAGAAAATACTACATTTTAAATAAAAATTCCGAAATTAACTAAAAATTCGTCTGTGGGGTCCACATCTCGGAATCCGACAAAAGTTACGAAATATGAATGCCCACTCAACCACTAGTCTACCCATACCAAAATCACTAAATTTCGATAACAATTCGACCCTCAAATCCTCAAATCTATCCAAGACGGTTTTCAAACTTTTCCAACTCAATTCACTAATTAAATGATAAAAATAGTGATGCATTTGGGTAATTTAACCAATATTGATTTAAGAACAATTACCCCGTTGTTTTCTCTGAAAATCTCCTAAAACTCGCCTAAATCCGAGCTCCAAATCGTTAAAAATGAAAAATGGGACGAAGTTCCATTTTCAGAACTTAAACTCTCTGCCCAGTGATTTCTTCTACGCGATCGCAAACTTCCTCACGCGATCGCGTAGTACAAATTTTTCTTCCTAGAAAATAACTCTACGCGATCGCGGAAAATCCCACGCGATTGCGAAGCACAGTCTCCACAAGCCTACGCGATCATGAGCCTCCTCACGCGATCGCGAAGCATTATGCGCGTCATCAGCTTCTGCTTTGTTTCCTCTTCGCGAATGCGGCCTTAGCCACGCGTTCGCATATCACAACTGAATCCAACCTACGCGATCGCGGACTTGCCCATGCGATCGCATAGAACAAATTTGCAGCTGCCCAATTAAGCCTACACGATCGCAACCCAATCCACGCGATCGCGTATAAGGAAATAAGAAGAAAATTTCCAGCAACTATCAACAATGTTCCAAAAGCCAAAAATGATCTGTTAACCATCCAAAACTCACCCGAGCCCCTCGGGATCTCACCCAATTATACCAACTAGTCCTAAAACATCATACGAACTTAATCGGAACCTCAAATCACACCAAACAATGCTAAAATCATGAATCATCCTCCAATTCAAGCTTAATGAAACTTAAGATTTCCAACTTCTACATTCGGTACCGGAACCTATAAAATCAAGTCCGATTGACCTCAAATTTTGTACACAAGTCACAAATGACATATCAAAAAGTCAACTCCCCGGTCAAACTTCCAAACTTAAATTCCTATTTTAGCCATTTCAAGCCTAATTTAACTACGGACTTTCAAATAAAATTCCGAACACGTTCCCAAGACCAAAATCACCATACGGAGCTGTTGGAATCGTCAAAATTCTATTTCGGGGTGGTGTTCTCAAAAATGTTGACCGAAGTCAAACTTGGCCTTTTAAAGCCAACATAAGGAACCAAGTGTTCCGATTTCAACCCAAACACTTCCAAATTCCGAACCAACCATCCCCACAAGTCATAAATAATTAAAAGCACATACGGGAAGTTTTATTTTAGGGAACGGGGTTCTAAAAGTCAAAATGACCGATTGGGTCAGTATATTCTCCACCTCTTAAATAAACGTTCGTCCTCGAACGGGTTTAGAATTATACCTGGAGTGCTGAAAAAGTGTGGATATCTGCTCTGTATGTCTTCCTCGACCTCCCAAGTCGCTTTCTCGACTGGTTGGCCCCTCCACTAGAATTTTACTGCAGAAATCCTCTTGGACCTCAACTGGCGAACCTGTTTATCAACAATGGCAACTGGCTCCTCTTCATAACTCAAACTCTTATCTAGCTGAACTGTGCTGAAGTCCAACACATGTGACAGGTCGGCATGATACTTCCGAAGCATAGATATATGAAAAACCAGATGAACTCCCGATAGACTGGGAGGCAATGCAAGCTCATAAGAAACCTCCCCAACTCATCTCAACACCTCAAATGGGCCTATAAATCTTGGGCTCAACTTCCCCTTTTTCCCAAATCTCATGATTCCCTTCATCGGCGAAACCTTCAAAAGAACTTTTACACCTACCATAAATGATAAATCACGCGCTTTCTGATCCGCGTAACTCCTCTATCTGGATTGTGTTGTACGAAGTCGCTCCTGGATAAACTTTACCTTTTCCAAGGCATCTTTCACCAAATCAGACCATATAACTTAGCCTCACCGGGCTCAAACCATTTGATGGACGAACGACATCGCCGACCATATAAAGCCTCAAATGGAGCCATCTCGATGCTGGATTGGTAATTGTTATTATAAGCAAACTCGGCCAAAGGCAAGAAACGATCCCACTGACCTCCAAAGTCAATCACGCATGCCCTGAGCATATCCTCCAAAATCTAAATTGTCCGTTCTGACTGTCCGTCGGTCTGCAGATGAAACGCTGTGCTGAGCTCTACATGGGTCCCCAATTCACTCTGTACTGCTCTCCAGAAATGTGAACTAAAATGAGGGCCTCTATCTGATATGATAGAAATTGGCACACCGTGCAACCGAACTATCTCCTGAATATAAATCTGGGCCAACCTCTCTGAAGTATACGTAGTCACAATAGGAATAAAATGTGTTGACTTAGTCAACCTGTCAACAATGACCCAAACTACATCAAACTTCTGCAAGGTCCGCGGCAACCCAACTACAAAGTCCATAGTGATGCGTTCCCATTTCCATTCTGGTATAGTCATCTGCTGAAGTAGGCCACCTGGCCTCTGGTGATCATATTTAACTTACTGGAAATTTAGACACCTAGCTACATACTCAACTATATCCTTTTTCATTTGCCTCAACCAATAATGTTGCCTCAAGTCACGATACATCTTCGTAACACCTGGATAAATAGAATACCGAGAACTGTGTGCCTCTTCTAGGATCTTGTTCCTCAATCCATCCACATTAGGAACACATAGACGATCCTGGAGTCGCAGAACACCATCCACTCCAATAGTAACTTCCTTGGCACCACCCCATAGTACCATTTCTCGAAGAACCATTAAATGTGGATCATCATACTGACGAGCCTTGATCTGCTCAAATAGTGAAGACTGGGCTACAACACATGCAAGAACTCGACTGGGTTCTGAAATGTCCAATCTCATAAGTCGGTTAGCCAAGGATTGAATATCCAAAGCTAATGGCCTCTCCTCTGCTGAAATGAAATCCAAACTACCCATACTCTCCGCCTTTCTACTCAAGGCGTCTGCAGCTACATTTGCTGTGCCCGGATGATATAGGATAGTAATATCATAATCTTTCAGTAATTCTAGCCATCTACGCTGCCTCAAATTTAGGTTCCTCTGCTTGAACAAATGCTGCGAACTGCGATGATCAGTGTAAACTTCACAAGACACCCCATAAAGATAATGCCTCCAAATCTTAAGAGCGTGATTAATCGCAGCTAATTCCAAATCATGTATCGGATAATTCTTCTCGTGGGGCTTCAGCTGACGTGAAGCATATGCAATAACTCGCCCTTCCTGCATCAATACACAACCAAAGACAACACTTGAAGCGTCGCAATACACTGTATACATTCCCGAACCGGAAGGCAACACTAACACTAGTGCTGTAGTCAATGCTGTCTTGAGCTTCTGAAAGCTCACTTCACAATCATCGGACCATCGGAATGGAGCACCCTTCTGGGTTAATTTGGACAAAGGTGCTGCAATAGACAAAAAACCCTCCACGAACCGACGATAATAACCTGTTAAACCCAGAAAACTGCTGATCTCAGTCACCAAAGTGGGACGATGCCAATTTTGAACTGCGTCAATCTTTTTGGGATCAACTTTAATGCCCTCGCCCGATACAATATGCCCCAAAAATGCTACAGACTCAAGTCAGAACTTACATTTAGAGAACTTAGCATATAGCTTTTGTTCCCTCAATGTCTGAAGCACTACTCTCATATGCTGCTCATGCTCCTCCTTACTGCGCGAGTAGATCAAAATGTCATCAATGAAGACAATGACAAGTGAATAAATATATGGCCTGAATACCCTATTCATCAAATCCATAGATGCTGCCGGGGCGTTAGTTAAACCGAAGGACATCACCAGAAACTCATAATGACCATATCTAGTCCGAAAAGCAGTCTTCGGAACATCCGGATCCCGAATCTTCAACTGATGGTACCCCGACCTCAAGTCGATCTTAGAGAACACCCTAGCACCCTGCAACTGGTCAAATAGATCATCAATACGCGACAACGGGTACTTGTTCTTAATAGTGACTTTGTTCAATTGGCGAAAATCAATACACATCCGCATTGTTCCATCCTTCTTCTTCACAAATAATACCGGTGCACCACAAGGCTATACACTCGGTCTGACCAACCCTTTTGCTAGTAACTCCTCAAGCTGTACTTTTAATTCTTTCAATTCTTTCGGAGCCATGCGATACGGTGGGATAGATATAGTCTGGGTATCTGGAGCCAAGTCATTACAGAAATCAATATCAAGATCAGGTGGCATACCTGGAAGATCTGAAGGAAATACATCGGAGAACTCCCGAACTATAGGCACTGAATCAATAGTCGGAGTCTCTGTAGTAGTATCCTGAACATAGGCTAGATAAGCCAAACAACCCTTCTCAACCATGTGTTGAGCCTTTATAAAAGAAATAACTCGATTAAATGAACTAACAGATGAACCCTTCCACTCCAACTTAGGCAATGCTGGAATAGCCAAGGTAACAATCTTGGCATGACAATCTAGAATAGCATGATATGGAGATAACCAATCCATTCCCAGAATTATTTTAAAATCGGTCATCTCGAGCAATAAGAGATCTGCTCTAGTTTCATAACCACAGAATGTAATAATACAAGACCGGTAGATCCGGTTCACAATAACAGAATCGCCTACAGGAGTGGACATATAAACAAGAGTACTCAAGGACTCACGAGAAACACTCAGGAAATGAGCAAATAGGGATGACACATATGAATACGTAGATCCTGGATCAAATAATAATGAGGCATCTTTGCCGCAAGTAGAAATAATACCTGTAATCACGACATCTGAGGCCTCTGCATCTGGTCTAGCCAGAATAGCATAGAACCGAGCTGGAGCGCCAACTGGCTGGCCTCCGCTGGCTGACCTCCACCTCTTGGTGGTCGGACTACTGGTTGAGCAATTGGTGCGGTAATCATAGGTTGCTGACCCTGCTGCACTGGTCTACCCCGCAGTCTGGGGAAAAATCTCTACATGTGACTAGGGTCCCCACACTCGTAACAATTCTTCGATGCGATGGCTGTTGACTAAAAGTATGTCCTTGGTGACCTGAATACCCACTAGAAGAACCCTGAATAGCTGGTGGGCGATAAGAACTCTCTGGTATAGCACTGAGATAGGGTCGCACTGGAGCACCTCGAGGAGGCGGTGGTGCTGGATATGGGGGCATGCTGGACTACCCTCTCACGAACTGACCTCTGCCCCTAGACAGAGCATCTCTCAACTCTACAGAATACCTAAACCGCTTATCTCTAGTAACCTGCTCTCGGCTACGCTGACGTACACCCTCAATCCTCCGGGCTATCTCCACGACTAGCTCATAAGAAGTACCCATCTCAACCTCTCAAGCCATAGTGGCCTGAATGCCAGTATGTAAACATACAACAAACCTCTGCACTCTCTCCGCCTCAGTAGGGAGTATCATAAGTGCATGGCGAGATAACTCAGAAAACCTCGCCTCATAATCGGTCACTGACATCTGACCCTGCTGGAGCTGCTCAAACTGAAACCTCAACTCTTCCCTCTGGGAGGGTGGAATATACTTATCCAAGAAGATACGGGTGAACCTGTCCCAAGTCATGGGAGGAGAATCTGCTGGTCTGCTAAGAATATAAGACTGCCACCATCTACGGGCTCTACCCTCTAGCTGAAAAGTAGCAAAGTCTACCCCATGAGATTCCAATATCCTCATGTTGTACAGTCTATCCTTGCACCGATCAATGAAATCCTGGGGATTCTCATGTCGCTCACCCCCAAAGACATGAGGATGTAGTCTAGTCCATCTGTCCAATAGTTTCTGAGGATCAGCGGCTACAGCTGGCCTGGGCTCAAGTGTAGCTTCTGCCACTGGCTGGGCTCCACCCACGGGTAGTGCACCCTAGGTCTGATATACAGCAGCTGCCTGTCCATGAGCCTGTGCGGTCGGAGTCTGTGCTCCCCCGCCCGCCTGAGATGTGGCCGGGTCTACCGGAAATAAACCGGCCTGAGTCATATTGTCCATGAACCGCAGCATACGACCGATGATATACTGAAATCCCGGTGCAAATGTGAAATCCACCGGAGCTGTCTCTGCCACAGGCACCTCATCCTGTTCCTCAACAATGGGGTTCTCAGCTGGACCCACTGGCGGCATAACTGGAACAATCTTGGGACATCCTCGCCCTCTACCACGGACTGGAGCCCTCCCTCAGCCTCTAGCAACTGGGGGAGTAGCTCTTCCCTGGTCTGAAACCTCATTAGAACGCGTTCTCACCATCTGTGAGAGAATAAAACAAGGATATTTAGAACTACACCAATTGCACGATGGAATATGAAGAAAGGTAATTTTCTAACACCCTATAGCCTCTCGAAGATAAGTACAGACGTCTCTGTACCGATCCGCAAGACTCTATTAGGTCTACTCATAACTTGTAAGACCTAGGTGAACCTAATGCTCTGATACCATGTTGTCACGACCCAATTTCACCTATAGGGTGTGATGGCGCCCAACACTATAACTAGGCAAGCCAACTAATAAATTAAACATATATCAAAAAAAATCTAAATCCAAGAAAAATAATAAGACACCAAATTCTACCAATGCGTGTGCCAAGACCTGGTGTCACAAGTGTATGAGCATCTAGTAGATTAGACAAAACCACTAATACTGTCTGAAATAAAAATAGACAGAATAAAAAATACAAAGAGAGACACTGGTAGCAACAGAACGGTTCAGAAACGCAGTTCACCACTATGCCCCTGGATAACGTGGGTGTAAGATGATAGGTCCCCCACTAGTACTTGCCTCAGGTCCTGCACAAAAAGTACAACAAGTGTAGTATAAGTACGTAAACAACGTGTACCCAGTAAGTATCAAGCCAAATCTCGAAGTGGTAGAGACGAGATGGCCGACTTTGACACTCAGTATGAGTCAATAATAATAATTTGAAATAAAACTAGAATATCTATATTAACATGATTCACAGAATATAACAATAATTTATTTAACCAGCAGAAATAATTAAATTCCTTCAATTTTAATAAATTTCCAAATTTATCAATTAGTCTCATTTACAGGAATAACAATAATTTCTTAACAAGCAGGAATAATAATTCATTAAATTTCAAAGATTTCCAATTTATCAATTAGCTTCACAAGCTGCAATAAACTATCAAAGTATCATGTAATTATTATTATTAAGCACGATTTCTGCCAAGGTCGTACGGCCCAATCCAGAGTTTCATGTACACTGCCGAGGGACGTGCGGCAAGATCCATAGATGCATCTATCCTGCCGAGGCGTTCGGCCCGCTCCACAAGAAAGGAGGACATTTTCTTATGTACCTCCGGAATGAGAGTATATTTATTATAAGATAAATTCAGGAGGAAGAACAATTTCTCTTAACAATTAATTAATTTAAACAATAAAATCAAGTATAAGAGATTTTCATCCTTTAATATTTTTATCTAATAATTCATAATATATATATATATATATATATATATATATATATATATATATATATATATATATATATATATATATATATATATATATATATATATATATATATATATATATATATATATATATATAATTAAACAAATAATACAATTTACACAAGTAATTCATGTTTTGAGTCCTAAACTACCCGAACTTTAGCACTAATTGTAGCTACGCACGGACTCTCGTCACCTCGTGC
Source organism: Nicotiana tabacum (assembly GCF_000715075.1). NCBI lineage: Eukaryota > Viridiplantae > Streptophyta > Magnoliopsida > Solanales > Solanaceae > Nicotiana > Nicotiana tabacum. Next base: position 4,896,088 of record NC_134093.1, read on the forward strand.
GTACGTAGCCCCTACAATTAGCAACAATTATTTAATTTTAATCACCTATGAGGTAATTTCTCCCTCACAAGATTAGACAAGAGACTTACCTCGTCTTGCTCCAATTTAATCCACTAGAAGGCCTTTTCCACGATTATCCAACTCTATTTGGCTCGAATCTAGCCAAAATAATTTGATACAATCACTAAAAATTATAGAAATCAATTCTATAAGAAAATACTACATTTCTAATAAAAATTATGATATTAAATAAAAATTCGTTTGAGGGGCCCACGTCTCGCAATCCAGCGAAAGTTACGAAATATGAACGCCCACTCAACCACGAGTCTAACCATACCAAAATCACTAAATTCCGATAACAATTCGGTCCTCAAATCCTCAAATCTATCCAAGAGGGTTTTCAAACTTTTCCAACTCAATTCACCAATTAAATGATAAAAATAGTGATGAATTCGGGTAATTTAACCAATATTGAGTTAAGAATACTTACCCCGTTGTGTTCTCTGAAAATCTCCGAAAAATAGCCTAAATCCGAGCTCCAAATCATTAAAAATGAAAAATGGGACGAAGTCCCATTTTCAGAACTTAAACTCTCTGCCCAGTAATTTCTTCTACGTGATCGCGAACTTCCTCACGCGATCGCGTAGCACAAATTTTTCTGCCCAGAAAATAACTCTACATGATCGCGAAAAATCCCACGCGATCGCGAAGCACAGTCTCCACAAGCCTACGCGATCACGAGTCTGCTCACACGATCGCGAAGCATTAAGTGCGTGGTCAGCTTTTGCTTCGTTTCCTCTTCATGAACGCGGCCTTAGCCACGCATTCGCATAGCACAACTGAATCCAACCTACGCGATCGCGGACTTGCCCACTCGATCGCATAGAACAAATTCTCAGCTGCCCAATTAAGCCTATGCGATCGCAACCCAATCCACGCGATCGCGTATAAGGAAATCAGAAGAAAATTTCCAGCAGCTATCAGCAATGTTCCCAAAGCCAAAAATGAGCCGTTAGCCGTCCGAAACTCATCCGAGCCCCTCGGGACCTCACTCAATTATACCAACAAGTCCTAAAACATCATACGAACTTAGTCGGAACCTCAAATCACACCAAACAATGCTAAAATTACGAATCATCCTCCAATTCAAGCTTAATGAAACTTAAGATTTCCAACTTCTACATTCGGTACCGGAACCTATCAAATCAAGTCCGATTGACCTCAAATTTTGCACACAAGTCACAAATTACATAACAAAGTAATGTAAATTTTCAAAATTGGATTCCGACCCCGATATCAAAAAGTCAACTCCCCGGTCAAACTTCCAAACTTAAATTCCCATTTTAGTCATTTCAAGCCTAATTTAACTATGGACTTTCAAATAAAATTCCGAACATGCTCCCAAGTCCAAAATAATCATACGGAGCTGTTGGAATCGTCAAAATTCTATTCCGGGATCGTTTTCTCAAAAATATTGACCGAAGTCAATCTTGGCCTTTTAAAGCCAACATAAGGAACCAAGTGTTCCGATTTTAACCCAAACACTTTCAAATCCCGAACCAACCATCCCCGCAAGTCATAAATCATTAAAAGCACATACGAAAAGTTTTATTTTAGGAAACGGGGTTCTAAAAGTCAAAATGACCGTTTGGGTCATTACAACATGTATACTTGTGTAGTTGTGTGTGTGATACATGTGTCGCAGAAGAATTTTTTGAGCTCGATTTTAACTACTAATTTTGATACCAAATCAGTTCAAATCACCTCCAAACTTTCTCAAAATTTGTATATTGACTCATGTCCTTTCTTGCTTAGATTTTTGAAATCTTGTATATTCTTTTTTTTGTATTTTATCACTACCGCATACATGAAATTTTCTTTCTGTCTTGCAAGGAGATCTTTGCGTGTGATTATTAGAGAGAAAAAATCATACGTGCCTAAACCCTATTTATTTGGGTTTTTAATTTTTATACGTGATCGACTAATTTTGATAAGTATATGATTAATGGCTAGAGGTTGGAAAGTTGGAACTTACTTGGGACATTTATGTAAGATTTCTTTAATGTTATGTGTTGGAATTAGACTAACAATTTGTCTTTTCATACTTTTTTCGTCTTTTACTGATGCATATATTCTTATTCGTCATTTATCCATCATAAAATAATAAGTACATAGATTTTTGCACAACTTTTGCAAAATTAAGCAATTAATATTGAATTCAATACAGTCAACTAAATATTGTTAGATGCAAAATTAAATATTTCCAATTGCACGCTACACTAATTCTACAGAGATTATTTTATCTTATTAACAAACTAAACATATTAAATTATTTTCGGAATTTTATGTTGGAAGACTTGTTTATGCCCCTAAGAAAATGAAACAATAATTTTTTTTTTGACAAAATTATTTCCATTCTTAATATTGTGGAAAAAATTGTTAAGAATTCTGAAAGACTGTCATTGTATTGATCGTTTTTACGTGAAAGGGCATAATTAGATTAGAGCAATAAATTAGATGCAAGTTTGGAGAAGAAACGTTCGCTAGAAAACATGAGCAATCTTTAATGGGGCAAACTGGAATAAAGATTAATTAATACCATCCACTTTGAAAACTATTTAAGTACTTCAAGATAACATTATGAGTGACAAAATTAGGAGAAACTATCAGCTATTTCATTTATAAGTAGCTAATTATAAAAATTGGCCAATTCATAAAATATTACTCCTACTAATATTAGCCAAATATTATTAATGTTAGCCAATTAGCTATTTGTAACAAAAAGAGGTCAAATTGTTTGCTTTCTTTTGAGTGGGTGTTATTAAAATAGATTGGATACATCTTAAGGAGTTTGAATCTCAGTTTTGGGATGATTTGGTTGGAGATTTGAGGTGGTTTGAATTGAAAATTCGAAGTAAAAACTGAACATGAAAAAAAATGATATGTGTATCACAATTTGTATCATTTGTGTATCACATATGTATCATATTTATATCAATTGTGTATCACATGTATATTCATGTATACCTATGTATGAGATACATGCGTGATACATGTGTCGTAGAAGAATTTTTTGAACTCGATTTAATTGGGAATTTTGATACAAAACTAGTCAAAATCACCTCAAATCTTCCTCATATTTTGTATATTGACTTACTATATGTTTTCAATGAAAATCAATTATACCCATTGAAAAAGTTCCTTGTTTGCTTAGATTTTTTGAATATTATATTTTGTTTTTCGTATTTCATTATCTTATTTGCTACCTCATCCATGAAATTTCCGTTCTGTCTTGCATCTAATGTTGCTAATCACGCTTAAAATATGGAAGAAGATTTTTGAACGTGATTCTTTGAGAGAAAGACATTATTTATTTGATTTTTCAATTTTTATTTGTGTTTGGCTAGTTTTGGTAAGTCTATGATTAATGGCTACAGGTTAGTAAGTTGAGACTTATTTGGGACATTTGTGTAAGTTTTCCCAAAATTAGCCCATAAAGCTATGGCAAGCAAGCAGGTTTGGGCCGGGCATAATAGCAAATTAGCCCGTCTAAAAGTTGAGCTGATTCGATCTAAATTGCCAAAAAATTTAAATAAATAGTTTTTTGTTTGATATGTTAGATAATCCTAACAAGGATTTTTTAATTATTTGTTAAAAAAGAATTCGCGGGCATGGATTAAAAGAGAATTGTAGGATTCATAAAATAGAAGAAAAATCTTTACTCTAAAATAAGAAAATAAACAATATGGAAACATATTATCACAATATATTGTACAAAACATTACATGACCAACCATCCGTAAGAACCGAATGGCTTTATTCATACTGGTTACAACTTACAAGCAAGGTCTACAGTAGCAAGATTATTACATCTCACTACATAGTATATACAAAAATTATACGTATTAACAGTATGTATAACTTAAACTCTTTACATATAATGATCAGTTGTGAGGCAGGGCTTCAATGACTTTATCCGTGGCCTCACCTGCGTAGGAACAACACCTTTTGCAACCATTGTAACCTTTCTTGCAGCAACCATAGCGGCATCTCCTAATTATATAACGATGACGACGACGACGACGAACAACACGGCCGCGACCACCACCATGATGTCCATCACCACCAACGCCATTGTATCCGCCACGTCCGCCAACGTGTACTTCATTCTCGTTATCCAATTTCATTGCTGCGTCAATTGTGAAAATTAAAACATGGTCCGTTTGGCCATAAACAAATTTTTTTTTTTTTTTTCGAAATTGGTGTTTGACCATGAAAATTTCAAATTTCACTTGAATTGAATTTCATAATTTTTCAGAATTTGAAAAACTCCAAAAAGTTATTTTTCAAAATTTTCACATCAAATCACTCACAAAAATTAAAAAACGGCTCCAAATTATAGTCATGTCCAAACATTTTCAAATACCTCTTTCTATATTTACTCAATAAATAAGTTTTAAGTTCCACCATTCTCATTTTTACCCATTATGACTCTTCTTAATTTAGACATGTTTAATACTACAAGATTCAAATGATATTCTAAGTATATTTTTATAAAACTTTAGTTTAAGATCTCAAGATTCAGAAGTTTTACTTATATTCTTAATTAGACTTCGTATCCGGTCAAATTAAGACACATAAAATAAAATAGAGAGAGTATATAGTAAGAGTTATGATCAAGCTATAGCGTTAATTAGTAAATCCAAAAGTGTAACTCAACTACTAGCTCTATGTGGAAATCAAATTAAGCTTTACTAGCTGATAAACACTAATTTGAAAGGTTAAATAATGTTCAATGTTACAACATGTTAAAATATACTAATGGCGTACAAATTTTTTAAAGTTTCAGCATATATAATTAGTTAAATCCTATACCAAATAATGAGAGAAGAGATTTTCATTTTTTCAGAGTAAAATGAAAGTAAGCTTACAGTTGGAAATCTCAGCCAACTCCGCAGCTACAACCTCGGAGCTTATCAGGAAATAAATAGCCAAACAAAGGCCAAGAAACAGAAATGCCTTAGAACCCATGTTTTCTTTTATGTTCAAAGCTTAGTTATGATACTTATGAAATTAAGGGATGAAGAAACTGATGTAATCTTGGGTTCTATTTATAGTAAGATTTGTATGCATAAATAATTGAAGGGAAGGGTACTACTTGGAGGTATGAGGTAAAATGTACATTATTGTGTAGACCAAAGATACGAAGAATCCTGGTCTACAAGATGTGTCTCATTTTCTGTTTTTTCTCAATTATCACGTTTAAAGCTTGCGAAAAATATTTGAGGCAGCATTACGAAATTTAGAATTAAGTCTTCAAACTTCTTAAATCTAATTCTTTTATTCTAACTTTTTAATATCTTTTTATCTTTTTATCTTAAATTTGTTATATTTGTTATTTTTACTTCATAGGTATATTTTTAATATATTTATTAGAATTTGAATATGCTAACTAGAAAATATAAATCTTGTTATTCCAAAAAAAAAAAGAAAAGAGAAGAGTTGAAATATACAATCTCAAAAAGGAGATCTTGATAAATTTTTCGCTAACAATAGATACACTAAATTAGAAACTATAGGGGAGTGTTTTTTAGATGAACAAGTCACTAACCTATTAGAAGAAATCGATTATAGAAAACTAATTAATAATTTTGCATCTCAAAAAGTTAAAAAATAAATCCTAAAAAAAAATATCTATTAAAATTATTATTGAAGTGTCATGACCTAAAATCCCACCACAGGCATCGTGATGGCACTTAGTCTTTAAGACTAGGTAAGCCAATTACAATTATAATTCAAGCCATTTTTTAATAATCGAAACCAACAGCGGAAATAATTATAACACCTTCCCAAGACTAGTAATACTGACTCAAGAACTCTAACTGAATACATGAAATGATCTCAAAGATCGAATATACAATATTGTCCGAATAAGAGTTGACAGTACAATAAAATGAAAAGACTCCAAAGGACTACGACGACCAAGCAGCTCTTTGAATCCTTGCGATCAACACACTAACTCTGCCTGAGTCCGATATCTCCAATACTTGGCTCTGCACAAAAATGTGCAGAAGTTTAGTATGAGTACACCACAGTCGGTACCCAATAAGTATCAAGACTAACCTCGGTGGAGTAGTGACGAGGTACAGTCAAGACACTCACTAGTCAAATAATATGTGTAATATAGCAGTATACAATAGTACTGAAAAATAACTAGCAATAATAACAACAAAATCAACCAGTGATATAATAGCAATGCAACAAGAACATCATAATTATTGCTAAGACGAATAAGGAACACACGTATAACCAATTAATCAAGTCCTTCAAATATAAATTCTTTCGCCTATATGTTTTTCAAATAATAATCTTCACGGTATAATACTTTCCAATAAATATATTTTCAAGTAAAAGCCACCATGTGACACCTCATATCACAATCATAAAAATTACGGGTCTCAACCCACTTTTATATTTTTCACGACACCTCGTGCCCATATTTCTATCACAACCACACGGATAACTCACATGTCAATAATAAAATTATTATATTTTTTCTGGCACCTCATGCCCATATTATTTTTCGTAATCGCACGGAAAACCCACGTACCAAAATATCAATGTATATAATATCCGTGGGATCAATTTATATTCAATAAAGTAAGTTTAAAATTTTTAAACCAAGTAAGAAATCATCAAAGAAATGAGTTTATTTTTTTGAACTCGTTTGGAAGAAGAAAATGACATTCCAATTAAAATGAAGCATCCGATGACTACTAATTTGGATGTAAAATTTATTAAATTAAAACATAATAGCAATTTCTTTTATTCGAAACAACTCAAATCTAAAAGAAAATAGTAAAAACCATAAACACAAATCCTCAGAGTCTTGTACAAAGAGCCAAAGCCAACACAATACAACAAGGAATACAAAACACATAATAAAATCAAATAATAAATCACGCAAGAACACAAGAATTTACATATCACGAAAAAACAACATAACCAAAGGCAAGTGCAACCATAGAAAAATATCAACAAAGGGCACTTCCGAGGTACCGCCTCGTAGTCCCAAATCATAAATAATTTTCAACAACAACAATGCCTCCAGGCCATCATAAGTCATCACAAATCAATTCCCGACATAGCCCACCTTGTCTCGTCGCGTATGCAATAATAAAGTAAATGTCAGCCTTGTCTCGCCGCACGCACATAATAATATTTCCACCTTGTCTCGCCACATGCGCAAACCCACATATATAGCCCGCTTTTTCACGCCGCATGTTCATATATCAATAGTAACAATAGCACGACAGAAACCTCGTGCAAACACCCGAACAATCCTCCCAACAATATCAAGTGCCAATATTACAACATCTCATAAATTGCACCTCAAGTGCTCAAATATTACAGCATATCACAAATTGCACATCGAGTGCTCTAATATCAAAACATATAGCAAATTGCACCTCAAGTGCTCAAATATTTTAACTTGCCACAGAAATCAACAATACATCATTTTTCACAATAAGGAGCCCATGGCTCTACCATAATGTGCACAAAAATCTTAACAAAAATATCTGGGAGCGAACAACTCAACAAAATAATATTTTACAATTTAACACTTTGCCTCAAATATCATTTACGGTCTTTATAACTCAATACCGATTGCAACAACATTAACTGAAAAATAATTCATCAAGGAACAACGCCTTCTTAAATCCAAATTTTGGCAAATAGATTAATGGCTCCTTTTAAACTTACATAATAAATTATTTGCAAATGAATATTCTATAAAAAAATTATCTCCAGGAAATATCAACTCAATAAAAATACGGGATTCACATAAAAATCAAAGTGGCAATCACACCAAATTATCATATAAAAAAGAATTCAACAAACAAGGATTTATGCATGACAAATAAAGGATTTACTATGTTCCAATAATTTTTCAATTTAATATATAAGGGCGTCTACAAATTTCAACCAATATAATTAGCGATATATAAACCAAGTACATACTCGTCACCTCGTGTACATGGTTTCAATTACATAATTTTCACATAAGACTCCATGCCTAAGGGATAATTCTCCCACTCAAGGTTAGGCAAGATACTTACCTTTTTAAAATTAGGTCGATATTCCAAAATAGCCTTCTTGCTTGAATAGACCTCCGGACAGCTCAAATCTATACAATTAAATCTATCCAAATTAATTGTACAAACCCCATTAAAATTCATCGAAAACAATCCCGGATAATAATACGTCAACTTAAAAATTTATTCCAAAAAGTCAACAAAAGTCAATGCGGGGTCCGACTCTTGAAATCTGACATAATTTTCATGAAATCCGAACACCCATTCCAATACGATTTCAACCATGCATACCAATTTTATCAAATCCCGATAACAATTCGACCTCCAAATCTTAAATTTTTATTTTTAGAAGATTTTGTCAAAAATCTTGATTTCTTCCATAAGAATCTGAATTAAAGGATGAATATAATCATAGATTCATGAAATATAAACACTTTAGGATATAGAACACTTACCCCAATCCATGTGATGAAAATCGCCTTAAAAATCACTTCAATCCGAGTCCATAGCTCCAAATATGTTTAAAATAGCTGAAACCTCGAAATATAGCTACTACCCAGATATTTACTCTTAGCGATCGTGGAAAATGCTTCGCGATCGCGAAGCACAAAACTTTTCAGCCCCAAAATTGCTCTTCGCGATCGCGAAGAACAAACTCCCTAACTCTTCCAGACAACCTCTAGTATAATGGTCATAACTCTTTGTACAAAACTCCAAATTGCACATGGTTTAACTTTCTGAATACTAGACACCAAGGACTATAATTTTTATTTGTTGCTCATCTCCCAGTTCATTATAGATTGCTAGATATAAGCTTCCAAAGTCAGCCTTGTACAACAGAGATTTTCAAACTCTTCCCAGACAACCTATAGTGTATCCACTATAACATTTTGTACACAACTCCAAATGACAAATGGTTTACTTTTATGAAACGTAGACATCAAGCGCTATAATTATTGCGAGATATAATTTTTGAATCATCTCCAAATTCCTTATAGATTGCGAGATATAAGCTTCTAAAATTGGGTCAGTGCAGCAGAGATTGTGTTCTACGCGATCACGAAAGAGCTTCCGCGATCGCGATTCACAAGGCCCAAACTGTTGTTTGCTCTTCGCGAATGCGACCAAATGTTCGCGATCGCGATGCACACCTCTGTAGGCAGAAATCAGCAATTAAAAAAGGCCTAGAAATGGTCCGAAATCACCCTGAAACTCACCTGAGCCCCTCGGAACCTCAACCAAATATACCAACAAGTCCAAAAATATCATACGAACTTAGTCGAAGCCTCGAATCACATCAAACAACGCTAAAACAACGAATCACACCTCAATTCAAGCCTAATGAATTTTGAACTTTCAAATTCTATATCTTGTGCCGAAATACATCAAATCAATTTGGAATGACTTCAAATTTTGCACACAAGTCATAAATGACATAACGAAGCTATTCTAATTTCCATAATCAGATTCCGACCTCGATATCAAAAAGTCAACCCCCCGGTCAAACTTTTCAAAAAATTCAACTTTTGGCATTTCAAGTCTAATTCCATTACGGATCTCCAAATAATTTTTTGGACATGCTCCTAAGTCCAAAATCACCATACGGAGCCATTGGAATCATCAGAATTAAATTCTGAGGTCGTTTACACATAAATCAATATCCGATCATCTTTTCCAACTTAAGTTTTCAATTATGAGACTAAGTGTCTCATTTCAATCCAAAATCCTTCCGGATCTGAACCAACTTACCCGATAAGTCATAAATCAATTGTAAGGCATAAATTGAGCAGTAAATTGGGGAACGAAGTTATAATACTCAAAACGACCGATCGGGTCGTTACATTCTCACCAACTTAAACATACATTCGTCCTCGAACGTGCCAAGAACTATTCTGATGGCATTAGATTACTGAGTGCATTATTTCACACATACTCACGGGTGCTTCTACGTCACCGTAAATTTAACAGGGGTCTAACATCATCTTAGTGGATATTATTTCTTTTATTCTCACTTATAAGCCTTTAAGCCAATTCCTCACACTCCAAATAAATTTCAAATTCCTTACATCAACACACGGTATTAGTCCCAACCGGTTGTAGAAATTCATGCATACGCACACATTACACGCATATCCATAACCACATCTCTGGTCATAATAGTTGTTTATAATTAATTTTAGCATCCTCAATTAATCTCATATTCACCAAAATTTCCGAATCATAAGTATTTTGCACATTGTGCCAATTGAAATTTTTAATTTCCTTTCTTTCTTCTTTTCGATATATTTCGTAAACAGTTTTCATAACACATAATGAACCTCATCCCGATAGGGCATATAATTCATAAAATTGAAATCAATTATTCCGAAATCACATCAAAATCCACTGTAGTGAATAATAAAATTACTTTTGGACTTATAGCCCTCAATGGTGCACAAAATAAAAATGATAGACACGAGCTACCATCATCAAATCTCCCCAACAAGGATAACATATAAGTGGGTCACAAAGTTACGAAGCTCATCATAAGCCGAGCATAATAGGAGGACTCGCCTCAAAATTCAGAACTGAATCAAACTAAGGAAAATATTCCTTTATAACAAATCAGTATCATACTTGTAACGACACCATCTGATATAAAAGCCTCAGCCATACCATATCAATTATATCAACGGGTCGGGCCTCCCCCTATAGGGCGCCCTCTACCGGCATGTCCTTTACCCCTAACTGACTGTGCATGTGGGGTAGTAACTGAAATAGAGCTTGTAGCCTGAGTATTTTGATGAAATCTACCTCTCCCAAGTCTAGGACAATCTCTCATGATGTGCCTAGTATCACCACACTGATAACAAAACCTCTGCAGGTTCGGCTGCTCATACTTGGTCTATGCCAGATAACTAGAATAACCATTATAGGAACCCTGTGTCGATGGTGCATTAAAAGAACTTACTGGAGCACTCCGAGTATTCTGAAATTGTTTCCAAGACCCCGTTGATAATGAAATATAGAATTATTAAGGACATGAGATTACCGCAAGTCCTACAAATCTCAGCTCTTAATCATATACAAGTTTCGGTGAACCTTTCAATACCACATAAATATATCTCGGGTCAAAACTGATATAACACATGACCCCGCAATCTGATCATTGATAGTGGACTCTCCACACTTAGCGCGAAGCCATAGGACACATTCCGATGATCCACAATACTAACCTTCATCGCTCGTACGACACCGGTCATAAGACACCCCAAGCCATTTATTTGGCGAATGTCATCCTCGTGATAGTTAAACTCGCTTCCTCCAATGTCTTGGCTGCAAGTATGTACCCTTCGCTAAATAGAAATCTCATACGAACCACATAGTCTCTAATAACACCAACTATCTTCAGATCTACATCCACCTCATGATCCTACCACGATTATGACGATTAGGCAACTAATTAAATCTTTTTAAGATCGTACTTATCAACCAGGTATCAAAATCTACTGCACCCCAATGTGCACAACTGAATGATCTCTCAATACTTCCATATCCTCGATCTGGACGACACGTGGTAACAATGGTTGAGTAACCCTGGCTCCCTTATAACCCCTCTGTAGTATCATGAACCGTTGGAGCATAGTTGATATCGAGTGCGCAATTTCATACACGAGTGGATGAAAAAGAACATAAGATATATATTTCAAGATAAATAAATGTCGTACGATAAGGAATGAAAGAAATGGAGATTTTTCTACTAGCTCTGTAGCCTCTCGAAGATAACTACAGACGTCTCTGTACCAATCCGCAAGACTCTACTAAATTCGTTCATGACTCGTAGAACCTATGAACCTAGAGCTCTGATACCAACTTGTCACGACCCAAAATCCCACCACAGGCGCCGTGATGGCACTTAGTCTCTAAGAGTAGGTAAGCCGATTACAATTACAATTCAAGCCATATTTTTTTTTATAATCAAAACCAACAGCGAAAATAATTATAACACCTTCCCAAGACTGGTAATACTGACTCACGAACTCTAACTGAATACATGCAATGATCTCAAAGATCGAATATATAATACTATTCGAATAAGAGTTGACAGCACAATAAAATGAAAAGACTCCAAGGGACTACGATGACCAAGCAGCTCTACCTTGAATCCTTACGATCAACACACTAACTCTGCCCGAGTCCGATATCTCCAATACCTGGCTGTGCACAAAAATGTACAAAAGTGTAGTATGAGTACACCACAGTCAGTACCTAGTAAGTATCAAAACTAACATCGGTGGAGTAGTGACGAGGTACAGTCAAGACACTCACTAGTCAAATAACCTATGTAATATAGCAGTATACAATAGTACTGGAAAATAACTAGCAATGATAACAATAAAATCAACCAGTGATATAATATCAATGCAACAAGAACATCATAATTATTGCTCAGACGAATAAGGAACACGAGTACAACCAATTAATCAAGTCCTTCAAATATAAATTCTTTCGCCTATATGTTTTTCAAATAATAATCTTCACGATATAATATTTTCCAATAAATATATTTTCAAGTAAAAGTCACCATGTAACACCTCATTTCACAATCATAAAAATTACGGGTCTCAGCCTACTTTTATATTTTCCACGGCACGTCGTGCCCATATTTCTATCACAACCACACAGACAACTCATGTGTAAATAATAAAATCATCATATTTTTCCCGGCACCTCATGCCCATATTATTTTTCGTAATCGCACAGACAACTCACGTACCAAAATATCAATGTATATAAGATCCGTAGGATCAATTTATTTTCAATAAAGTAAGTTTACAATTTTTAAACCAAGTAAGAAATCATCAAAGAAATGAGTTTATTTTTTTGAACTCGTTTGGATGAAGAAATGACATTCCAATTAAAATGAAGCATCCGATGACTACTAATTTGGATGTAAAATTTATTAAATTAAAATATAATAGCAATTTTTTTTATTCGAAACAACTCAAATCTCAAAAACAATAGTAAAAACCATAAACACAAATCCTCAGAGTCTTATACAAAGAGCCAAAGGCAACACAATACAACAAGAAATATAAAACACATAATAAAATCAAATAATACATCACGGAAGAACACAAGAATTTACATATCACGAAAAAACAACATAACCAAAGGCAAGTGCAACCATAGAAAAATATCAACAAAGGGCACTCCCGAGGTACCGCCTCGTAGTCCCAAATCATAAATAAATTTTAACAATAACAATGCCCCCAGGCCATCATAAATCATCACAAATCAATCCCCGACATAGCCCACCCTGTCTCGCTACGTGCACAATAATAAAGTAAATGCCCGCCTTGTCTCGCCGCACGCGCATAATAATATTTTCACCTTGTCTCGCCACATGCGCAAACCCACATATATAGCTCACATTGTCACGTCGCATGTGTATATATCAATAGTAACAATAGCACGACAGAAACCTCGTGCAAATACCCGAACAATCCTCCCAACAATATCAAGTGCCAATATTACAACATCTCATAAATTGCACCTCAAGTGCTCAAATATTACATCATATCACAAATTGCACATCGAGTGCTCAAATATCAAAACATATAGCAAATTGCACCTCAAGAGCTCAAATATTTTAACTTGCCACAGAAATCAATAATACATCATTTTTCACAATAAGGAGCCCATGGCTCGACCATAATATGCACAAAAATCTTAACAAAAATATCTGGGAGCGAACAACTCAACAAAATAATATTTCACAATTTAACACTTTGCCTCAAATATCATTTACGGCCTTTATAACTCAATACCGATTGCAACAACATTAACTGGAAAGTAATTCATCAAGGAACAACGCCTTCTTAAATCCAAATTTTGGCAAATAGATTAATGGCTCCTTTTAAACTTACATAATAAATTATTTGCAAATGAATATTCCATAATGAAATTATCTCCAGGAAATATCAACTCAATAAAAATACGGGATTCACATAAAAATCAAAGTGGCAATCACACCAAATTATCATATAAAAAAGAATTCAACAAACAAGGATTTATGCATGACAAATAAAGGATTTATACATAATTACACAATTTTCACATAAGACTCAATGCCTAAGGGGTAATTCCCCCACTCAAGGTTAGGCAAGATACTTACCTTTTTGAAGTTAGATCGATATTCCAAAATAGACTTCTTGCTTGAATAGACCTCCGGACAGCTCAAATCTATCCAAATTAATTGTACAAACTCCATTAAAATTTATCGAAAATAATCCCGGATAATAAGACGTCAACTTAAAAATTTATTCTAAAAAGTCAACAAAAGTCAATGCGGGGCCCGCCTCTCGAAGCCCGACATAATTTTCATGAAATTCGAACACCCATTCCGATACGATTTCAACCATATCAGTTTTATCAAATTCTGATAACAACTCGACCTCCAAATCTTAAATTTTCGTTTTTGGAAGATTTTGACAAAAATCTTGATTTCTTCCATAAACCTCTGAATTAAACGATGAATATCATCATAGATTCATAAAATATAAACACTTTAAGATATATAACACTTACCCCAATCCATATGGTGAAAATCGCCTCAAAAATCATTTCAATCAGAGCTCCATAGCTCCAAATATGTTAAAAATAGCTGAAACCTCGAAATATAGCTACTGCCCATGTATTTACTCTTCGCGATTGCGAAGCACAAAATTTTTCAGCCCCAAAATTGGTCTTCGCGATCGCGAAGAACAAACTCCCCAACTCTTTCAAACATCCTCTAGTATAATAGTCATAACCTTTTGTACAAAACTCCAAATTACAAATGGTTTAACTTTCTGAAAACTAGATACCAAGAGCTATAACTTTCATTTGTTGCTCATCTCCCAATTCCTTATAGATTGCTAGATATAAGCTTCCAAAGTCAGCCTTGTGCAACAGAGATTTACAAACTCTTCCCAGATAACCTATAGTATATCTACCATAATGTTTTGTAGATAACTCCAAATGACAAATGATTTACCTTTCTGAAAACTAGACATCAAGGGCTACAACTTTTAATTTTGGATCATCTCCAAATTCCTTATAGATTGCGAGATATAAGCTTCCAAAATTGGGTGAGTGCAACAGAGATTTTATTCTACGCGATCGCTAAAGAGATTCCGCGATCGCGATTCACGAGGCCCCAAACTGCTGTTTGCTTTTCGTGAACGCGACCAAATGTTCGCGATCGCGATGCACACCTGTGTAGGCAGAAACCAACAATTAAAAATAGCCTAGAAATGGTCCAAAATAACCCTGAAACTCACCCGCGCCCCTCGGGACCTTAACCAAATATACCAATAAGTCCTAAAACATCATACGAACTTAGTCGAAGCCTCGAATCACATCAAACAATGCTAAAACCACGAATCGCATCTCAATTCAAGCCTAATGAACTTTAAACTTTCAAATTCTATATCTTGTGCCGAAATACATCAAATCAATCTGGAATGACTTCAAATTTTGCACACAAGTCATAAATGACATAACGAAGCTATTCCAATTTTCATAATCGGATTTCGACCTCGATATCAAAAAGTCAACCCCCGGTCAAATTTTACAAAAATTCAACTTTTGGCATTTCAAGCCTAATTTCACTACGGACCTCCAAATAATTTTTCGAAAACGCTCCTAAATCCAAAATCACCATACGGAGCTATTGGAATCATCAGAATTAAATTTCGAGGTCGTTTACAGATAAGTCAATATCCGATCAACTTTTCCAACTTAAGTTTTCAATTATGAGACTAAGTGTCTCATTTCACTCCGAAATTCTTCCGGACCCGAACTAACTAACCCGATAAGTCATAAATCAATTGTAAGGTATAAATTGAACAGTAAATTGGGAAATGAGGTTATAATACTCAAAACAACCGGCCGGGTCGCATGAAGGGCCTCCAATTAAAATTTAATTTTAGGCCCCAAGTGTTGTTGAACCGCCTCTACCCATAACCTAAAAGGAGTAGAATCTCAAACTCGTAAATTTTATTAAATTCTGACCCCGCCTCTTTTGAAGACTTGAACTCACGCTTATTCTCAATGCATGAAATTTAAATACCATTTTTTTTTATTGTTGTTGTTGTGAAAAGCAAGTAATCTAGGTCAAGATTAAAAAATCAAACAAAGAAAATATTTTCACTGTCTAATTCCAAAAGAAATTAAGAACCTGATCTATTTGCTTATTAAGAGTCAATTCCCTGGGCCTTGTTACTGTTAATTTTTGGAGTTAGATATGGTGGGTATTCGGAATTTCGGAGTTCTTTTATATACTTCAAGCTCTTGTTTGATCATAAATTTTTGTTATTTTTTCAAAAAGAATTTAAAAACATTGTTTGTTGATGGAATATGGTCAATTTTTAAAAATTGATTTTTTTTTCAAGTTTACAAAAATTGGTCTAGGATAGTTTTTGGGTGAAATTTTTTCTTCCACTCACAAAATTTTAACTTCTTTTTTCAAATAAAATGCATGTTCAAACACAATTTCAACTTTCAAATAGAGGCTGAGCCATGATTTCAACCTTATGGCTTCTGGATTTTAGAACATGACTTTAAGTGTTAGTGACTGGGTTCTAATTTTAATATTTGTACATATTTGATGAATTTTAAACATCAAATACACTGTTTGAATAAAAGCTACTGGGTTCAGCCGAACCCGTAGTTCGGCATGTACCTCCCCCCTGCTTCCAAAAATTATTTTTTGACGTAACTTCAAAAACTTTTTTTTCAAGTATTAACCAAATCTATGTCCAAACGTTAGTTATAATGTTCTACCCTAAGTTGCGCTCCCTTGTAGGACTAATATGACATACTCCGCTCCATTGTAGGACTAATATGACATACTTCTTCAGTTTCAATTTAAATAACACATTTTTCTTATTAGTCCGTTCCAAAAAGAATGATATATTTTTTATTTAAAAATAATTTAAATTTAAACTTTTATTTTACTCACTTTACCCATAACGAAAAGCTTTTATAGCCACACAAATATTGTGCCCACAAAGCTTTGGGCCGTTAAGTATTAAAGACCACATATTTTAAAAATATAAATTTTTTTTAAACTTTCTGTCAAGTCAAACTACGTCATCTAAATTAAAACGGAAAAAATACCTTTAATGCATAAAAAATATTTTTTGATATTTTATATGTTTTTTTTAAAATTTAAGATCATAAAGTAATTGATAGAAAATCGGAAGAGTCGAACCTCGTGCAAGGGGTTGTTGCCTACAAATTAAAACATGAGTGAAGAAACATATAATGCAGCAAAAGACGTCAAACAGTCACTTATCTGTTGACTTATCAAAGGCTGTTCATTTTTTAGCCTTTGCATCCACAAATTGTCCGTATTTGATATTTATATCAATTCAATAATATAATTTTAATATTTTTTTTGTTAATTAGAAGTTTCGAGTAAACAATGAATTCGCCTTTAATAAAAAATATTTTTTCTCTAAAGAGAAACTTTTCAGTGTAAGTGCAAACTAAAACAGTTTCAATTTGATACGAACACCTGGTGAGAAAAAGAAAGGTACGTATTAGTCAGAAATACCCCAACTCGTATAAAATCTCAAACTGCAAAACACTTCTCTACCATATTTCTGCGGAGAAAAAAAAGAAAAGAATTAGCCTGATTTATATCCGATAACTGAAAAATAGTCACAGTTTCAAAAGTAATCAAAATCTAGTCATTTTTTTATATAAAGATAAAATTTGAACAAAAACACTCATAAAATCTGAAAAATTCCAGCATAATATGCTGGAAATCGAATTTTTTACATGTGAGATTTCAGCGTAATATGTTGGAATTTCATAATGTGCTGGAACTCTAACATAATATGCTGGACGTTTATACGCATGAGCTCCATATTCTAACATATTATGCTGGATCTTTCCGTATTTCAACTAGAGTGTTTCTATCCAGATTTTATCGCCGCATAAAATAGTGATTATTTTTTCAATAACTTTACAAACACTGTCTACTTTTTGATTATCAGTCCGAAAACTGACTAGCTCATGCTATTTTCATTATTTCTGCAGGTCCATTATTCATACTAATGGTTAACCATTTATTAAACCTTGTCCTTAGAACACATCAATATGACCAAATGGCTTACGTATATCGACCTACAAACAAAAAACTAAAAACAAAGATGTATGGCAACTATATGAAAGAATACTAAATTAATAACTTAAAATAAAACGTGATAATCATGCAATATATATGCAATAATAAAAGCTATTCTATATTCAGAATTCAAACTCGAACTATTAATTAAGAATAAAAAATACTCACCAGTCATTCCGCCATGACCGACAGAACTTATGGGGAGATAATATCATAGTACATTAAAATTAATTATTGATATATTACTGGATATTCATGCAATAAAGAATTTTTAAGTTTGTTCAACTTGTAGGACTACCTTATCCTAAATATCTAGAATTAGTGGTGCATATATACTCTTCTGATCTGTTCAATAACCAAAGACTTAAATAAGTTCTTGTCTATTTTATGCGTTTTAGTAAGAACACACAATAAAGTGTATGTGCAAATATTTGTATAAATATATTTTATTATTAAAGTGTATACGCAAACCTTACTCCTACCTTCAAGAAGACAGAAAGACTGTTTCCGCTAGACACTCGGCTTAGGAAAGGTAAAAGAAAGGGCAACAACAAGCACACAAATCAAAAAACCGAAGCGAAAATACAAAACTAACACTAGGTACTGCAATAAAAAAGCCGAAACGAAAGCAATAACATGTAATAACAAAAGTCAAGGAATACGAAAATACACAAATGACACTAAGTCATATACTAAAGCTACTGTTACAGACAAGGACAATGCTCGGTTACCTAATACTTTACCTTTATTTTAGACTATAAATTTTAAAAGGAAAAAGATACTGACATACCCCTCTACTTTGGTAAATAGTATATTTCTCTCCCCCATTATGCTATCAGGCCATTTAAAGGCCTACCGTTAGGAAAGTGGGTAGAATTACCCTTATTTTTAATCCATGAAAGTTGCGAAATCACTAAAATATGTTGGATGTACATCAGACGATTGTTACTCGTATGCTATAAGATTTCGCAGGAAAGTCTCCGTTATCATCGACTTCAAAACAAGGAATTTCCATTAACCCATTCTCAAATTTGACACCAAATATACTTGTGCTATCTCTAAGGTCGTCTTCGTCTAACCTTCTATAAATATATCTGACTTTTACGAAGCTAACTCCAGCTTCCGAAAGCTCTATTGCATTTGGCATGACCTTTAGATGGTCCTTATCTCTTGGCATATCTTTCATCTTTGAAGGGTGGCACGACATGTGTACTATTTGAAGTAAATGTTTGATTTCTGCGGCGTTACATTCACTCTCATTAGAGGATGCAGGGTCATCTTCGGTAAGAAAGGAAGAAAGGTCTTCTTCACCATATTTATGAATGGTATTTGATGAAATTCGTTTGTCGTCATGAAGTTTGGTCAGGACAAAGAAAGGAAGTTGGTTTTCTAGTAACAACAAATTTCGACGTACAATACCTCTCATGAGTCTCATGCAACTTGCCTTGATAATTATGTCTTCTCCTTTTGGCTTCATTCCACTACGCTCTCGAATATACTCAACCACAAAACATTCATCAAGAAACAACATTTCTGAAAATTTCTCAACAATATCACTGCCAAGGTCGGCGTCCCCTATATCCTCGTAACACTTAAGTGCTTCATCTTTTAGTTTCTCAATTTCACTAATGGAACTTTCCACATCAATCTCGGTTTTCCATTTGAGCAATCGTTGTAGGTACAACAGTTTTTACTTTTTCATTGAGCGAAATTCTTGATTTTTGTTATGGTAAGGACCAATGGAGATCATCTTAGGGGTATAAGCATCTGGATTTGATTCACGTAACCCCACATTTACTTTGAATATGGTACATGATTTGGTAGACGAATTATTCAAATCCTTAAATCTTTTGTCAAAGATATGTTTTGCGGATTTATTGTATTTAACCCAGTGTTTTAAAAGGCGAGGGTGTGAGACGAGGCGTTTTACCCAACATGGGGTGAGGCGTAAGCCCCGAGACACGGGGCGTAAGTCCCATGGATCTTTAATTTATAATTAATAAAATAACTTAAAATTATTTTTAAATCTAAAAATTACATAATTATTTTAGAAAATTCATACAAATCACAAAAAAATAGATAATTATTATAATTATATGAACTAAAAATAAAAAATATACTAATAAATGAGATACATATTAACAATAAGTCAATAATGTTCTAACCGAAATAACAATCCATATTCCAAACAATATAAGCAAACGGCGTCATTGATTATTTGTAAGAAAAAAGAAAAATGAAATAAAATCAAACTAGTTCATGGCAGTAGGTGGCACCATTCTAATGACATCAACATCAAATAAATTCTCTTCATCAAGCCAAGAAGGATCTTCAGGAAGCACAGGATCTTCGTTTTCAGTTATCCATTCATTATCAGAATCAATTTCATCAACTAGAATTGGATCGACATTTTGCATTTTTTTTTTGATGCTCCTTTCTCTTAATCTAGTATTGTATCTAACATAAACTAGAGCATTTAATCTATGATGCTCAAGTCTGTTTCGCTTCTTGGTATGAATCTAGCAAATATTAAAAAACTAAATATAAGCTATTATAAAGATGAAAATACAATAGTACAAGTTCTGGAAAATCATAACTCTTACCAACTCGAAGGTACTCCAATTTCTTTCACAATCCGAGGAGCTGCATGTGAGACTCAAGACACGAATCGCAAATTTAGTCAACTCTGGAGTTCTGCCTCCAAAACATATCCACCAATCTGTCGGAGATCGTACTTTCTTAGAATCCATAGCTAACTGACTTCTAAAATCCCCTCTCAAGTTGTCATATGAATCTAACTGAACATCCACTTTAAACCTCTCTTCATATATAACTCAACATTCTTTCCATGCATTGGTACAAACCTTGTTTGATTTCATAATTATTAGAAAACATTTCATCAAATCGCAACTGAGGATTCAAATAGTATCCAGCAGCATGAAGTGGACGATGAAGTTGGTCATTCCATCTATCATCAATTCTCTTCCAAATAGGACCATATGTTTTTTCATTGGATTTCCTTAGCTTTATTCATCAAATCATACATATATCCCATGCATGGTTTTTCCTCTGAATCTACTTCCCTCAAAACACTCACTAAAGGAGTAACACTCTTCACACAATAAGCAATATAAGGCCAGAAGTTCCGATCAAACAAAATTGTGGCTCTTGTTTTCACCCCCTCGTGTTTCTTAGCCCAAGCAGATTTATTCCAAGCTTCGGAAGAAAACATAGATCTAAGGGCTTGTTTTTTGTTTTTGAATGCTTTGAAGCGTGAGATATACTGTAGCAAAGCGAGTGACAGCAGGACGCAGTAACTCATGATTATTTGTAAATGACCTTGTATACGGTCGAAATAGATTTCGACCTTCCTACTTTCGATCGAGTTTGAGTGGCAAGAAACCGGAGTGGGATTTTGGGAGTGAGTTTCGAAGACAGTACAAACGAGCCTCGAGTCCGAAGGCTGCTCGAGGAGTCGGCTCGATAATCTTATCGAGCCCGTTACCAAATCGATCCGCAAGGCATTGCTTCGAGGTCGGAAATGCGCCACGCCCACCCCGAAGGTCGAACTCAAGCCAAAACCGAGGGCTCGACCCAGTAACGAGTTCGAGCCAGTATCGAGCTCACAGACAAGAGCCGTTACAACTGCACTAATGGAGGAAATCTTGACGGGAATCGAGAAAGAGACAATTCATCATGGGTCCTCTACTATATGCTTTATTTTATTATAAATAAAATAATAACCCTCTATTATAAAGGAGGGAATACTTGTAAGAAAGAAGAGACACCGAATACACTGTAACAAAAGATCATTTCTCATCTACAAAGATATCTCCTTGTGCTTGTTTTACTTTATCTTACTCATTCTTTTTATTCATTATTCCCATTCTCATAGTCAAGAATACACGTATTTCTATCTCTCTATACGATTTGTATCAAAAGGTATCACGTATCCTTAGAACCATACACAAATTATACGTTAACTGATTTTTCGGGTAAACAGTTTGGCGCCCACCGTGGGGCTAAGGATAACAGTGATTGTTTGATATAAATCTGCAGTACACACCAGTTTACAACTTCAAATCAGCAATGGCTTTACCTATCGACCACGAAGTCGGCCTTCAAGATGAAACCAACAACTTGGTACCCGGAGCCGGAAGGCCACTTGACGATGGCACTGAGGCTCGAATCGAAGTACCCGAAATTCGAGCCGAAGTACCGTTAGATGTCAATTCACAAATAGCTCTGGAGGCGAATCAGCGTTCCGAACCAGAAAAAAGCATCCAGGGCGGTACTCGATCCGTAGCTCGAGACACCCATAACATGGGGGAAATCAGAGCCAGCTTACGTATGATCTTCGAGATGTTACAAGCCCAACAAGTAGCGATAGCTCAGTTGCAGAGCCAAACTCATATACAAAGCAGGCCGGATCCCAATCTTCTTCGAGAAATCACCCCTAGAACGGAGCCCTCCATAGTGAAATCAAACGAGTAAGAATCAGGGACCACTCCCGAAATTACTAAATTGCTCGAGGAACTCACAAAACGAGTCGAAGCCAATGACAAAAGAGTGGAAACATACAATGCCAGGGTCGATCAAATCCCGGGAGCTCCACCAATGATAAAAGGGTTGGATTCGAAAAAGTTCATATAAAAGCCTTTTCTCTCGAGTGCGGCCCCAAAACCAATCCCCAAAAAATTTGGTATGCCCGAAATTCCCAAATATAACGGTACGAACAATCCTAACGAATACGTCATCTCTTACACATGTGCCATCAAGGGTAACGATTTTGAGGACGATGAGATCGAATCTGTATTGTTGAAAAAGTTCGGGAGACCCTCTCGAAGGGAGCAATGATCTGGTATCACAATCTACAGCCAAATTCCATCGATTCTTTTGTCATGTTAGCAGATTCGTTCATAAAGGCACATGCTGGTTCCATGAAGGTTGCAACAGGGAAATCAGACCTCTTCAAAGTAAAGCAAAGGGGTAATGAAATGCAGAGGGAATTCGTATCCCGATTTCAAATGGAACGCATGGAATTGCCACCGGTCACAGACAATTGGGTCGTCCAAGCTTTCACCCAAGGGTTGAACGAGCAAAGTTCGATAGCATCACGTCGGTTGAAGCAAAATTTGATCGAGTATCCAGCAATAACTTGGGCAGATATACACAACCGATATTAGTCGAAAATTAGGGTTGAAGATGACCAATTGGGAGCTCCGTCTGGACCCACACATCAGTACAGTACAGCTACTAAAAACCAAAGGGAGATCGACAGAGAACAAAAGTCGAACAGAGACCAATATCAACCGTACGTCGCAGATCGGATGAACAATGGTTCAATATGTAATACCATTCGGAACAATCGAAGCATTGATCGAGGGCAACATTCTCGGGGACTTATGAGCAAGAGCGGCTTTGATAAATATGCCGATCCAATAGAAGCACCTCGGTTATCAGAGTATAACTTCAGCGTTGATGCATCCGCCATTGTGTCGGCTATCGGACACATTAAATAAACTAAATGGCCTCGACCCATGCAGACCGATCATGCCCAAAGGAATCCCAATCAAATGTGCGAATATCATGGCACCCATGTCCACAGAACGGAAGATTGCAGGCAACTAAGGGAGGAAGTAGCCCGGTTATTTAACAAAGGCCACCTTCGGGAATTTATGAGCGATAGGGCGAATAACCATTTTAAGAACAGGGATTTTGGCAAGCAAAACGAGCAAGAAGAACCGCAGCACGTCATTCACATGATCATCGGCGGCGCCTATACCCCTCAGGGACCAGTGCTTAAACGCACTAAAACATCGATTGTGAGGGAAAAGCGATCTCGAACTCAAGATTACGCACCCATAGGGACTTTTTCCTTCGATGATGAAGATGCAGAAGGAGTCATTCAACCTCATAAAGATGCACTGGTAATATCCGTACTCATGAATAAAACTAAAGTTAAGCATGTGTTGATCGATCCAGGTAGCTCGGCCAACATCATCAGATTGAAGGTCGTAGAACAGCTCGGCCTGCAGGACCAGATCGTACCCACAACTCTGGTTCTAAACGGATTCAATATGGCATGTGAAACCACCAAAGACGAGATAATCCTACCAAAAAATGTGGCCGGAACCATCCAGGAAATGAAGTTTCACGTGATAGAAGGCGACATGAGATACAACGCCCTTTTCGGGAGGCCATGGATCCACAACATGAGAGTTGTACCTTTGACCCTACACCAGGCCCTCAAATTCCCTACATCGAGAGGAGTCAAAATAGTATACAGAGAACAACCAGCCGCAAGAGAAATGTTCGCTGTCGAGGAAGCAAAACCAATATCCTCGCCTTCGTCAGTAAAGGGATCGAGTTCAGAAGAAGAACGAGACACCAAATAGCAATCACAGACATAGGCTTCGACCCAACCAGATAACCAGATGATCGAAGAAGATGATGATTAGAGGGTCCCTCGATCCTTCATGATTCCCGATGACTCCGACGCCACCAAATCAACAATTGAGGAATTGGAGCAAGTCATACTGATCGAGCACTGGCCCGAACGAATGGTATACCTGGGAACGGGGTTGAGCCCCGAACTTAGGAAGAAACTCGTTCAATTTCTTATCGATAACATTGATTGTTTTTCCTGGTCCCATTTAGATATAACAGGAATCCCACCGGACATAATGACGCATCGGCTAAGCTTGGACCCTAAGTTCAGACCGGTAAAGCAAAAGAGAAGACCCCAATCCGAGGTAAAACACGCATTCGTAAAAGATGAGGTAACCAAACTTCTCAAGATAGGGTCCATTCGAGAGGTGAAATATTCCGAATGGTTAGCCAATATAGTTGTAGTGCCCAAAAAAGAAAACAAACTTAGAATGTACGTGGACTATACGGATTTAAACAAAGCATGCCCCAAATATTCTTTTTCGCTACCCAACATCGATCGCATGATCGATGCCACTACCGGTCACGAGATCCTCACTTTTCTCGATGCCTATTCCGGGTATAATCAAATCCGGATGAACTCGGAGGACCAGGAAAAGACTTCATTTGTCCCCAAACATGGAATATATTGTTATAATGTGATGCCCTTCGGGCTAAAAAATGCAGGTGCTACTTACCAACGCCTAGTAAATAAAATGTTCGAAGAATAAATAGGTAAATCAATGGAAGTTTATATTGATGACATGCTAGTTAAGTCCCTGCGCGTAGAGGACCATCTAACCCATTTGCAGGAAACGTTCGAGATTTTGAGGAAATACAACATGAAGCTCAACCCCGAAAAATGTGCTTTCGAGGTCGGTTCGGGCAAGTTCCTCGGCTTCATGGTGTCAAATCGAGGAATCGAGATTAACCACGATAAAATCAAGGCCATCAAAGACATCACCATCGTGGACAATGTAAAAGTTGTACAAAGGCTAACGGGACGAATCGCGGCCTTAGGCCGATTCATTTCGAGGTCATCAGATCGAAGTCACAAATTTTTCTCCCTCTCAAAAAGAAGAACAATTTTTCTTGGACCCCGGAATGCCAACATGCATTGAAGGAATTGAAACAATATCTGTCAAGCCCACCACTACTTCACACTCCAAAAGCAAACGAAAAACTTTGCTTATACTTGGCAGTATCAGAAGTCGCAGTAAGCGGTGTCCTAGTTCGGGAAGAGCAAGGTACGCAATTTTCCATTTATAATATAAGTCGAACCTTAGGAGAAGCAGAAGCCATATATCCACACCTAGAAATATTGACACTTGCACTGATAAGCGCCTCTAGAAAGTTACGACCATACTTTCAATGTCACCCCATATGCGTATTAACAAATTACCCACTTTGTAATATTTTGCACAAGCCCGAACTATCAGGCCGATTGGTTAAATGGGCCGTCAAACTTAGTGGGTACGATATCAAATATCAACCCCGTACGACCATCAAGTCCCAAATTTTAGCAGACTTCGTGGCCGATTTTACGCCGACTCTCGTCCCCGAAGTCGAAAAAGAATTCCTGCTGAAATCGGGTACGTCATCGAGGGTATGGAGCCTTTTTACGGACGGGGCCTCGAACGTAAAAGGGTCCGAGTTGGGGATAGTTTTGAAGCCACCCACAGGTAACACTATTAGGCAATCTATTAAAACTACCAAGTTGACTAACAACGAGGCCGAGTATGAGGCCATGATTGCAGGTCTCGAGCTAGCTAAAAACATGGGAGCAGAAGTCATTGAAGCCAATTGTGACTCTTTGCAGGTGGTAAGTCAAGTAAACAAAACCTTCGAAGTTCGAGAGGATAGAATGCAACGGTATTTGGATAAACTACATGTCTTTTTGCACCATTTCAAACAATGGACTTTACAGCATGTTCCACGAGAGCAAAACAGTGAGGCTGATGCACTTGCAAATTTGGGATCGTCGGTCGAGAAGGTGACTTGAGCTCGGGGACTGTCGTTCAACTCTCAAGATCGGTAATCGAAGAAGGTCACGCCGAGCTAAATTCTATAAGCTTAACCTGGGATTGGAGAAATAAGTATATTTAATACTTAAAGAATGGAAAGCTCCCATTAGACCCTAAAGATTCTAGGGCCCTACGGACTAAAGCTGCTCGATTCACGTTCGCTTCAGACGGAACGCTATATCGAAGGACATTCGATGGACCGTTGGCAGTATGCTTGGGTCCGGGAGGTATCGATCACATCCTACGGGAAGTGCACGAGGTCACTTGTGGGAATCACTCCGGTGCCGATACATTAGTTCGAAAAATAATTAGAGCAGGGTATTATTGGATTGATATAGGCAAATATGCGAAGGAATTTGTTCGAAAATGCGACAAATATCAAAGGTTTGCGCCAATGATCCATCAAACCGGTGAGCAACTTCACTCAGTCCTATACCCATGGCCGTTCATGAAATAGGGAATGGATATCGTCGGCCCTCTGCCATCGACCCCAAGTAAAGCCAAATTCATTTTATTTATAACTGACTATTTCTCTAAATGGGTTGAAGCGCAGGCGTTCGAGAAAATAAGAGATAAAGAATTATAGACTTTATTTGGGATCATATCGTATGCTGATTCGGGATACCCGCCGAAATAGTATGTGACAATGGGAAACAATTCGTTGGCAGCAAAGTAACAAAATTCTTCGAAGATCACAAAATAAGAAGGATATTATCAACACCATACCACCCCAGTGGGAACGGACAGGCTGAATCAACGAACAAAACTATCATTCAAAACCTAAAGAAGAGGTTGAACGACGATAAAGGAAAATGGAGAGAAATCCTCCCCGAAGTCCTTTGGGCATATCGGACGACGTCAAAATCCAGTACAGGGGCGACCCCATTCTCCTTAGTATATAGGTCCGAAGCATTGATACCAGTCGAAATCGGCAAACCCGGTACCAGATTTCGATTCACGATGGGAGAATCAAATAACGAGGCTATGAACACTAGCCTCGAATTATCGGACGAAAGACGAGAAGCTGCTCTCGTCCAATTGGCCGCCCAAAAGCAGCGAATCGAAAGATATTATAATCGAAGAACCAAGCTTCGCCATTTCAAGCTCGGGGACTTAGTACTAAGGAAAGTCACCATCAATACCCAAAATTCGAACGAAGAAAAACTAGGACCAAATTGGGAAGGACCACATCAGGTTCTCGAGAACGTCGGAAAGGGATCATACAGGCTCGGCATTATAAACTGCAAACAGCTATCAAGCAATTGGAATGTGTCACATCTAAAATGATACTACTGGTAAGGTACGACCCTTCCATATTTATTTATATTTCAAATCTGACCCCTACAGAAGTCTGAGCAAGAGCTAAGATGGATCTTTCGCCATAAATCTGAAAGCACGCGTTGCACTCTTTTTTCCCTCAGACCGGTTTTATCCCAAATGGGTTTTTTGGCAAAGTTTTTAATGAGGAAACCAAAGATCGCGCTGCACTTACAACAATATCTGAGGCCTCTTTACAATCGACCTCGAATACTGGGGGGGGGGGCATTAGCCTTCAAATATATCAAGTTCTTGATGCGGAAAAATAATTTCGCAACAACGGGGTTCCAATAGGAAAAGTTGTAAGAGACAAATGGTCAAAACGAACCATGCTCATCTAGTTGGTCCGAACCCAGGTGCAAAACATGAACACATGTATGACTTGCAAAGAAAGCTCTCCTCTTTACAGACATCTTATATCCAAGAAAGATTTCCTCTATTTTGAGATTTATTACACAAACAGATTTAAGATAAAATCGAATACTAAGCCTACGGGCTACTTTTATTTCGAGTTCGAGCAAGCACTCACTCGACCATTATGCCTACGGGCTATATTACTTCGAGTTCGAATCATTCACTCGACTACTGAGCCTACGGGCTACATTACTTTGAGTTCGAATCATTCACTTGACTACCGAGCCTACGGGCTACTTTCATTTCGAGTTTGAGCAAGCACTCACTCGACCATTACGCCTACGGGCTACATTACTTTGAGTTCGAATCATTCACTTGACTACTGAGCCTACGGGCTACTTTCATTTCGAGTTTGAGCAAGCACTCACTCGACTATTAAGCCTACGGGCTACTTTAATTTCAAGTTCGAGAAAGCACTCACTCGACCATTACGCCTACGGGCTACATTACTTCGAGTTCGAATCATTCACTTGACTACTGAGCCTACGGGCTACTTTCATTTCGAGTTTGAGCAAGCACTCACTCGACCATTAAGCCTACTGGCTACTTTTATTTCAAGTTCGAGCAAGCACTTACTCGACCATTACGCCTACGGGCTACATTACTTCGAGTTCAAATCATTCACTCGACTACTGAGCCTACGAGCTACTTTTATTTCGAGTTCGAGCAAGCACTCACTCGACGATTAAGCCTATGGGCTACTTTTATTTCAAGTTCGAGCAAGCACTCGCTCGACCATTATGCCTACGGGCTACATTACTTCGAGTTTGAATCATCCACTTGACTACTGAGCCTACGGGATACTTTTATTTCGAGTTCGAGCAAGCACTCGCTCGTCCATTATGCATACGGGCTACATTACTTCGAGTTCGAATCATTGACTCGACTAATAGGCCTAAGGGCTACATCGCTTTAAATTTTATTAAGTCATTTTAATCTTTGTGAAAACATGTGTAAGGCACGTATAAAGTCTTCACAAAATAGAAGTAGGTCGGCAGAGTTGTCTAAATACAAAATTGTCTACATGATTGATTACAAACGTAAAAATTAAGAACTAAGCTTCCTGGTCATCCTCAGGAGCGGTTGCTTCTCTATCAGGCTCTCCCCCATCCTCGGATCCGCTCTTCCTACCGCCATCATCATCATCATCGCCATCAGAAGCCAAGGCTTCAGCTTCAGCTTCGTGCTCTTTAGCCTTTTTTATCTCTTCAGCAAGGTCGAAACCTCGAGAGTGTATCTTCTCAAGGGTCTCCCTCTGAGACCGACATTTAGCAAGTTCGACAACCCAGTGTGCTCGAGTGTCGGCAGTATCCGCCACCTCTCGTGCCTCCTTCTGAGAAGCCTCGATATCAGCCCGATACACGATAATGGACTTGTCCTCCATGACTTTCGATGACTCAACCTCCGCCTTGGCCTCAGCAAGCCGTGTTTCAAGCTCCTCGATCCTCTTAGTTTGAGCCGAACCCTTTTGCTTGACGCTTCGAAGCTGAACATTGGCCGATAATAATTTTGTCGAGATGGTTTCTTTTTTCGTAGCCAGGCGGTCGATAGTCTCTTTCCACCGATTACATTCAACTTTGATTTGATCGACTTCTTCCCAAAGTAACCTGATCTTTTCAACCTTTTGCTACAGCTAATATAATGAAGGGTTAACTTCCACAGTTGAGTCAAACCCATACTTTAATAGAACGAGGCTTACATGCTTATCTAG
This sequence comes from Nicotiana tabacum, assembly GCF_000715075.1. Taxonomy (NCBI): domain Eukaryota; kingdom Viridiplantae; phylum Streptophyta; class Magnoliopsida; order Solanales; family Solanaceae; genus Nicotiana; species Nicotiana tabacum. Next base: position 4,926,238 of record NC_134093.1, read on the forward strand.
TTCGGCCTCTTCTTCACGAACCTTAGCCAAATCTGCTTGGAGGTCCTTTATATCCTCGTCCTTTTGGCTGCAAAGAAGTCGCAGGGTGTCTCTCTCTCCCCCAAGACCTTCTGAAGCTCGACCTCACACTGGCTAAGGTCGACTTAAAACCTACTAATGGCATGTACAGTAGGGAAAGAACACATGTCAAGTTTGGAAAAGAACAAAGTAACCAAGTACAGTAAAATCATTACCCGTGCAATGAAACGTTGGGCCTCTTCTAGTAAAAGAGAAGCGTCACCAATATCAGAGGCATCATCGACTCCAGTAAAGTAATCCCAAAAAGGGTTCCCTACACTAGAGCCTCCGCCCATATTAGGGGTCTTCAATTCTTGAGTTTACTTTAATGCCTCCTCAGAAAAGATTGGAAGAGAAGGCAAATGACCCACTGTCATAGTCCCAAGCGAATCACTCGGGACGCTCCGATCAAGACTCGGGATACCAGGACCGACCCCGACCTGTACAGCTGCCATTGGCTCAGAAGGTCTGGCGACCTCGATAGCTTTCGCAGATCGGATCACCAAAGCTGAGGCATCATCTTCTTCTTCTCGGTCTTCTTCTCTCAGTCATTGGACCGAGTCCATCGAAAGAGAGATTTCCTTCCTCCTCACCCTTCGAGTCTTGGACTTGGGGTCCTCTGACCGAGAGGCAGCTTTTCGCTTCTTATCTTTCCCCAGTTTCGGGACCGAGGACTTGGTTCCTTCTTCACCACTCGAAGGCCTCAAAGCAAAATCCTTGGTTACACCTGCATGAAAGGAAATCGGTAACGAATGGAGCACAAAAAACACTTCGAAAGAACATGAGAAGTAAACCCTTACCATGATTCTTGGCCTCCCATCTACCTTTTGCCAAATCACGCCAAGCGCGTTCGGCATAATAGAAAGTCGAGGCTAATTTTCGAACCCAATCCTCGAGGTCGGGTACCGCTTGTGGCATCCAAGGGGCAGCTGTATATCAGAGAAAGACATCAGATAAAATTGGAAAAAGATACGAAAAGCAACGTCTTATGAGAACCACTTACGGTCGAAATTCGATTCCTTAGGAAACGACATCTTCTCTTCTAGAATGAGGCACGAGTCCTCACCCGGATATAATGGCCCATCCAACCCCGATCCTTGTCTTCGTCGATGCTCGACATCAGAGCCTTCGATGCCCGACGATGAAGTCTGATTAGTCTTCAAAAGATTTAAGGCCGATACAATCGTATGAGGTGATTTAGGAAAAAATTCAGCCCCCCGGCCTTGATGAAGAAGAAGCGAAGTAGGATTACTATATGCCATAGAGAGGGATGAATTTGACCAAGGGTGACCTGATATCTTTTATAAAAATCGATGATCACCGGGTCGACGGGACCCAACGTGAAGTGATAAGTGTAAACACTTAAAAACCCCTCCACATGGGTGATGGCGCTCTCTTCGGGGGATGAATTTTGCAACACAACCTCGGAACCCCAATTGCAATCTTTCCTAACGGCCTCGAGATGACCCTCCGTTATCGAGCACATGTACATCGACACATGCTCACATTGACCCGGAACAGATGAAGGATTCTCAACCTTAAAATAGATCTTCAGAGTACACGAGCCGGGAACATACTCATAGGTAGACGGCTCCACCGGAGCCTTGTCGTCGGACGGCCGTGAAGAAGAAGTTTTCTCCTTCTGAGGTACAATTTTCGAAGTTTTGGCCATTGATATGAGAGGAAGAAAGGCAAAGGAAAGTGAAAAGTTGACGACACCAAACTCTGGTTTAGATGGCTCTGCAAGCGACGAAATAGAGAGAAAGGGTAAGAAAATTTGGAAGAGTGAAGGCGTAAAAGTGGTAAATGTTAGATGGAAGGGTTATTTATAGGCTCGCATCGTGGCGGTTCAATATCAGAGGTGGACGACCTCCATTTGACATGCATTAAATACCTTGAAAGACTAAATCGACGGTACAACTATCACATACGTCATAATCGATCCCTGTGAAAACGTCATCTTATAACCCGATCGAACCGTCGAAGAATGAGAGGGTTTGGTTTTGACCATGAGTAAAAAAAAAACAGAGAGATAGGGATTGAGTTTCTTTGAGATAATGGGAGATATGATCGAGGGAGAAGGGTTAACAAGGGTTTGAGAGGATGCCTTGATTCTCGGAGAGATGCGTGAAGGACAACGGAAAACTTGCCTTTTGCGAACCTGCCGTCAGTTCACAATTAATACACGTACCAACTAATCAAGTACTTAAAAGATTTTTTGGGCAAAAATTATGAGAAATTATATGGACAAAAATTAGACTAAGACAATTATGGAAAATATTAAACACAGTTATACGGGAATTGTACAAATACCAATTTTATTACGAAGGAAACAAAATCTTTCTTCAAGCAAAGATTTTGTACAAATATCCGCTAACTTATTTTTAGTATTTACAAATTCTATCATGATATCACCTTTAGGAACATGATCACGTATAAAATGATTCTTAATCTCATTATGCTTAGCCCTAGAATGATGCACATAATTTTTTGATAGACAGATAACACTAGTATTATCACACATAATAGGAACACAGTTAAGACGTAAATCATAATCTAATAGTTGATGCATAATCCATAGTACTTGTGTGCAGCAGTTGCCTACTGCAAAATATTCCGCTTCAGTAGTAGATAGGGCTACACAATTTTATTTCTTGTTGTGCCAGGATATAAGAGATTTTCCAAGTAACTGGCACGTTCCACTTGTGCTTTTCCTATCAATTTTATCTCCTGCAAAATCTGCATCAAAAAACCTTTGAGATCAAAATTATCTAAACTTTCGTACCATAATCCATAGTCGACTGTCCCTATCAAATATCTGATAATACGTTTAACAGCAGTCAAGTGGGATTCTATAGGAGCTGACTGATATCTTGCACATTTGCAAATGATGAACATAATATCTAGTCGACTAGCTGTAAGATAGAGTAGAGAGCCAATCATACCTCGATACATTGTTTCATCAACACTCTTACTATTTTTATCTTCATCCAAGGTAGTTAATGGAGTCATAGGTGTTCCTATGGCCTTCGCGTTAGACATGCCAAATTTGTTTATGAGTTCTTTTATGTATTTTGTTTGACTAATAAAGATCCCTTTCTGTACTTGCTTGATTTGAAGCCCAAGGAAGAAAGTTAGTTCCCCCATCATACTCATTTGAAATTCCCCTTTCATGATGTTTGAAAAGTATTTGCACAAGACAGGATTAGTACAGCCAAAAATAATATCATCTATGTAGATTTGTACAATTAAACTACTTAGAGATGATCGTTTGATAAAAAGAGTAGTATCAATATTACCTCTGTCAAACCCATGTTCCACTAAAAATGAGCTCAGCCTTTCATACCAAGCTCTAGGAGCTTACTTTAGACCGTACAATGCTTTGGACAATTTATAGACATGATTTGGAAAGGACTCATTTACAAATCCTGGAGGTTGCTTAACAAATACTTCCTCAGAGATGAACCCATTTAAGAAAGCACTTTTCACATCTATCATATCATCATATCATCAGAGATGAACCTATTTAACAAATACTTCCTCACATCATATCCTCGCTATGACCGTTCCTCGTTTTCTGGCATTGTAGGGCCATAAAACTGAAATTCTTTCTGATTCCCAGATTTTCGTGTGCTATGACCCATGTCATCTGCATGCATCCAGGTGACCGGACCCAAACCGCCTATAATTTTGCCGGACCATAAAAAATGACCTAAGGAACAATAGTCATCACCTCGCAATGACCGTTCCTCAAAGATTCCCTCCCCTCCCTGCCACACCCCCTCCCCCTATAATAACCCGACCGATCGTTTTGAGTATTTACGCTCCTTTCAACTATTTCAAATCTTGAATAGCTTCATACGATGTATTATGACTTATGTGAATTTTCAGTTAGCATTTTCAGGTGTTTCAGAATTAGTTCGGAAGAATGAATTTTCATGTTTGAAGCTTTGAGTTGAAAGAGTTGACCAAGTTTGAGTTTTAGTATTCGACCTCGAATTGGAGTTTTGATTATTCTAATAGTTATGTATGGTGATTTTGGACTTAGGAGCATGTCCGGAAAATTATTTGGAAGTCCGTAGTTGAATTTGGCTTGAAATGGCTAAAATAGAAAGTTAAGTTTGGAAGTTTGACCGGAGAGTTGATTTTTTGATATCGGAGTCAGAATTTGATTTTGGAAATTGGAATAGGGTTGTTATGTCATTTATGACTTGTGTGCAAAATTTGAGGTCAATCGGACTTGATTTGATAGGTTTCGGCATTGAATGTAGAAGTTGGAAATTGTTAGTTTTTATTAGGCTTGAATTGGAGTGCGATTTGTGTTTTTGATGCTGTTTGATGTGATGTGAGGGCTTGACTAAGTTCGTATGACATTTTAGGACTTGTTGGTACATTCGGACTGGGTCCCGAGTGGCTTGGGTGTGTTTCAGGTGTGAGTTTTGAGCGAGGCTGACCATTTCAGCACTCTGATGTTATTCTAGAACTTTGGAAGTGCGGGGGCACATTTTGGAGTGCTAAGGCAGAGGAAAAGTGTGGACCGCAAAGGAAAAGTGCGAACCGAAAAGGAAAAGTGCGGACCGCAGAGGAATTGTGTGGACCACAGAATTTCTCTCGCGGCCACAGAATTGAGATTTCTGCAAATTCGATAGTTTGACTTCGGAAACTTATATCTTTTAATATACAAGGAATTTGGAGATGATTCAAAAATGAAAGTTGTAGTCCTTTGTATCTAGTTTTCCAAAAGGTTTACCATTAATCATTTGGACATTTGTAGAGAAAGATATGGTCAATTTACTGAAGCCTGGTAGAGCAGAGCTGCTGAAGTGCGGCCGCACAATTTGGTTTGCGGCCGTAGAATGGACCAGTCTAGAGGACTTGAGGCCAAGTTTAGAATGCAGCTTAGACCCAGTATTTTCGGTTGTGAGAACTTGTACATTTGGACTCATATGTACGGTAATGTCCCTACGAGAAGAATTTGTGGCTCGATGAGCGGTTAAATGGCTATATGATAAGTATGATGTGATTGCGAGATGTGTTAAGATGGTTTGAATGTGGCGATAAGTGTTTTCCTTTTGATGAAAAAAAAGGGTGCTTGGTGTCTGTCTTGATTTGACGTATAGTCTCGAGTATGAATGTGTTGAAGGATCTTTCACGTTGTTAAATTGTGGGACAAACTAAATTCTCATGTCTTGTTAATGAGTTTGGACTCAAAAATATTAAGTGATTGCGTAGTAATTGTGGCTGCGAAAGGGTATAACAAGATGCCAATTTGAGGTTAGGCAGGTGGGTTATCTCCTGCGGAGTAATCTACGTAGGTGTGTTCCTTATAATGTTGAGGGGAGAGTTTCTTTTCTATTAGTGGAGTGTATGTGTTGAGATTTGAATTTGAATCTGGTTGAGAAAGTTGACTTGACTGTCACGAGAGTGAAGGCGAGCTTAGCAGATGAATTGAGGTATTTTATGATTGTGTTACCTGAGCTTGTGAAACATTTTTGTTGAACCGACTACAGTATTATGGCAGTAATAGAGTATGGATATTGTGAGTTATGGAATATTTTGTTATATTCCTTTGAGCTAAGTGGGGGAGCCTTCTATTGACGATTTGATTTCATGGTTATGTGTTGTACTGGCTTCGGTTTGAGGCATACATGCGAATTGGTTATGACTTGCAGAGATTGAGATCGAGGATGACTCGATTAAAGAAATTCCTGGATACATGTTATATTACACTTTATGAGTATATAAAAATCATGGGATGATCGAGTTATTATTGTTGGATGTAGTACGCACGGAGTATTAATAGATTGGCGGTGTTAAGGCAGGGTTACCTCTTTGAGTGTTGTTAAGCTAAGGGATCATGTGTCTTTCGGCCCGTTTAGGTGGTGCAATTTAGATTTGAGCAGATTGGAAGGCTCTCTAGAAGGTACTAATGGGTTCGAGATTTATATATAGCAATCGAGAATTTTTTTCGGATTTGTGTATGGATAGAATCTGAGTTTTATATTTGATGGTGCCAAGACTTGCGTAATTATGTATGACTATGGATTCTACATTCCAGTATAAGAAAGGTAAGAGAACAATTTTAAATTCACATAAGGTATTTTCAGAGTGGGTGTATCAGTTGTGGTACTTATGGGTGTGCTTAAGAAGAATACCGTGGCTTATAGGCCTTAGGGCTGTGTGCTTTTATGTTAGGATGTCTTGTAGTGAGCTTTGGGTAAGGATAGTAGTGTTCTGACAAGGAGAAATTTCAACTTGAAGGTAATTCAGAAGAAACTTGGAGAAAATAGGACAAATAGGTAACATGCTGGATCAGTATGGTAATGGTATGATCGGTTCTTTTTGTTCTTATGATGAGGTGGGGCTTTACGGGGGGTTTGTAGTAATACTCTCGGATTTGGTAACCTGTGTGGCTTGGTCGAGTTAGAGGAATTGAGTTATGATAGCTTGGTTATGTGCAAATGGATTTCAAAGTGTTCTTGACGGTTTCTACCATGGTTTGAGCCGAATATTTTCTACCGGTGTGGTGAACGTGTTCTGTATTTTGATTTTCTCCTGGAAAGAAGCAAGAGAAAGGTTTCTAACTAATAGGGTATGTAATTTGCTAGTGACTCAGAGTTCATAATGAGATTCTAGTACTTTTCACATGATAGATGTGGTGTGTTGTGCGCAATTTAGATTTACATATACAAGGTGGTAGTTCATTCTTGAAAGGAAGATCACAAATTTTGGATAGAATATCCAGTTTCAGATATTTAGATGAATGTTATAGCTGCTCGGTAATCCCTGAGAAGGGTGTGCATTTCAAAAGGTGCATTGTGTTTTGACTTACGGATGTTCATTGGTATTGCGGTACTCACCTGGTTGATAGACTGCTTATATTCAAATTATTACTATGTGACACGAAAAGAATTATGAAAGTATTCCTTGTGGGATGATCGTGCATGAAAGATGTGTTAGTCATTCGAGTGCTGGAGTTGGGATCAGTTATGGTGGTTCTGTGCTCTATGAATTTGGAGACTAGGGTTGCGGTCTGTTTGAGGTGAGTGTTTTATTTAAACTCAGTGGAGGCACTAGTTGCATAATTATTTGTAATAGCTACACGCTATGAGTGCACGCACATATATGTGAGGTTTGAGCCCATGTGGGGGCATCAGAGCAAGTATTCATACTCGGAAGAATGCTTAGGCTATGATATTTCTAGAGTTTACTGTTAAGCATAAAGTTATAATATTTCTCGTATTCGTACCTTTGTTGAGAACTATCTGGGCTATACTTGAGGTTAGAAAGAGGCTGATTCCCTGAATAAATCGGGTAGTTACTAATTATGCGTTAACTTACCGATTTGAGTCGTGATAGCACACTTTGCACATGCCTACCCTATGGCGTGTTATTTATACCAGTCTAGGAGCATGTGAATCATATTTCATTTATCATATACATGTGTACTTATTTGATTGCTCCTTTATGATATGCTTGGACTGGAGGCCTACGACCATGCCAGGCGGATTATGTTATTGGCACGTGAGTTGTCCGTGCGGAACCATATACTAATATTATTGACATGTGAGTTGTCTGTGCAGGTCCAGATATTGATATTATTAGCACGTGAGTTATCCGTGCGGGTCCAAATATTGATACTATAGCATGTGAGTTGTCCATGCGGATGATGTTAATGTGAGCTCTAGGAGAACTGGTTACCGTTACTAGATTCGTGTGTCATGGTTCTACTATATATGATGAGATCATAGCATTGCAGTTGTGGTGGTGGTTGAACCTGCAAAAAACTGGTTCTCTTCTTTGAGACATTTTCCATTTTGGGTACACAGATTGCGCCGTTATGGCTTGAGTTATATTGGTGTGGCTTGTCTGTGACATAGTTGTGTTTAATAATATAAGGTCATTGGACCTAGAATAGGTACTATTATGTTTGATTATGGTATATTCGGAAGGATAATATTGAAAGTCGGCTTAGAAAGTGATTATGGTTCTGGTTGGGACAAGAGAGCTCCACGACTTGTTGATCTGACAAGGGGTAATGAGATTCCGCGTGTTTCTTTTATTATCAACAGTGTACGAAGGTTTTGGAATGAGGTTTTGTTTGTTATGGGGTTTAATGCTAGTACCAGGTTGGTTTTGAGTAGTTACTGTGATCGGGAATGGTGTTGCGAGTATGCGAGTTGTGTAGTATGTTATGTGATTATTTCTGGGGTTATGGTTATGGCATGATACAGCTTGTTCAAACTTATAAAGTATGTAGAAGTGAGACTCGGGTCTTGTAAGAAATTCTGGATGTTGGAAATTGGGTTCTAAGTTTTACAGACTAAGGTTAACATAATGATCTTCAATTGTGTTGTGTTGTCAGGTCTATGGAATAGGGTGGTGTGGGATCACCCCAAATATGTGCGTGGTAAGGTGGGATAGTAAACTGGTTGACTGGAAATAACTCATGGCATGTTCGAGGACGAACATATATTTAAGTGGGGGAGAATGTAATGACCCGACCTATCGTTTTGAGTATTTACGCTCCTTTCAACTATTTGAAGTCTTGAATAGCTTCATACGATGTATTATGACTTCTGTGAATTGTCAGTTTGCGTTTTTAGGTGTTTCAGAATTAGTTCGGAAGAATGAATTTTCATGTTTGAAGCTTTGAGTTGGAAGCATTGACCAAGTTTGAGTTTTAGTATTCAACCTTGGATTGGAGTTTTGATTATTCCAATAGATCCATATGGTGATTTTGGACTTAGAAGTGTGTCCAAAAATTTATTTGGAAGTCTGTAGTTAAATTTGGCTTGAAATGGCTAAAATAGAAAGTTAAGTTTGGAAGTTTGACCGGGGAGTTGACTTTTTGATATCGGAGTCGAAATTTGATTCTAAAAATTGGAATAGGTCTGTTATGTCATTTATAACTTGTGTGCAAAATTTGAGGTCAATCGGATTTGATAGGTTTCGACACTGAATATAGAAGTTGGAAATTGTTAATTTTCATTAGGCTTGAATTGGAGTGCGGTTTGTATTTTTAATGTTGTTTGATGTGATTTGAGGGCTCGACTAAGTTCGTACGACGTTTTAGGACTTGTTGGTACATTCGGACGGGGTCCCAAGTGGATCGCGTGTGTTTCAGGGTGAGTTTTGAGCGTGACTGGCCATTTCGGCACTCTGATATTGTTCTGGAATTTTGGAAGCGCAGGGGCACATTTTGGAGTGTTGAGGTAGAGGAAAAGTGCGGACCGTAAAGGAAAAGTGCGGATCGTTGAGGAATGGTGCGGACCGCAGAATTTCTCTCGCGGCCGCAGAATTGAGATTTCTGCAGATTCGATGTTCTGACTTCGGAAGCTTATATCTTTTAACCTACAAGGAATTTGGAGATGATTAAAAATGAACATTGTAGTCCTTTGCGTCTAGTTTTCAGAACGGTAGACCATTAATCATTTAGACATTTGTAGAGAAAGGTATGGTCAATTTACTGAAGCCTGGTAGTGTAGAGCTGTTGAAGTGCGGCCGCAAAATTTGGATTGCGGCCGCAGAACCTGGGATGTGCGGCCGCACAAACAAATGTGCTGTCAGCACAATGGGGATCAGATTTTGTACTATATGAACGAGGGTTTCATCTCATTTTTCATTTTTGTGGACTTTGGGAGCTCGGTTTGTGGTGATATTTTATGAGATTTTCAAGAAATTCATTGGGGTAAGTGATTCTAACTCGGATTTGGTTAATATACATGAATATATCATTGTTTTTGTCATTTAATCAGTATTTTGAGATGAAAATTTGGGGAAAATTGTAAAAATTTCATAAAATAATTTTTTGAGATTTGAATACTGATTCGGAGTCGGATTTGAGCGAAATTAGTATGGTTGAACTCGTAATTGAATGGATTGTCGGATTTTGTGAGTTTGGTCGGATTTCGAGATGTAGGCCCCACTGTCGATTTTTCGAGCATAGTTGGAAATTTTCATAAATTGTTAATTTGTAAGCATTGGAGTAAATTGTGATTTATTTTCACGTTATTTGAATATATACAGATCGTTTGGATTAAATTGAGGAGACAGTAAGGCGTATGGAGGTTGATACACGCGAAATGGAATTTCAGAAGTATTGTTTATCTTGCTCGGCATTGGATTCGACTTATTCGAGGTAAGTAACACTTATAAACTTGGTTCTGAGGGTATGAACCATGATTATACTTGTTATGTGAATTGTTTGGAGGTGACGCACATACTAGGTAACGGGCGTGTGGTCATTCACCGTAGAAATTGAGACTCAGTTGATTCAATAGAGTTGTATAGTCAATTAACTTGTATTTTTCCATGTATTTTTATGCGTTAGAGAAACTGAGTTGTGACTCATGTTAGAAATCATGCTTATGCAAATGTTGGTATTATTGGGACCCACTAAGGTCAGTTCTGCTATCGAAGTATCTGTTTAAATTGTAATTTCGTACTCAGTCATATACATTCATTGCATATCGTATCTCAGTGTAACGCCCCAACCTTGGGGAGCACGACCGGCGCTCAACCGAGTGAACCCGGCCGAGCAAGCCTATTTAACCTTTCCTAACGACTCATTCATAATCCAAAAAGGGAATGCATCACCATTTGTAAAATAGGAGAGAGATCAGTTATATAAATATATAAACGTTGCTAGTTCATTTTTCCTTATATACGTACATTATGACATAGTTGAGTTTCCAAAATACAACTCGATCCAACGACCACCCCAACGTACATACATGACCCACATAAACGTCTACGGAGCCTCTAAGGGTACAAAAGAGCAACATGACAATGCCGGCAACAAGGCCCCAGCTATACCTCAAAATATGAAAACTTATACAAAAGAAGGACAACATGACCCCTGGGAGGAATGGGGCTCACCAAGACTGCTGTGAGGAGAGAAAGAGAGCACCACTATCTGCGATCGGCACTATCTACGATTGAACCACCTACATCCATTCAAAGATATAGTGCCCCCGACAAAAGGGACGTTAGTACTATCGAATAATACTAGTATGTAAGGCAAGCACCAATCTTAGTAGAATGAACAGTGAAAACAAAGAGAAGGAAGTCATAATAATCAATAAGTACTTCACAGAAATACAATGAAACACCAAGTAAGGAATCCAAAATTTCCAATTCAATCTTTCCATCTTTTTAGGTTAATAATCTTTAGTGCCAAAGCCACAACTCACAATGCCACCGTGTTTTTACACGGAGTTCGGTCTCGGCCCGACTGGCTAAGCCATCTTAATTGAGACATATCCATATCCACAATGTAAATCAATAATTCCAACATAAATGCCACCATGTGTACAACATGGCATCCGATCTCGGCCCGATCGGCTAAGCCACCTCACTTGAGACATAACCTCTTTCAATTATGCACTCAATTCACATCTCTTTCCCATCTTTCATTACATGGCACTAATAGCCTAATTTATTAAATAGTTCTTGGTACTTTGGCACATTTTAAAATTCAAGTCTTTCCCTTTTTATTCGTTCAAGTAACATCATCATTCATGTCGATAAGTACCATCACATAAGACATTTCACACGTAAGGGAAGGAGCTTGGAAAATCATAGTTACGTTCTCAAATAGCATGATGACATTGTAAACATCTAAAATAATTAGGGAACATGAATCTTCCAACCCAACTCACTAAGAAAAACAATTCTAGTATGATCAAGTCAAAAGTTATACCAAATATTCGGACACCAGGAGTTTGATTCTAGGAAGAAAAGAGTTAGCCATACATACCTCAATTGCGCTTCTTTAGACTCTACAATTATCCGGAACCCTTAGCAACCTCAATCTATTTTTGCAATATACAAATTGAACCCAAAATTAGGAAAATGTTCATAGTTCTAGTTCACTTTTTATTTTTACCACACTCTTTATCACATGCATGCAAGATGAACCACTCTCATACCCATGAAGTATTATCCTAGTACCCCATTATAGCTATGTTTGAAATTAAGAGCTGGGGTGACGAAATTTTACCTTTTTGGATGAAGAAATTGGGTGCTCTACTTGAGTATTTCTAAGCTTTGAGTGATGGTTGAAGATTGATTGATGAAAATTAGGCCCTCCCTTTAGAACCCTCTCTTTCTCACACTAGAAATATGAGGAATGAGCTTCAAAATGGACTAAAGGGGTGTTTTAACGGAATGGGGGTCGAGTTTTAAATTAAGAAAATAGGTGCCCGACGCAGGTCTGCGGTCGCATATGCGATTGCATAATGGTTATGCGGTCCGCAAAGTGACCGCAGAAATGCCCCTCAGGGGCCTAAACTTACGGCCCAGGTATGCGACCAGTATGCGGTCTGCATACTCGTTCTGCGGTGGTATAATGCACCGCAGAACTCCCCCCGTAAAAACCCAAGAGGGGTTATGCGATCGATATGCGGTCCGCATATCGATTATGGGTCCGGATATCGATTAAGCGGTCGCATAATCGACCGCAAAACTGACCTCAAGTTGGCCAAACTTACTGCTTCACTATACGGCTATTATGCGGTCCCCAGAGTGATTATGCGGCCGTGTAATGGGCCGCAGAAATGCGTTCTTCTACGAAACATTTTCCTCTCTGTCCGTAGGGTGCTGTTCAACAAAAAAAGTCCGAAACCCCGAGTTTTTGGTTTAAATTTTTACGGGTCCTTACATCCTCCCCCACTTTAGATCATTCGTCCTCGAATAAGGATCAAGGTTTGCTTAAAGTTTCAGTTGTACCACATAACATCATCCTCAGATTTGCCTAACTTCCTAAGTTTCTGAAAATTTCGTCAGAGTTTCCTTTGTATTTAGGCCTATCCACCTGTTAGAGATCCCCCGAAACACACCTTATCAACATATATAGAATTAAATGACACAACAGAATGCAAAATAATACTAACCGAAGCCTCATAGGGGGGACATATGACTAGAAAGTAGTGTCTTTATATTAGTCGAACAAGTGATAAAAAAATTGGGGGGGGGGGGGACAACGTTATAGAGCTATTACATGGCTATTCAAATATTTGAGGGTACTTCTTTTTCATTTCATTCTCGGCTTCCTAAGTAGCTTCTTTGACTTGCTGGTTTCGCCATAATACCTTTACGGATGCAATTTCTTTGTTTCTCAACTTTCGGACCTGCCTATCAAGGATAGCAACCGGAATCTCTTCATATGACAGTTCTTCACTAATCTCGATGGTCACAACCGGCACAATAGCGGACAGATCTCCAAATACCTTCTTCAACATGGACACATGGAATACCGGGTGCACTAATGACATCTCAGGTGGTAGATCAAGCTTGTACGCCACCTGACCTATCCTTTGAGTAATTCTATACGGCCTGACATACCTCAGACTTAATTTCCCTTTCTTTCCAAACCGCATGATCCCTTTCATGGGAGATACCTTTAAGAACACCCAATCATCTTCCTTGAACTCTAAGTCTCTACGACGAACATCCGAATAGGAATTTTGACGATTCTGAGCAGTTTTCAACCGCTCTTTTATGATCTTAACCTTTTCCATAGCTTGATGCATAAGGTCTGGTCCTATTAGTTCAGCTTCTCCAACCTCGAACCACCCAATCGGTGATCTACATCTTCTACCATACAAGGCCTCAAACGACGCCATCTGAATACTGGCATGTAAGCTGTTGTTATACGAAAATTCTATGAGCGGCAAATGATCATCCCAGCTACCCTTCAAGTCAAGCACACAAGCACGCAACATGTCCTCAAGCGTCTGAATAGTCCGCTTTGCTTGCCCGTCAGTCTGAGGATGAAAAGCCGTGCTAAGATTTACTTGCGTATCCAAACCTTGCTAAAATTTCTTCCAAATATTAGCTGTGAACTGGGCCCCTCGATCAGAAATGATGGAAATTGGAGTGCCATGAAGCCTGACTATTTCCTTGATATATAATTGAGCATACCGTTCCGCGGTGTCGGTGGATTTAACTGGTAAGAAGTGTGCTGATTTCATGAGTCGATCCACGATCATCCAAATTGAGTCAAACTTACGCGGAGTGCGTGGTAACCCTACCACAAAATCGATATTGATCATTTTCTATTTGATGCTCGGCCTTCACTTGTTGACAGTTTGAATGTTTTTCCACAAAGTCCGCCACACCCCTCATCATGTTATTCCACCAGTAAACTTCCTTGGGGCCATGATGCATTTTTGTAGAACCTGGGTGCACGGAATATCTAGAAGTATGAGCTTCTGCCATGATTCTTTCCCGAAGACCATCTACGTTTGGAACACATAGTTATCCTTGGTACCGTAATGTACCTTCATCCATGCCATGAGAAAAAGCCGTAGTCTTATATTTTTGAATCCCTTCTCTCAGCTGCATCAACACTAGATCATTGTATTGCTTCTCCTTGACCTCCGTCACAAGCGATGATTCCGCCCTATTCCGCACAATCACTCCCCCTTCGTTAGAGTCTGCAAGACGAACTCCTAAACTGGCTAACTGGTGAACCTCCCGGGCCAAGGGCCTTTGACATGCCTCCAAGTGAGCCAAACTACCCATAGATTTCTGACTAAGAGCATCTGCCACCACATTAGCTTTCCCTGGATGATACAAAATATCGATGTCATAATCTTTGAGTAACTCAAGCCACCTTCTCTGCCTTAAGTTCAATTCCTTCTGCTTGAAAATGTATTGAAGACTCTAGTGGTTCATGAATACATCTACATGGACTCCATACAAATAATGACGCCAAATGTTTAATGTAAAAACCACCGCCGCAAGCTCTAAGTCATGAGTTGGATAGTTCTTTTCATGATTCTTAAGTTGCCTTGAAGCATATGCTATAACCTTACCATGTTGCATTAATACACACCCAAGACCGATCCTTGAAGCATTGCAATACACCACAAACACCTCGGTACCCTCTGGCAGGGTCAATACCGACGCCGAAGTCAATCTTGATTTCAATTCCTGGAAGCTCCTTTCACAAGTAACGGACCACTGGAACTTAACCACCTTCTGCGTCAATTTAGTCAATGGAGAGGCAAGAGTGGAGAACCCCTCCATGAACCTCCTAAAATACCCGGCCAAACCAAAAAAACTGCGAATCTCTGTTGGAGTAGTAGGTCTAGGCCAATCCTTCACCGCTGCAATCTTTTGAGGATTCAACCTTAATTCCTTCTCCGGAGACGACATGACCCAGGAATGTAACAGATTCAAGCCAAAATTCACATTTCGAGAACTTTGCATACAATTGGTGTTGATGAAGAGTTTGCAGAACTGCCGTGAGGTGGTCGGCGTGATCCTCTCGACTTCGTGATACACAAGGATGTCGTCAATGAATACTATCACAAAAGAGTCGAGGAACGGCTTGAAGACTCCATTCATAAGATCCGTGAAAGCTGCCGGGGCATTTGTTAGCCCGAAAGACATTACCAAAAATTCAAAGTGCCCATACCTTGTTCTAAAAGCTGTTTTCGGAATATCCTGCTCCCTTACCTTCAATTGATGGTACCCGGACCGCAAATCAATTTTGGAGAAGAACTTAGCACCTTGTAATTGATCAAACAAATCATCTATACTAGGCAATGGGTATTTGTTTTTGATCGTGACTTTGTTGAGTTGCCGGTAGTCAATACACATCCGTAGCTGTCACGACCCAAAATCCCATCACAGGCGTCGTGATGGCACCTAGTCTCTAAGACTAGGTAAGCCAATTTCTATTATATTTTGAAGCCATTTTTTTTAATCTAACAGTGGAAATAATTACAATACACAAACTCCCAAGACTGGTAGTACTGAGTCACGAACTCTAACTGAATACATGGAATGATCACGAGGACCGAATATACAATACTGTTTGATTACAAATTAACAGTACAATGAAATAAAAAGACTCCAAGGGACTACGACGGCCAAGCAGCTCTACCTTGAATCCTTATGATCGCGCTTTAACTCTGCTCAAGTCCGATATCTTCAATACCTGGCTCTGCACAAAAATGTGCAGAAGTGTAGAGTGAGCACACCACAGCGGCGTCCAGTAAGTATCAAGACTAACCTCAATGGAGTAGAGACGAGGTACAGTCAAGACACTCACTATCTAATAATCTGTACAATATAATATACAAAATAATAGGAAAAAAATAATAATAAAAGCAGGATAAAACAACCAGTGATATGTACAACAGACAACAAGAACACCATTAATATCACTCAAACAATTAATAAACACAATTACACCTAATTAAATCAAGCTTTTCAAATAAATGTCTTTCACATAGTTCTTCCAGATAACTCTCTTTCAAATATAATTCTCTCAAATAATTATTTTTCAAATATAATTCATTCAATAAATCTTTTCAAATACAATTTTCTCAAATAAATATCTTTCAAAATACAATTTTTTTATGTGATACTTTCTAAGTAAAAATTCTTTCAAATAAATATTTTGAATATAATTCTTTCAATTAAAAAGTCGACATGTGACATCTCATTTTAAAATCATCAAAATACGGGTCTCAGCCCCTTTTCATATTTTTCGTAAATACGGGTCTCAACCCATTTTCATATTTCCACGGCACCTCGTGCCCATAATTAAATCATCATATTTGCCCGGCACCTCGTGCCCTCATTTCATATCACAACTGCACGGACAATTCATGTGCCAAATATCATTATCATTTCATCACAGCACCTCGTGCCCACATTTTATATCACAACTGCACGGACAATTCACGTGCCAATATCCCAATTTTATATCACAATTCACGGCACCTCGTGCCCACATTTCATTTTATAAACCGCCTGGCAATAGCCACAGGCTCCCAATTTCAGCAAAATCAGATTATTATCAATTTACTAACAACAAGACAAGTTGCACAAGGTATGAAAATAAACATAAGAAAATCACATCACATGAAAATCGTCAACACCACAACCCTACATCATCACATATCGTCCCTAATAATAGCCAACCTTTTCGCTCCTATTGCCACCCTTATCGCTCCAATAGCCACCCTTATCGCTCCGCCCAGACAATATCAATAGCCACCCTTATCGCTCCTATTGCCACCCTTATCGCTCCTATAGCCACCGTTATCGCTCCGCCCAGACAGCATCAATAGCCGACAAACACAACAGTAAAATGCCACCCTTATAACCACAGAATATCAATGGTGAAATGCTACCCTTATCTTCCCAAAATAACAACTCACACAACACAACAATTTATACGGGAAATTATCACAACAATATAACAAAAATCAATTCATATCATAATTTGCCCAATGGCCACAACCAAATTTCAAAGCTACAACCAAGTCAATTAATTTCATAGCAAATAGCCAAATGCTCCACACAATGTGTACAACATCCAAAAATAATCAATAGAGATAGAAATTACTCAACATAAAGCAAAGTCTTCATAAAAGATCACATTTTCAATAATTATATAACACCTCTTCTTAAGCTTATTTAATTAATTATTTATAGAGGGAAAAATCCAAAATGAAATTAAATTCCAATAATTATCAAGCCAGCAAATTCACGAAATTTCATAAATAATCAAATAACAATCATATCACATTGTCATATAATAACAGAGTCAACAACAAGGGTTTAGGCACGACAAGTAGATGATAAAATATATGCCAATAATTATCCAATTTACTACACAATATGCTCAAGACTTTAACTAAATATAATTTGCACATAAACCAAGTACGTACTCGTCACCTCGCGTACATGGTTTTCAATTACACAAATTGCACATAAGACTTAATGCCTAAGGGAAATTCCTGCACTCGAGGTTAAGCAAGACACTTACATTTTTGAAGTTAGGCCGATATTCCAAAATCGCCTTCTTGCTTGAATTGACCTCCGGACGGCTCCAATCTTTCTTGAGCCTTCCTTACATTACTATGAGGTTCCGAAAATCCTAGAAACTTCAATCTATTTATAAACATAACAAAAGTGAACCATAATTAGGAAGATTTTCATGGTTTCAGCTCATTTGAGCATTTTATCAAACACTAGGTGTGCAAATTTATTTACAAGGTTCTTCTACAAGATTTCTTCATTCCACAACCCAATCTTTACTTATTTGATCTCAAAAATCTTATCACATATTATCACAAAACTTATTGGTACAAGAATATATACATAATACTTTTATTCCCAAGAATTATACTCCCAATCACCAATCTTTTACCCCAAACTCGAAATTGAAGACTAGGGGTTGAATCTTACCTCTTTGATGAAGATCTTGTGATTTGCTTCCTTGATTCTTGAAGATTGGATGATTAGAATGTTAGGTTCCCTCCTTCTCTCTCTAAAATGCTCTTACCTCTCTCTAAAACCCTCAGAAAAACACCCCAAAATAAGCCCCAAAGCCTATTTATCAAAATGGGGTCGGGTTATGAAAATAGAAAAATTAACCCTCCGAAAGCAGGTCTACGGTCGCATAATGGACCGCAGAATGGGTATGGGGGCCGCAAAATTGATCGCAAAATCAGTGCCCAGAACTGGGCTCTTCTGTCCATTCTGCGACTAGTTTTGCAGTCGCAGAAGCAGTTTTGCAATCGCATAATGATTTTGCGATCGCAGAATTGGTCGCAGAATCGCATTTTTCCAGCCTTTGGTAATTTGGTCATAACCTCTTGTAGGAATGTCTGAATGACGAACGGTTTGAAGCGTTGGAAACTAGACACATAGACCTTTCATTTGATAGGTAATAACAATATAACTCTTTATATAAAGAGAGGTATGATCGTTTGAATTTAGGTCTTGTGCGAACTCACTTGAAACTTTAATCTATTATGAAATTTCCAACTTCAACATTCGATGCCGAAATCTATCGAATCAAGTCCAATTGACCTCAAATTTTGCACACAAGTCATAAGTGACATAACAGACCTATTCAAATTTTCAGAATCGGATTCCGACCTCATTATCAAAAATTCAACCTTCGATCGAACTTTCCAAAAATCGTCTATTTTCCAACTTTCGCTAAAACGCGTCGAATTGTCCTACGGACTTCCAAATCCAAATCCGAACACGCGCCTAAGTCCAAAAATCACCATAAGGAACTATTGAAAGCATCAAAATTCTATTCCGAGGTCGTTTGCTCAAAAGTCAACTCTTTGGTCAACTCTTTCCATTTAAGCTTCAAAATGAGAATTTCTCTTTCAATTAAATTCTAAATCTTCCGAAAATCAAACTCGACCACACCCACGGGTCATAATACATATTATGAAGTTACCCGGGACCTTAAGTTGTTGAACGGGGCGTTAATTCTTAAAATGACAAGTCGGGTAGTTACATTCTCCACCTCTTAAACATACGTTCGCCCTCGAACGTGCCAAGAATCTTTCTGAGGACTTTAAATTACTGAGTGTATTTTTGCACACATACTTGTGAGTAAGTTTACATTCCCGTAATTTAACACGGGTCCGACAACACCATCTCAATTGAGATTATTTCTTTTCTCCATTCTTATAAGCTTTAAAGCAAAATCCCTAACTCTCCAATAATTTTCAAAAATGTCTGAATTCTTACAACAACGCACAACATTAGTCTCAACTGGCTATAGAAACTCGTGCCTATGCACATATAAATTTTCTCAATAGTGTTGAAGTAACTCAAAATTTTCTCTAGGGTGCTATATTATTCCCAACTTAGGATTATTCGCCCTCAAACACATAACATATTTATCTCTTCTTTTGAAAATTCTCAATCCTCCAAATTTTGCTAACTCTCAAATGTCTCAGAAATTTTGGCAGAGTCTCCCCTGTAATTGGGCCTATCCACCTGCCAGAGTAACACCCAAACAACTCCTAACAACATATCCAAAATCCAACAAAATACCGTAGGGTATATATCAATAACATTAATCTCAGCATTGCCTGATCATAATGATATCAGGACATGAAGCACATCATATGTATGCTCATCACCACATCTCTGGTCTTAAAAGCTGTTCATAATTAATTCCAACATCATCAATTAATCACATATTAATCATCACCTCGTTTTGAATTTTCACAATACTGACAACAGAACGTGAGGCATGAAGGCCTCATGATTACTTTCTCGGATTAATGAGTCATATTTAACGCCACCTGGGCACTCATCTCATATGCTAAAACTCAATATTTACAACACAAAAACGGATGAATATGAACAGAAAATATACAAGCATTATCAAATAAGCCTAACAAGTATGACTCCCTATTAATATTATTGCACAAATTAAATTTCACAAGAGAGAATTTTAAACTCATAAACATTTCACCAAAAGGACCTCGTCCTTATATAACTTCCATCGCGGCTTGCAGTCCGATTTAAATATTTCACATCATATATAAAATTCGAGGATCTCGTCCTCAACTTCGAGTCACAAGTATTTTGCACATTGTACCAATTAAAATTTTAAATTTCCTTTCTTTCTTCTTTCCAATATATTTCATAAACAATTTTCACAATATATAATGAACCCTCATACCGGTAGGGTGTATAATTCATAAAAATTAGAATCAATTATTCCGAAACACATTAAACTCACTGTATCGAATAATAAAATTTTACTTTTGGACTTATAGCCCTCAATGGTGCACAAAAAAAATAAAATGACAGACACAGGTTTACATCTTTAAATCTCCCAACAGGGATACACATATAAGTGGGTCACAAATTTACGAAGCTCACCCATAAGTGGAGCATAATAAGAGGATTCACCTCAATATTCAGAACCGAATCAAATTAAGGAAAAATATCCTTTTATAATAAAAATTGGGATCGCACCTGTAACGAGACCATCTGGTGTATTAGCCTCAGCCAAATCATAGTGATTAATTAAACAGGTCGGGCCTCCACCTCTTAGGCGCCCACTACCCACCCATCCTCCACCTCTAGCTGACTGTGCATGTGGAATATCAACTAGAATAAAGCTTGTAGCTGGAGTGTTTTGATAAAATCTACCCCTCCCAAGTCTGGGACAATCTCTCATGATATGCCTAGTATCACCACACTCATAACAACCCCTCTGAGGTCACGGCTGCTCGTACTGAGTCTGTGCCGAATAACTGGAATAACCACTGTAAGAATCTCGTATCGGTGGTGCACTATAAACTGGAGCACCCCGAGTAATCTGATGTGCGGACTGAGCTGACCGACTGCTCGAGCCTCCATTGTAATGGGTTCTAGTTGAAGAGTAAAATCCACTGAAGCCCCCAGATTTTCGAGACCTTTTAGCCTCCTTAGACCCCCCTTCCTCGCCTAAAACACCCTCAATCTTCCTTGCGATCTCCACTACTTGCTGAAATGAAGCATCAGTTTGCAGTTCTCGAGCCATGCATATTTTGATATCATAATCGAGCCCCTTAATGAATCTGCGGACCCATTCTCTGATTGTAGGAACCAAGATAGGTGCATGACGAGCTAACTCACTGAACCTGATAGCATATTCTGATACTGTCATAGTTCCTTGACGCAACCATTCAAACTCTACGCGTCACGCATCTCGGAGAGTCTGGGGAACATACTCTTTCAAGAATATTTTCAAAAATTGAGCCCAAGTTGGTGGTGTGGCATCGGCTGGTCTACCTTCTTCATAGATTTGCCACCACCGGTACACTGCGCCTGACAGTTGAAATGTAGTAAAGGAAACTCCGCTCACTTCCACAATACCCATAATGCGGAGAATACGGTGACAAGTTTCCAGAAATCCTTGGGCATCCTCTGTAGTTGTGCCACCGAAAGTTGGTGGACTATACCTCTTAAACCTTTCAAGTCTCTTTTGTTCTTCTTCTGATGCCTCGGGCCCGTCCTCAGGCCAAACCAGAATAACAGGTTGTACCGGTACTACACCCGGAACCTGACCAACGTGAACCTGCTGCTCTAGAGTTGTGATAGGAGTCTGAACTACTCCCTCAATCTGCGGAATGTTTGGTGCAACAGAGATCAATCCTGCCTGAGTTAATGTACCAAACATACTCAGGAACTGTGCCAAAGTCTTCTGAAGTCCGGGGGTAACAACATGTGCTTCTGGTACCTGTCCCCCAACTGGAGCTACTGGTGGCTCCTCAACTGATGTTCTGACAGGTGTTCTAGTCGTAGCACGTGCCCTTCCTCGGCCTCTACCTCGGCCCCTACTTCTTGCAGCCCTAGCAGTATGTGCGGATGCCCGCTCAACTAACCCAGTAGCACGTGTCCTCACCATATGTGAGAGAATGGCGATACAAGGATCAAATTCCAAATTCAACAAATTCCACACGATAGGAATTAAAGAAATGGAAATTTCCTAACAGTTCTGTAGCCTCCCGAAGATAAGTACAGATGTCTCCGTACCGATTCATAAGACTCTATTAGACTCGTTCGTGACTCATAGAACCTATGAACCTAGAGCTCTGATACCAACTTGTCACGACCCAAAATCCCACCACGGGCGTCGTGATGGCACCTAGTCTCTGAGACTAGATAAGCCGATTTCTATTATATTTTGAAGCCATTTTTTTTTAATCTAACAGCGGAAATAATTACAATACACAACCTCCCAAGACTGGTAGTAATGAGTCACGAACTCTAACTGAATACATGGAATGATCACGAGGACCGAATATACAATACTGTTTGATTACAAATTAACAGTACAATGAAATAAAAAGACTCCAAGGGATTGCGACGGCCAAGCAACTCTACCTTGAATCCTTATGATTGCGCTTTAACTCTGCTCAAGTCCGATATCTTCAATACCTGGCTCTGCACAAAAATGTGCAGAAGTGTAGAGTGAGCACGCCACAGCGGTGCCCAGTAAGTATCAAGACTAACCTCAATGGAGTAGAGACGAGGTACAGTCAAGACACCCACTAGTCTAATAACCTGTGTAATATAATATACAAAATAATAGGAAACAAATAATAATAAAGGCAGGATAAAACAACCAGTGATATGCACAACAGACAACAAGAACACCATTAATATCACTCAACAATTAATAAATACAATTACACCCAATTAAATCAAGCCCTTCCAATAAATGTCTTTCACATAGTTCTTCCAGATAACTCTCTTTCAGATATAATTCTCTCAAATAATTATTTTTCAAATATAATTCATTCAATAAATCTTTTCAAATACAATTTCCTCAAATAAATATCTTTCAAAATACAATTCTTTTATGTGATAATTTCTAAGTAAAAATTCTTTCAAATAAATATTTTGAATATAATTCTTTCAATTAAAAAGTCACCATGTGACACCTCATTTCAAAATCATCAAAATACGGGTCTCAGCCCCTTTTCATATTTTTCGTAAATACGGGTGTCAACCCATTTTCATATTTCCACGGCACCTCATGCCCATAATTAAATCATCATATTTGCCATGCACCTCGTGCCCTCATTTCATATCACAACTGCAAGGATAATTCACGTTCCAAATATCATTATCATTTCATCACATCACATCGTGCCCACATTTTATATCACAACTGCACGGACAATTCACGTGCCAATATCCCCATTTCATATCACAATTCACGGCACCTCGTGCCCACATTTCATTTTATAAACCGCCTGGTAATAGCTACAGGCTCCCAATTACAACAAAATCAGATTATTATCAATTTACTAACAACAATACAAGTTGCACAAGGTATGAAAATAAACACAAGAAAATCACAACATCACATGAAAATCGTCAACACCACAACCCCACATCATCACATATCGTCCCTGACAATAGCCATCCTTATCGCTCCTATTGCCACCCTTATTGCTCCTATAGCCACCCTTATCGCTCCGTCCAGACAACATCAATAACCACTTTTATCGCTCATATTGCCACCCTTATCGCTCCTATAGCCACCCTTATTGCTCCGCCCAGACAATATCAATAACCAACAAACACAACAGTGAAATGCCACCCTTATAACCACAGAATATCAACGGTGAAATGCCACCCTTATCTCTCCAAAATAACTTACACAACACACCAATTTACACATGAAATTATCACAACAACATAACAAAAATCAATTCATATCACAATTTGCCCAATGGCCACAATCAAATTTCAAAGCTACAACCAAGTCAATTAATTTCACAGCAAATAGCCAAATACTCCACACAATGTGTACAACACCCAAAAACAATCAATAGAGATAGCAATTAGTCAACATAAAGCAAAGTCATCATAAAAGATCAAATTTTCAATAATTATATAACACCTCTTCTTAAGCTCATTTAATTAATTATTTGCATAGGGAAAAATCCAAAATGAAATTAAATTCCAATAATTATCAAGCCAGTAATTCACGAAATTTCATAAATAATCAAATAACAATCACATCACATTGTCATATAACAACAGAGTCAACAACAAGGGTTTAGTCATGACAAGTAGATGATAAAATATATGCCAACAATTATCCAATTTACTACACAATATGCTCAAGACTTTAACTAAATAAAATTTGCACATATAAACCAAGTACGTACTCGTCACCTCGCGTATATGGTTTTCAATTACACAAATTGCACATAAGACTCAATGCCTAAGGGGAAATTCCCCCACTCGAGCTTAAGCAAGACACTTACCTTTTTGAAGTTAGGCCGATATTCCAAAATCGCCTTCTTGCTTGAATTGACCTCCAGACGCCTCCAATCTTTCTTGAGCCTTCATTACATTACTACGAGGTTCCGGAAATCCTAGAAACTTCTATCTATTTATAAACATAACAAAAGTGAACCATAATTAGGAAGATTTTCATGGTTTCAGCTCATTTGAGCATTTTATCAAACACTAGGTGTGCAAATTTGGTTACAAGGTTCTTCTACAGGATTTTTTCATTCCACAACCCAATCTTTACTTATTTGATCTCAACAATCTTTCCACAAACCTTATTGGTACAAGCATATATACATAATACTCTTACACCCAAGTATCATACTCCCAATCACCAATCTTTTACCCCAAACTCGAAATTAAAGACTAGGGGTTGAATCTTACCTCTTTGATGAAGATCTTGTGATTAGCTTCCTTGATTCTTGAAGATTGGATGATTAGAATGTTAGGTTCCCTCTTTCTCTCTCTAAAATGCTCTTACCTCTCTCTAAAACGCTCAGAAAAATAACCCAAAATAAGCCCCAAAGCCTATTTATCAAAATGGGGTCGGGTTATGAAAATAGAAAAATTAACCCTCTGAAAGCAGGTCTGCGGTCGCATAATGGACCGCAGAATGGGTATGCGGGCCGCAAAATTGATCGCAAAATCGGTGCCCAGAATTGGGCTATTCTGTCCATTCTACGACCAGTTTTGCGGTCGCAGAAGCAGTTTTGCGATCACATAACGATTTTGCGATCGCAGAATTGGTCACAAAATCATATTTTTCCAGCCTTGGTAATTTGGTCATAACTTTTTGTAGGAATGTCCGAATGACGAACGGTTTGAAGCGTTGGAAACTAGACACATCGACCTTTCATTTGAAATGTAATACACCATATAACGCTTCATATAAAGAGAGGTATGATTGTTTGAAATTAGGTCTTGTGCGAACTCACTTGAAACTTTAGTCTATTATGAAATTTCCAACTTCAACATTCGATGCCGAAATCTATCGAATCAAGTCCGATTGACCTCAAATTTTGCAAACAAGGCATAAGTGACATAACAGACCTATTCGAATTTTCAAAATCAGATTCTGACCTCGTTATCAAAAATTCAACCTTCGATCGAACTTTCCGAAAATCGTCTATTTTTCAACTTTCGCCAAAACGTGTCGAATTGTCCTACGGACTTCCAAATCCAAATCCGAACATGCGGCTAAGTCCAAAAATACCATACGGAACTATTGACATCATCCAAATTTTATTCCGTGACCGTTTGCTCAAAAGTCAACTCTTTGGTCAACTCTTTTCATTTAAGCTTCAAAATGAGAATTTCTCTTTCAATTAAATTCTAAATCTTCCGAAAATCAAACTCGACCACACCCGCGGGTCATAATACATATTATGAAGTTACCCGGGACCTTAAGTTGTTGAACGGGGCGTTAATTCTCAAAATGACAAGTCGGGTCATTACAGCAGTGATCCATCTTTCTTTCTGACAAAGAGAACCGGTGCGCCCCAAGGTGACACACTCGGTCGGATGAAACCTTTTTCTAGCAAATCCCCTAATTGTTCCTTTAGCTCTTTTAATTCTGCCGGCGCCATTCTACAAGGTGGAATGGATATAGGTTACGTTCCTGGCATCACATTAATCCCAAAATCAATCTCCTTGTCTGGAGGAATTCAGGGAGCTCATCCGGAAATACATCGGGGAATTCATTCACAATTGATACAGATTCAAGGGTAGGCACCTCAACAGTCCGTAACTTGGACCAAATGATAAATACACACCTTCCTGATCATCTTCGTGGCCTTAAGGTGAGAAATAAACCTACCTTTTGGCATAACATTATACCCCTCCTACTCAACAGCTGGCTCGTTAGGAAACTCAAGCCTCATGATTCTGTCTCGACAATCGAGTTTGGCAAAACATGAATAAAGACAATCCATTCCCATTATTACGTCAAAATCAATCATCCCTAGTTCAATAAGATCGGCCATGGTATCCCGACCACGCACACTGACAACACAATCCCTATAAACCCGTGCGGCCATAATAGACTCGCCAACCGGAGTAGATACAGAGAAATGCTCATGAAGTTATTCCGGTTCTATCCCGAAGCTCGTAGCAACATAAGGAGTAACATAGGACAAAGAAGATCTGGGATCAATAAGGGCATACACATCATGAGATTGAAAAGTCAATATACCTGTGACGACATTTGGGGAAGCCTCCGCACTCTGTCGACCACTCATATCATAGAATCGGCTGGGTCCTCCCGAACTCTGTGGACCACCCCTAGCTACACCACGCCCTGTGGGTGCTGGGGAGCCTCGAGCTAGAGAGGGTGCTGAAGATGTAGCGGCTGTTGGACTGGATGACTGAGTTGTGCCCCTGCCTGCACCCTGACGGGATACACGACATTCCCTATGAATATGGCCTGTCATTCCGCATCCGTAACATACTGGCATATCCAGGTAGCAGACTCCCGAATGTATCCTCCCACACTTAGGGCATGGGACCCTCTGCTGCTGCTGGAATCTCCCTCCTGATCGGCCCTGATGGTGGGACCCCTGCTGCCCTGACCGGGCCTAAAGCGACTCCGCTGCTGCTGACCGTGCCCTGATGGCGAGGCACTAGATGAAGACTGAGCATAAGACTGGGATGACCCTGATGATCCTCCCTGAAAAGCTGATCTCCCACCTCCGAATGAATCCCCAAGGTTGCCCGCTGATCGGGCCCTACTACTACTTTCCCGTTCCATCCCGAGCTTTAACTTTTGAGCCTCCGTAGCTTGGGCAAATGGAACCATCTTCCCATAGTTCATGTCGGAATTTAGAGCAGATGTGGCAGCCTCATTAATAACCAAAGGGCTAAGGCCCTGCACAAATCGATGCACCATAGTCTCCATAGTCGGCATTATATGAGAAGCATACTTTGACAGGCGCACGAACTCCATGTGATATTCCCACACACTCTTACTACCCTGTTTAAGGGTCTCAAATTCCACAACATGGGCTGCTTAGTCTCGCCAGGCAAGAAATGGTATATGAAGGCATCCGCAAACTCACTCCATCCCGCCGGAGGTCTAACCTCCTCACGAGAATCCTCCCACATCTCAAACCAGGAATATGCCACCCCTTTCAGATGATAGGAGGCCAACTGTACTCCCTCTGTCTCAGTAGCACGCATAACTCGGAGAGTCTTATGCATCTCATCAATGAAATCCTGAGGGTCTGCCCCGGGATCAGTACCTGTGAACACTGGAGGGTCTAACTGAAGGAACCTGTTTACCCTGAAACCGGAAGAATCCCCTTGCAAGCTAAACGAGGTGGGTGAAACATTTGACCTCTGAGCTTGGGAAACTATTAACTGAGTCAGCATCTGAATAGCTCCCCTAAGATCCCCATCGAAAATACCGGGATCGGGAGCTGGGGCTAGAGGTGGAACATGTATATTGGCGGGAGGGATTGTGGTATCCTCCGCGGGTGTAGGAACTGGGGTAGTATGTTCTAGAGTAGACGAATCAAGCAGTGTGATAGTAGGGGGATTATCCTCACCCGCATTATCAAGTAAGGGATCAACATCCACTCCTGGGGTGGTATTGGCTTCTTGGCCAATTCTCCTCTATTCTTAGGTGCCATTTAGTGAAAGTTTAGAACAATGCACGAGTTAGGGGAAAACAACCTCACGTTCCGCTCTATCGCACGATATAGAACAACAATGAGGGTATCATTTTTAAATGTCCAAGTAGCCCCCTAATTATAGATATGGTCGACAACACACCGATAAGAAGGGCTCTACTAGACACGGCTCTGAGACATCCTAGGACACTTTAAAACCTTACGCTCTGATACCAAGTTTGTCATGCCCCAACCTAGGGGAGCGCGACCGGCGCTCAACCGAGAGCAAGCCTATTGAACCTTTCCTACCCGATTCATTCATAATCCAAAAAGGGAATGCATCACCATTTGTAAAACAGGGGAGAGATCAGTTATATAAATATATAAACGTTGCTAGTTCATTTTTCCATATATACGTACATTATGCCATAGTTGAGTTTCCAAAATACAACTCGATCCAACAACCACCCCAACATACATACATGACCCACATAAACGTCTACGGAGCCTCTAAGGGTACAAAAGAGCAACATGACAATGTCGGCAACAAGGACCCAGCTATACCTCAAAATACGAAAACTTATACAAAAGAAGGACTACATGACCCCGGGGAGGAATGGGGCTCACCAAGACTGTTGTGAGGAGAGAAAGAGAGCACCACTATCTGCGATCGGCACTATCTACGATTGAACCACCTACATCCATTCAAAGATGTAGCGCCCCCGGCAAAAGAGACGTTAATACTGTCGAATAGTACTAATATGTAAGGCAAACACTAATGTAGAATGAACAGTGCAAACAAAGAGAAGGCAGTCATAATAATCAATAAGTACTTCACAGAAATACAAAGAAACACCAAGTAAGGATCACATAATTTCCAATTCAATCTTTCCATCTTTTTAGGTTAATAATCTTTAGTGCCAAAGCCACAACTCACAATGCCACCGTGTTTTTACACGGAGTCCGGTCTCGGCCCGACCGGCTAAGCCATCTCAAGTGAGACATATCCATATCCACAATGTAAATCAATAATTCCAACACAAATGCCACCATGTGTACGGCATGGCATCCGATCTCGGCCCGATCGGCTAAGTCATCTCACTTGAGACATAACCTCTTTCAATTATTCACTCAATTCACACCTCTTTCCCATCTTCCATTACATGGCACTAACAGCCTCATTTATTAAATTGTTCTTGGCACTTTGGCACATTTTACATTTCAAGTCTTTTCCTTTTTATTCTTTCAAGTAACATCATCATTTATGTCGATAAGTACCATCACATAAGACATTTCACACGTAAGGGAAGGAGCTTGAAAAATCATAGTTACGTTCTCCAATAGCATGATGACATGGTAAACATCTAAAATAATTAGGGAACATGAATCTTCCAACCCAACACACTAAGGCAAACAATTCTAGTATGATCAAGTCGGAACTTACACCAAATATTCAGACACCGGGAGTTCGATTCTAGGAAGAAAAGAGTTAGCCATACATATCTCAATTGCGCTTCTTTAGACTCTACAATTATCCGAAATCCTTAGCAACCTCAATCTATTTTTGCAATATACAAATTGAACCCAAAATTAGGAAAATGTTCGTAGTTCTAGTTCACTTTTTATTTTTCCCACACTCTTTATCACATGCATGCAAGATGAACCACTCTCATACCCATGAAGTATTGCCCTAGTACCCCATTATAACTATGTTTGAAATTAAGAGCTGGGGCGATGAAATCTTACCTTTTTGGATGAAGAAATTGGGTGCTCTACTTGAGTATTTCCAAGCTTTGAGTGATGGTTGAAGATTGATTGATGAAAATTAGGCCGTCCCTTTTGAACCCTCTCTTTCTCACACTAGAAATATGAGGAATGAGCTTCAAAATGGACTAAAGGGGTGTTTAACGGAATGGGGGTCAGGTTTTAAATTAAAAAAATGGGTGCCTCGACACAGGTCTGCGGTCGCATATGCGACCGCATAATGGTTATGCGGTCTACAAAGTGACCACAGAAATGGCCCTCAGGGGCCTGAACTTACTGCCCAGGTATGCGATCAGTATCCACATACTCGTTATGCGGTCGCATAATGCACCGCAGAACTCCCCCCGTAAAATCCAAGAGGGGTTATGCGATCGATATGCGGTCTGCATATCGATTATGCGGTCCTTATGTCGATTAAGCGGTTGCATAATCGACCGCAAAACTGACCTCAAGTTGGCCAAACTTACTGCTTCACTCTGTGGCCATTATGCGGTCCGCAGAGTGATTATACGGCCGCATAATGGGCCGCAAAAATGCGTTCTTCTGCGAAACATTTTCCTCTCAGTCTTTAGGGTACCGTTCAAAACGCAGGAATCTATCTTGGCACCACGAAACCCCGAGTTTTTGGTTTAAATTTTTACAGGTCCTTACACTCAGTCTCTGTTGTCATTTATTAATACATCATATCATCATGTCGGGTTGATTTTCAGTTTATTGAGAGCCCGAGAGACTTGAGATTTTGAGTGATATTTATGGGATCGGGCTACACGCCGCAACATGTTTATTTATTTATGCCTGAATTTGGTTATTATAGCGCTTGGGTTGAAGGAGTCCCTCCGGAGTCTGCACCCCCACAGTGAGCGCAGTTGATATATATATATATATATATATATATATATATATATATATATATATATATATATGACCATTGATTTTGAGCTTTGGTCTAGCGCTTTGTTTAGCGGTTTGATGCCCTGAGTAGCTTAACTTCAGGTATTATGATTTGTACGCGTGGTCAGAATTTAATTTCGGGAAGTTCGGAGTTGATTTGGGAAGAAAATTTTAATTTCAGAAGCCTTAAGTTGGAGAAATTGAGTAAAGTGTGATTTTTTAGTAAACGACCGCGAAATCGGGATTTGAAGATTCCAACAGGTTCGTATGATGATTTTGGACCCGGGCGTATATCCGGATCGGGTTTTGGATGACCCGGGAGCGTCTCGACGCCTATTATGGAAGTTGGCATTTTGAATAAATTTCATAAATTTGAGTTGAAGTGCGTGTCAATGTTATCAATGTCCGTTTGGGATTCCGAGCCTGGGAATAGTTCCGTATGGTAATTTTTGTTTTGGGAGCGCGTTCGGATGTGGATTTGGAGGTTCGTAGGTCATTTTAAGGTTATTTGACAAAAGTTGAAATTTGGATGATTTTTGAGAAATTTGTCCGGGAGTGAACTTTTTGATATCAGGGTCGGATTTCGATTTCGGACGTTGGAATAGGTCCGTAATACCAATTATAACTTGTGTGCAAAATTTGAGGTCAATCCACTACAAGAAAGTGAGGATACGACGACATTTATTTAGCGACATTTGAAATAAATGTCGGAAAAACGTGAAATTCATGTCATTTATGAACAAATGTCGTAAAAACTAGGACATGTGATATAAAATGTCACAAAACAATGACATTTGATACTAAGTATCATCAAAATATGACATCTGATACAAAATATTATAATAACAACGATATTAATGAAGAAATGTCGTCAAAATTACGACATTTGATACAAAAAGTCATAAAAATAATGACATTTGATACTAAATGTTATAAAAGAAAATGACATTTGATACTAAATATCATAAAAATAATAACATTTATTAAGAAATATCGTAAAAACATCAACATTTATGAAGAAATATCGTAAAAACTACAACGTTTGATATTAAATGTTGCAAAAAATAACATTTGATATAAGATGTCAATAAAAAAAATTAAAAAAAAGATATTTGATACAAAAATATAGTAAAAACACGATGTTTGAACAAAATATGGTAAACGTTATGACATTTGATACAAATGCCAAAACAAAAATAATGAGTTTTACTTTAAATGTCATTTTATCAGTCGATAATTACGTACGAACATGTACATCTAATATTAAAAATTTCTGTATTTTTTAATTGTTAAATTATTCTTTGTCTAGAATCAAAACATCGTTATTCATATTATTATATTTTTTAAAATATTGTGATGTTTATCCTCCGAATAGACGAGTTATGCAATTGTCGATTAATGTCTTAAAAAGCTTTCTGGGACTAGTCCATGACTCACTCCCGGGCGAGACATTTGTTGCGCTGGCTTATGTGTGAGGCTTACGCCCCAAATATCAAATTGTACATCCTGAACACGCCTATCCTTAGCGTTTGGGAGTTACTACGTAAATCATATGTTAAATTTTATAATTAGTAATATTGACCCTCAAAATAATTTAACAAATGAATGATAAAAGTTCTATTCATATACATAAAAATGAAGATTCAGATTAACTAAGATATCGAGTCTTAATATTGCATATTTACTATTTGAGTGAGAACATCGTGAAAGTGAATATCATTTGAATATTTATTTTGAAAATGAATAGCCGAAATTTATATTTTCACTTGCTATTGGCCTCTATTTCTTAGCATTATGTCTCCCAAAATTATGAGACTTATTATTTTACTACAATTGTACTTATTTATGAAGGATTAATATCTTAAATTATATAGTACTTATAAAGTTTATTAATTATTTACTTTTTCAGAGGTAATTAAATGTGTAGTTTGTTAATATTCTTTTAAAAAAATTAATATTTTAATTATTTGAAAGTTCAAACGTTATAATTGATTTATATCTCATAATAATTTTGACACTATTGTGTTATGTATACTTATAAAACAATTCCAGATATTTTATTTTTCTATAATTTTTTTAATCTTTTTTAATTTTATAAAAATTTTAATGTACTTTCTATATTATTTTATTTTGTTATTTTTATAATTTATTAAAAAAAATTAAAGATTCCCGTATTAAGTAAAACGTTAATCCTTTTTAAAAAAATGTTGCCGATTTTAAAATTTTTGAGTAAAATTTCAATGTTCCATATTATTGCTAGATGTTGAATTTAAAGATGAAAATACAAATTTAAACTATATGTAAATGGACCACAATTGCCAACTAAAGGCCCCGTGATACTCATAGGGCTCCTTTGTTAGAAGCATCTCAAGACCCCGTGATTTCTCAAATCGGCTCATTCCCTTATCAAATTCAGTCCAATTTTACTGAAATTAAAAGATTTTGGCAGTAAGATTTTGGCTTCACTCCTCCAAATTCAAAAAAAAATACAATTTTCTTTATTAGTTATAATTCTTCAAAAGACCTAATTTTTTGCGTTCTGCTGTGCTATCGCAGTTACTTTGAGAAGGACAAGGTTTTGGCGTTGAGGCTTTTGAAGGGTTTTATCTGTTTTCTTCTAATTGCTTTCAATGCCGCTAATCTCCACAAAACAGTGCAAACTCGAATATTTTCAGGTGCCCAGTTTAGATAATAGTTTTCTTTATTTTTTAGGTTGTTCAGATGTTGTTTTTTAAAAGAATTTGTGCGTGTGTGTAACGACCCGACCGGTCGTTTCGAGAGTTATAACCCCATTTTCCCCATTTTTACTTTTTTTTTTGTGTTATTCAGCTATATTATATTATATCGGGTTAGTTGGTTCGGGTCCGGAAGGAACTCGGAGTGAAATGAGACTCTTAGTCTCATAATTATAAATTTTAAGTTAGAAAAGTGGACCGGATATGGACCAATGTGTAAACGACCTCGGATTTGAATTTTGATGATTCCAATAGCTCCGTATGGTGATTTTGGGCTTAGGAGCGCGTCCGAAATATTATTTGGAAGTCCGTAGAGGAATTAGGCTTGAAATGCCGAAAGTTTAATTTTTGAGAAGTTTGACGGGGGGTTGACTTTTTGATATCGGGGTCGGAATTCGATTCTGAAAATTAGAATACCTCTGTTATGTCATTTATGACTTGTGTGCAAAATTTGAGGTCAATCGGACATGATTTGATAGGTTCCGGAGTTGTTTGTAGAAGTTAGAAATTTCAAAGTTCATTAGGCTTGAATTGGGTGTAATTCATGATTTTAGCGTTGTTTGAGGTGATTTGAAGGTTCGACTAAGTCCGTATGATATTTTAGGACTTGTTGGTGTATTTGGTTGAGGTCCCGAGGGGCTCGAGTGAGTTTCAGATGGTTAATGGGTTGGATTTTGGACTTGAAACTCTGCTGGAATTTTTCTGATGCACTATCTGGTTTCCTTCATCGCGTTCACGAGTGGAGCCTCACGTTCTCGAATAGGAACTGAGAGGCTGGCAATATTTTCTCTTCGCGTTCGCGAAGACAAGCTCGCGTTCGTGAAGGGTGGACTGGGTGTGCATCGCGAACGCGAGAGGTGTTACGCGTTCGCGAAGAAGAGAGGAAGCAGCCA
Organism: Nicotiana tabacum; assembly: GCF_000715075.1. Taxonomy (NCBI): domain Eukaryota; kingdom Viridiplantae; phylum Streptophyta; class Magnoliopsida; order Solanales; family Solanaceae; genus Nicotiana; species Nicotiana tabacum. The sequence continues at coordinate 4,960,774 of NC_134093.1, forward strand.
AAGACCCCAGGCAATTGGTCTACGCGTTCGCGTAGGGTGTGTCGCGTTCGCGTAGTGAGGGGGAAAGAACCATCGTGTTCGCGATGGGTCGAACGCGTTCGTGTAAAAGGCATTGAGGCAGAGGCATTTTGTACTTCGCGAACGCGAGGGTGATGTCGCATTCGCGAAGGAGGAATTTGGTTGGGAGCTATTTTGTGCTTCGCGAACACGAGGCACTGACCGCGTTCGCGAAGAAGAAAAGTCTGGGCAGTGAGTTTAAGTTCTGAAAATGGGACTTCATCCCATTTTCAATTTTTGGTGATTTGGAGTTCGGAAGTGAGACGATTTTGGGTGATTTTCAAAGAAAATAATGGGGTAAGTGTTCTTAACTCAATATTGGTTAAATTACCCGAATCTATGATTGTTTTTATCATTTAATTGGTAAATTGAGTTGGGATAAATTTAGAAACCTCTTGGCTTAAATTGAAGATTTGAGGGTCGAGTTGGGGCCGGATTTTGGTAAAATTGGTATGGTTAGACTCGTGGTTGAATGGGCTTCCGGATTTTGTAACTTTTATCGAGTTCCGAGATGTGGGCCCCACGGGCGATATTTGGGCTAATTTCGGATTTTTATGGAAATCGTTATTATCTTGTGGAATTAATTCCAATGAATTTTATTGACTGAAACGAATTATTTATGACCAGATTCGAGGCGTTTGGAGACCAATTCACGAGGAAAGGACATTGCAAAATAAGAATTTCGCGGTGTGAGGTAAGTAACGATTGTAAATCTAGTCCTGAGGGTATGAAACCCCGGATTTTGTATCATTCTACTATTTTTAGTGACGCACATGCTAGGTGACGGGCGTGTGGGCGTGCACTGTTGGGGATTTGTGACTTGGTCCACCCCGTAGCAACTGTAAAGTTGCATACTTTGTTGAAACTATATGATACTTATATATTTTAGAAAGAATTTCTGTAAATTGGGCTGAATGCCATGTTTGGGCTTTGCGCCAATGCTGTTTGGACCCTTAAGGAATGTTTCTTACCATCCTCTCATTGTTTTCGATTGAAAATCTATACTCATTCATGTTTATACTTGTTTACCGCATAACCCAGTTTTATGACTCTATTTTGATACATATAAATATTTTGGGCCGAATGCCCTGTTTTACTGAAATTCCCGAATGACTTGAGAGGTTTATGACTGAGTGAGGCCGAGAGCCTAATTTGTGAGGATGAGTGTGGATCGGGGCTGCCCGCCTGCAGCATATTTATGACTGAGTAAGGCCGAGGGCTTGATTTGTGAGGATGAGTGTGGATCGGGGCTGCCCGCCTGCAGCATACTTTATTATTATAGCACGTGAGTTGTCCGTGCAGATTATAGCGTTTGGGCTGAAGGAGCCCCTCCGGAGTCTGTACACACCCCCAGTGAGTGCAGGTACCTACTGAGTGTGAGTGCCGAGTGCCGAATGCTGAGTGACTGGGAGGCATGAGTAATTGTGAGGTATGCCTGAGTGGCAAGAGTGATTGTGAGGTATACCCGAGTGGCACGAGCGACTGTGAGGTTTGCCCGAGGGGCTGTATATGATTGATGTTTTGCCCGAGGGGCTGTTTATGATTTCGTCATTTTTGCTCACCTTTGCATTGAGCCTTTGTTTGAAAAACTGTTGGAAAAATATCATTAAATGAATTTTACTAGAACCAGGTTTAAACGAGATAATTTGATTCAAACACTGATTTTTAAAGCATGTTGTACTTTACTGAGATTTCATGATATGAATGTTATATGCTTTATTGCTCGTCACTACTGCTCAGTCTTTATTTATTGTTGTTACTTACTGAGTTGGCTTACTCATGTTACTCCCTGCACCGTGTGTACATATTCAGGTGTAGATGGGCACGGTAGCGGTTATTGAGTGTTCTGGTTGCAGATTTTCTTGGAGATAGTAAGGTAGCTGTTTGGCGATCGCAGCCCCTGCTCTTCTCCCACTTATCTTCCTCTAGTTGTATTTAGTTATTTTCCTGGCTGAGTTAGCCTTGATATTGTTAGACAGTTTGTAGTAGATACTTATGACTAGTGACACCCCGATGTCGGACTTTTCTTTCCGCACTTTTATTTTGATTGGAACTCCTTTACGAAGGTTTTTATGTTAAATAACATTGAAATTATCTTTGAAATGAAAATATCAGTTTGTTTTGAAAATGAGTCGGCTTTCCTAGTTTCACGATAGGCGCTATCACGACAGGGGTTAGTTTGGGTCGTGACAGATTGATATTCGAGTTTTTGCCGGTTCCTAGTTTAGTTAATACTAATTTCTTTCTTTTTCGTAGTTGTTTGGATTTTATTAAATAGAACACAAGAAACATAGATTTTTATAGGCAAGTTTAACTTGCTAGGTTCTGAGAAATGGTTGACTAATCGATAGATGAAAGGAAGTTTGTTTTTCTTCTTTTTGGATAGGTCTTTAATTTGTTTTATCTTTGTCGTATTTCAAATACGGGATTGTTGTGTTCTGGAAGTGCTTACTTCTTCTTTCCTAGTTATTTATGCTCTTTAGTTTGCTTGCAGATTATGTTTCTAGTATTTGAACTTACTGTATAGAAAGAATGGTGCTATTTGAAAAATATTAGATTAGCATGATCTCATTTAGTAGTTCAATCTAAAATAATCCTAAATTATGTTCAATCAAATATCAGTTTGATACTAGTTTTATGGAAGTTATATTTATTCAAGATGTTAATTCTCGTGCTCTATAGTTTGATTTTGCTTATTCATGATAAAATATTATATTTTTTTTGGCAATAAAATGAACTAGTTTGCAAGATTCACTTCAGGAAAAAATTGAATCTAGATACGTGACCCGAACAACATCAGGATAATACTATATTTGAAAGTGAAGAAGATATTGAATGGATTAGAGAAGATATTTAAATCTGTCATTATTCTCACCTTTTCTCCTTTTTCCTCTAAAAATTGTTGTTTTTGGTTTGGTGTTTGGCAGGGAATTGTCTCTAATATATAAAATTGTGTCTAACTTTCTAGGAAAAGAGCGAGAGAAACAAACAAAGCCGAAAGAATGTGACTATGCCACACATATCTGGATGAAAAATCATTCTCAAATTATAAATAAGGTATGCCATATTCACTATCTGCTTTCTGCAATTTATATATCCGCACTTGTTTTCTTAAATCTTTTTGATACACCTTTTTACTATGTAAACAGATAAGAAAAAAAGGATGGTGTAATACCAAGTCGTATTGAGGTGTTAAAAAAAACACATATGAGAAAGAATGAATAACCAGTAAATGAGATAGATGGTGAAGTTATGATAAATTCTTATTCTTTATTATAAAAATTTATAACTTTTTATTGCTCGACTCTTTCTTACAAAAAGAAAGAAGTGAATGAACTTGCTAAGATATATCTGAGTTAAATGTTCCTGGAATTGCTCTCAATGAAGTGTATGGACTAGTTATGGGACCAGACACTCATGGGATTGCTCTAACTCCAGAAAAAAGAGCAGCTCCAAGTTTTTTTTACGGCCCTGTATATAAAATTCTATATTATAATTTAGTTTTCTTTTAGTTATAATAATCTTCCTCTTTTGTGATAGATTTCTGATAACTCAATTGAAGATCGCCAACAATTACTATCACCTATATTTCAGTTGTTCAGACAAATAAGGTGAGTTTGTACACTTGTTTAAACTATATATTTTTATACTTAGATTCGAAGAGTAGGAAACATCTTTGGCATTTGATACTTTTGCTTTTACTTGAACTGGGTAAAAGAATTTATTTCAATGTTGTTTGATCATATGGTAAGCACCTTCCACTTCCAACCAAGAGGTTGTGAGTTCGAGTCACCCCAAGAGCAAAGTGGGGAGTTCTTGGAGGGAAGGAGCCGAGGGTCTATCGGAAACAGCCTCTCTACCCCAAGGTAGGAGTTAGGTCTGCGTACACACTATCCTCTCCAGATCCCACTAGTGAGATTATACTAGGTTGTTGTTGTTGTTGTTTGATCATATGGTAAATGATGTCATGTTCTGTTATCTTCTTATACGTAATAAAGTATCTTTCATAAAATGAAAAATATTATGTGGCTTTATCTTCTTTTTTTTAATCTAATATTCTATAATTTGCTAAGTTTTGAATTTTGGTACACTATCAAAGTAACCAATTTAATGTTTCTTCTCAGGTTAAGCAATCACGAAAACGGGAATTAGTGAAGTAGGCACATTAAAAAACTAGGTAAGTTTGATAATATTACAAGATATTGTTTCCTTTTTTTTTGCCTTATTTCTCTGTTTGTTTTCTCTCTTCAGTTGCTGCTATTATACCCAATATTTAATATGTTTGTTTTTTTAGAATCCCAATCTGTTGTTATTTTTGGTATCCCAATTTGTTATAGTCGAGGAGGAACAAATTCTCTTTATTATAGTTATAATTCTTTTTTTTTCTTTATGACTGCTCGTGCAGCATTTTTGAAGGAAGTGAGGTCAATTACTGGCAATGAAAATCTTGATTTATGGAGAGGTGGTTTCAACAAGCTTTGTTACAGGATTTAGTCTAGAAGTTAAGGGAATTCATTTGAATTAGGAGTGATCTTAACGTAGTTACATGTGAAAATAATTATCTTTTATGATTTAGTTGAATTTGAGTTTTACTTTGAGAACAAATCATTTGATTTGGTATAATCTATCTTGTACAAAGTAATTTTTATACCGCTACTTTGTTCTTTAGTTATAGTATTAAAAGGCATTTGTTTTACATACATTTCAGGTTAGTTATAAAGGTTGACATTTGTGAATGTACAAATTGAATGTAACTTATTGTGATGAAACTAAATAGAGGATTATTATTAATATTTTAAAATTTTGGTACCAACATTAATCTAAATGTCGGAATTTTTAATACGACATTTTAAACAGTTGTAAAAAATGTCACTAATCAGTTTTTAACATTCATGTAAATGAGGATACGACATTTTCATAAATGTCGTAAATTTACCTACTGGTATTAAAGAAAAATGTCGGTAATTTTAAGTGACGTTTCATAGATGTCTTAAATTAAATGTCATAAAAAACTTATTGACGTTTACCTAAATATCATAAATTAAATGTTGTAAATTTTTTATTGACATTTACGTAAATGTCATAAACTACATGTCGTAAAATTCATACCAACATTTACCTAAATGCCGGAAAATTAACGATATTGAAATTTACGACATTTGATGCAAATGTAAAATAAATGTCGCTAAACGAATTTGTGACATTTAAGCATCTTAATATGACATTTAATAAATGTCGTCATATCTCTAATTTCTTATAGTGATCGGACGTGATTTGATGGGTTTCGGCATCGATTGTAGGAGTTTGAAGTTATAAGTTTCATCAACTTCGAATTGGAGGGTGATTCATAGTTTCGCTATTGTTGGATGTGATTTAAAGGCTCGACTAAGTTCGTAATGTATTTTGGGACGTGTTGGTATAATTGGCTGAGGTCCCGAGGGCCTCGAGTGGATTCCGGATGGTTAACGGATCAAGTTTAGAATTGGAAGAAAAGATGGGGCAGCTGATATCTGGTGTGATCGCACCTGCACAAAAAGGGCCGCAGGTGCGAGGTCGCTGGTGTGGGCTAATGGTTGCAGGCGCGGTTTGGGCGAAGCTAGACAGTGACCGCATGTGTGAAGGGTCGTCCGCACCTGCGAGGTCGCAGATGCGGAGGTGCGTCGCAGGTGCGAGAGTGAGGGAAGAGTCTGGGAGCGCAGGTGCGAGGGTATGTCCGCACCTGTGAAGGGGAAGATACGGAAGGAAAAGCGCAGGTGCGGAGTCGTGCTAGGCAAAGAAAATGCAGGTGCGAGGTTTTGGATGCACCTGCGAGACCACAGATGCGACGAAGAAGCCGCAGGTGCGAAAGTCGGGCTGGGCATAATGCATTTAAGCGGGGTTTGGGTTCATTTCACCCATTTTGCATTTTGGTTGGGCAATTTTTGCAGCTTTTGAAGAGGGGATTTCATCATCTATTATGAGGTAAATAATTCCCATCTATTTTGAGTCAAATACATGGTTTTTATGTGGACTCAAGCATGGAAATTTGGGATTTTGAAGAAAATACTAGAAATTTGTATTCTTGGATTTTGATCACGAGTTTGGGCATGAAATTAAGAATAAATCATATATTTGGGTTGCATATTAGTTGACTAGTTTTGGAGCGACGTGCATCGGTTTGAGTTGTTGGAGCGGCTTTGGAGCCGGTTATGAAATTGCGGAGCGAGGTAAGTCTCCTTTCTAACCTTGTAAGAGGGAATTAATACCATAGGTGAATTGATTAAATATGTGCTTCTACTTGCGTGGGCTACATACGCACGAGGTGACGAGAGTCCGTACGTAGCTACTAGCTATGCCTATGTCCGGATAATTTTAGGTTTACATCATGCCTTGTTGATATAGTTTTCATTTGGACTTCGTATTTTTGAAAAGAAATTGAGAAATATTATAATAACTTAATAAATTTATATTTTACCACGTTGCAGGTATGATCCGCGAGCGGGGTAAAAGCTTCAAGTCGAATTGTCTTTATTTTGTAAAGAATCAAGAAAAGGATTATGATTTACTGATAAATTTATATTTGACCGCGTCACATGTATGATCCGTGAGCGGGGTAATAGATGCATGATTTATTGATAATTTTATATTTGACCGCGTCGCACGTATGATCCGCGAGCGGGGTAATAGATGTATCTATGGTTCGTGACGTTCGATTCTCGGCAGTGCACATTTTATATTATTTGTTGGATCAGGTCGTACGACCTCGGCATGACTTGCGCATGATTGTATTAATTGCTTCGGAATTTATAATAATTGATACTGCTTCATTGGCTGGAGATATAAATTGTTAAATGAATTTGGAAAAATTTCTTATTAACAAAAGAATTGTTTACTTATTTTGTGATATTGGATTTACAGCCGTTCTACGTGATCCATGCTTAATTATATCATTTGTATATTAATTATAGCCCATAGTAAGTATCTGAGTGGACCCCTCGTCACTATTTCTTCGAGCATAGGTGGGATACTTATTGGGTACATGTTGATTTATGTACTCATACTACACTTGGTGCATATTTTTGTGCAGGTATATATATATGTCTAGAGGTCTTGTGGATGCAGCGGCGCGATTATTGCGGGGACTTATGTGAGCTGCACTCTCTACTATGATCCACGGCCAGCAGAGTCTTTTTCAAAGTATTTATAATTCTCCTATCCAAATTTATATTCCGGACAGATGTTGTATTTTATTTTTCCTTACTAGTTGATGCTCATGTACTGGTGACACCGGATTTTGGGGTGATTATGGGTTATCCTGTATTGAACTTGTTGAAAACATTATTATTGATCTTGTAAATCCCATCTTTTACTATTTAATTGAAGGAAAATATAATTTTAAAATATTAAAAACGAGAAACAAATTGAGTATTTATTGTTGGCTTGCCTGACAGCGGTGTCCGGCGCCATCACGACTTAGGCATGAATATGAGCTCATAACAGGCAAAGGACACGACATTGAGGCTAACATGAGCATGACCAATTAGACAAAACCTAAGAAGGCTAGAAACCATTTGTCACGACCCAAACTAACCCCTGTCGTGATGGCGCCTATCGTGGAACTAGGCAAGCTGACTCATTTCCAAAACAAACCGATATTTTTATTTCAAAGATAATTTCAATGTTATTTAACATAAAAGTCTTCGTAAAGGAGTTCCAATCAAAAGAAAAGTACGAAAAGAAAAGCCCGACATCGGGGTGTCACTAGTCATGAGTATCTACTACAAACTGTCTAACAATATCAAGGCTAACTCAACTTGGAAAATAACTAAATACAACTAGAGGAAGATAAGAGGGAGAAGAGCAGGGGCTGCGATCGCCAAACAGCTACCTTGCTATCTCTAAGAAAATCTACAACCAGAACACTCAATAACCGCTACCGTGTCCAACTACACCTGAATCTGCACACAAGGTGCAGGGAGTAACGTGAGTACGCCAACTCAGTAAGTAACAACAATAAATAAAGACTGAGCAGTAGTGACGAGCAATAAAGCATATAACATTCATATCATGAAATCTCAGTAAAGTACCACATGCTTTAAAAATCAGTATTTGAATCAAATCATCTCGTTTAAACCCGGTTCCAGTAAAAATGATTTAAAGATATTTTTCCAATAGTTTTTCAAACAAAGGCTCAATGCAAAGGTGAGCAAAAATGATGAACTCATAAATAGCCCCTCGGGAAAAACATCACTCGTATACAGCCCCTCGGGCAAACCTCACAATCACTCGTGCCACTCGGGCATACCTCACAATCACTCTTGCCACTCGGGCATACCTCACAGTCACTCATGCCTCCCAGTCACTCAGCACTCGGCACTCGCACTCAGTAGGTACCTGCGCTCACTGGGGGTGTGTACAGACTCCGAAGGGGCTCCTTTTGCCCAAGCGCTATAATCTGCACGGACAACTCACGTGCAATAATAAAGTATGCTGCAGGCGGGCAGCCCCGATCCACACTCATCCTCACAAATCAGGCCCTCGACCTCACTCAGTCATAAGTATGCTGTAGGCGGGCAGCCCCGATTGACACTCATCCTCACAAATTAGGCCCTCGGCCTCACTTAGTCATAAATATCTCAAGCCACTCAGGCATTTCAATAAAACATGGCATTCATCCCAAAACATTTATATGCATCAAAATAGAGTCATAAAACTGGGTTATGCGGTAAATAAGTATAAACATGACTGAGTATAGATTTTCAATCGAAAACAATGAGAGGATGGTAAGAAACAGCCCCTAAGGGTCCAAACAGCATTGGCGCAAGGCCCAAACATGGCATTCAACCCAATTAATAGAAATTCTTTCTAAAACATATAAGTATCATATAGTTTCAACAAAATATGCAACTTTACAGTTGCTACGCGATGGACCAAGTCACAAATCCCAAACGGTGCATGCCCACACGCACGTCACCTAGCATGTGCATCACCGCAAAATAGTAGAATGATACAAAATCCGGGGTTTCATACCCTCAGGACTAGATTTACAATCGTTACTTACCTCAAACCGCGAAATTCTTATTCCACAATGTCCTTTCCTCGTGAATTGGTCTCCAGATGCCTCGAATCTGGCCATAAATAATTCGTTTCAGTCAATAAAATTCATTAAAATTAATTCCACAAGATAATAATGATTTTCCATAAAAATTCGAAACTTAGCTCAGAAATCGCCCATGGGGCCCACGTCTCGGAACTCGACAAAAGTTACAAAATCCGAAAATCCATTCAACCACGAGTCTAACCATACCAATTTTACAAGAATCTGACCCCAACTCGACCCTCAAATCTTCAATTCAAGCCAAGAGGTTTCAAAATTTTTCCCAACTCAATTTACCAATTAAATGATAAAAACAACCATGGATTCGGGTAATTTAACAAATATTGAGTTAAGAACACTTACCCCATTATTTCCTCTCAAAATCACCCAAAATCGCCTCACTTCCGAGCTCCAAATTGCCAAAAACTGAAAATGGGACGAAGTCCCATTTTTCAGAACTTAAACTCACTGCCCAGATTTTTCTTCTTTGCGAACGCGGTTAGTGCCTCGCGTTCGCGAAGCACAAAATAGCTCCCGACCAAATTCCTCCTTCACGAACGCGACATCACCCTCGCGTTCGCGAAGCACAAAAATGCCTCTGCCTCAATGCCTTCTACGCGAACGCGTTCGACCCATCGCGAACGCGATGCTTCTTTCCCCCTCACTACGCGAACGCGACACACCCCTACGCGAACGCGTAGACCAATTGCCTGGGGTCTTCGGCTGCTTCCTCCTTTCTTCGCGAACGCGTAACACCTCTCGCGTTCGCGATGCACACCCAGTCCACCCTTCGTGAACGCGAGCTTCTCTTCGCGAACGCGAAGAAAATATTGCCAGCCTCTCAGTTCCTCTTCGCGAACGCGAGGTTCCACTCGCTAACGCGATGAAGGAAACCAGATGGTGCATCAGAAAAATTCCAGCAGAGTTCCAAGTCCAAAATCCAACCCGTTAACCATCCGAAACTCACCCGAGCCCCTCGGTACCTCAACCAAATATACCAACAAGTCCTAAAATATCATACGGACTTAGTCAAATCCTCAAATCACCTCTAACAACGCTAAAACCATGAATTATACCCCAATTCAAGCCTAATGAACTTTGAAATTTCTAATTTCTACAAACAACTCCGGAACATATCAAATCACGTTCGATTGACCTCAAATTTTGCACACAAGTCATAAATGACATAACAGAGGTATTCCAATTTTCAGAATCAGATTCCGACCTCGATATCAAAAAGTCAACCCTCCGGTCAAACTTCTCAAAAATTAAACTTTTGGCATTTCAAGCCTAATTCCACTACGGACTTCCAAATAATATTCCGGACATGCTCCTAAGACAAAAATCACCATACGGAGCTATTGGAATCATCAAAATTCAAATCCGAGGTCGTTTACACATAGGTCCATATCCGGTCTACTTTTCTAACTTAAAATTTACAATTATGAGACTAAGTGTCTCATTTCACTCCGAGTTCCTTCCGGACCCGAACCAACTAATCCGATATAACATAATATAGCTGAATAACACAAAAAGAAGCATAAATGGGGGGAAAACAGGGTTATAACTCTCGAAACGATCGGTCGGGTCATTACATCCTCCCCCTCTTAAACATTTGTTCGTCCTAGAACGGGTCTAGAAACATACCTGGAGTCTCGAATAGGCGTGGATATCTGCTTCGCATCTCCTGCTCGGTCTCGCAGGTGGCCTCCTCCACAGGCTGACCTCTCCATTGCAACTTTACTGAAGCTATATCCTTTGACCTCAACCTTCGAACCTGCCGATCCAAAATATCCACCGGCTCCACATCATAAGTCATATCACCCTCCAACTGAACCGTGCTGAAATCCAAAACATGGGACGAATCTCCAATATACTTCCGGAGCATGGAAACATGAAACACTGTATGCATACTCGACAAGCTGGGTGGCAAGGCAAGCTTATAAGTCACCTCCCCTATTCTCTGAAGCACCTCAAAAGGCCCAATGAACCGGGGGCTCAACTTGCCCCTCTTCCCAAACCTTATAACACCCTTCACGGGTGATACCTTCAGCAAAACCTTCTCCCCAACCATAAAAGACACATCACGGACTTTCCTATCCACGTAGCTTTTCTGCCTAGACTGCGTCGTGCGAAGCCGCTCTTGAATCAATTTCACCTTATCTAATGCGTCCTGTACCAAGTCTGTACCTAAGAGCCTAGCCTCACCCGGCTCAAACCATCCAACCGGAGATCTACACCTCCTCCCATACAAAGCCTCATATGGAGCTATCTGAATACTCGACAGATAACTGTTGTTATATACAAACTCCGCGAGTGGCAGAAACTGGTCCCATATACCCCCAAAGTCAATGACACAAGAACGCAACATGTCCTCCAATATCTGAATAGTGTGCTCGGACTGCCCATCCATCTGAGGGTGAAAAGCTGTGCTCAACTCAACCTGAGTGCCCAACTCTCGCTGCACGGCCCTCCAAAACTGCGATGTGAACTGAGTACCCCTATCTGAAATGATGGAAACTGGGACACCATGTAGGCGAACGATCTCTCGGATGTAGATCTTAGCCAACCGCTCTGAAGAGTAAGTAGTACCAACTGGAATGAAGTGCGCGGACTTGGTCAGCCGATCCACAATAACCCAAATAGCATCGAACCTCCTCAAAGTTCATGGGAGCCCAACTACAAAGTCCATGGTGATCCGCTCCCACTTCCACTCTAGGATCTCTAATCTCTGAAGCAAGCCACCCGGTCTATGATGCTCATACTTAACCTGCTGACAGTTGAGACACCGAGCCACAAACCCAGCTATATCCTTCTTCATTTGCCTCCACCAATAGTGCTGCCTCAAATCCTGGTACATCTTCGCGGCACCCGGATGGATGGAATACCGCGAGTTGTGGGCCTCAACAAGAATCAACTCTCGAAGCCCATCTACATTAGGCACATATATCCGGCCCTACATTATCAGCACGCCTTCATCACCAATAGTCACATCTCTAGCATCACCTCTCCGAACCCTGTCCTGAAGAACGAGCAAGTGGGGGTCATCATACTGACGCTCCCTGATACGGTCATAAAGAGAAGATCTAGAGACTACACAAGCCAATACCCGACTAGGCTCCGAAATATCCAATCTGACAAGCTGGCCTGCTAAGGCCTGAACATCCAATGCCAAAGGTCTCTCTGCTGCTGGAAGATATGCTAAACTCCCCAAACTCTCTGCCCAGCGACTCAAAGCATTGGCCACCATATTGGCCTTCTCCGAATGGTACAAAATAGTGATATCATAGTCTTTAAGAAGCTCCAACTATCTCCGATGACGCAAATTAAGATCCTTCTGCTTTAACAGATACTGTAGACTCCGGTGATCTGTATAGATCTCATAATGAACCCAATACAAATAATGACGCCAAATCTTCAAGGCGTGAACAATGGTTGCTAACTCAAGATCATGGACAGGATAGTTCTTCTCATGGGTCTTCAACTGGCGCGAGGCATAGGCAATCACCCTACCCTCCTGCATGAAAAAACAACCAATGCCTATCCTCGATGCATCATAATACACGGTGTAAGAACCTAAAGTTGATGGCAGAACTAACACTGGAGTTGTGGTCAAAGCAGTCTTGAGCTTTTGAAAGCTCTCTTCACATTCATCTGACACCTGAATGGAGCACCCTTTTGGGTCAATTTGGTCAAGGGCGATGCAATAGATGAAAATCCCTTTACAAAGCGACGGTAGTAACCCGCCAAACCAAGAAAGCTCCTAATCTCCATGGCTGAGGACGGTCTAGGCCAACTCTGCACTGCCTCTATCTTCTTCGGATCCACCTGAATACCCTCACTAGACACCACGTGCCCCAAGAATGCTGCTGAACTGAGCCAAAACTCACATTTGGAGAACTTTGCATAAAGCTTCTCCGCCCTCAATCTCTGTAATACAATCTTCAAATGCTTGGCGTGCTCCTCCCGGCTACGAGAGTACACCAAGATGTCATCAATGAATACAACAACCAATGAGTCCAAATAGGGCTGGAATACACTGTTCATCAAATGCATGAACGCTGTTGGGGCATTGGTTAGCCCAAAAGACATCACCAAGAACTCATAATGGCCATATCGGGTCCTGAAAGTTATTTTAAGAATATCTCAATCCTGAATCTTTAGCTGGTGATAACTGGACCTCAAATCAATCTTAGAGAACACCCTCGCTCCCTGAAGCTGGTCGAATAAATCATCAATACGAGGTAAGGGATACTTGTTCTTGACTATGACCTTGTTCAATGCTTGTAATCAATACACATTCTCATGGAACCATCCTTTTTCTTCACAAATAGAACCGGTGCACCCCAAGGTGACACACTAGGCCGAATAAACCCCTTATCAAGGAGTTCTTGAAGTTGTTCTTTCAATTCCTTCAACTCCGTCGGTGCCATACGATATGGTGGAATAGAAATGGGTTGAGTGCCCGACACCAAATCAATACCAAAGTCAATATCCCTATCAGGCGGCATGCCCGGCAGGTCTGCAGGAAACACATCCGGAAAATCACGTACCACCGGAACAGAATCAATGACAGGAGTCTCTGCACTAACATCCCTCACAAAAGCCAAATAAGATAGGCAACCCTTCTCAACCATACGTCGAGCCTTCAAATATGAAATCACCCTGCTTGGTACATAATCTACAGAACCGCTCCACTCAACCCTCGAAATTCCCGGCATAGTCAACGTCACTATCTTAGCGTGACAATCTAGAACAACATGATATGGAGATAGCCAATCCATACCCAATATCACATCATAGTCGACCATACTGAGCAGCAAAAGGTCCACTTGGGTCTCCAGACCCCCAATAGTCACCACACATGACCGGTATATGCGGTCCACAATAATAGTATCGCCCACAGGAGTAGATACATGTACATATAAAACTAAAGACTCATGGGGTATATCCAAAAAATGGGCGAAATACGAGGAAACATATGAATACGTGGAACCAGGGTCAAATAATACTTCGGCATCTCTGTGACAAACTGAGATAATACCTGTAATCATAGCATCTGAAGCAATAGCATCTGGTCTGACATGGAGAGCATAGAAACGGGACTGACCACCCCCTGATCTGCCTCCCCCTCTAGGGCGACCCCTAGTTGACTGACCTCCACCCCGAGCTGACTGGGCTGGTGGTGAGGTAACTGGTGTTGTAGTCAGAGGCTGACTCCTCTGCTGAGATAGACCTCCATGACGACGAGGACACTGCCTCCACATATGGCCAAGCTCCCCACACTCAAAACAACTCCCTGGTGCTGGTGGCGGAAATTGAAGGGAACCCCTAGCACCGGGATAACTGGTAGAAGAACCTGGCATAGAAGAGCCCTGAACAGGTGGAGCACGGGACTAACTCTGAACTGGAAGGGCACTAAGTGATGAGTGGCCCTGATGAGAACTGTGAGAACCATGGCCAGATGATGCACCCTGATGAAATGGCCGAGCTGACTGAGCCTGTCTGAAATGACGACCTCTACCATGCTGGAACTGACCCCCAAAATGAGCACCGCTGAATCCACCCTGACCACGAGGCCTTTTTGCCTCCCGTTCAACCCTCTCCTGACCGTGAACCATCTCAATCTGTCGAGCAATGTTGACTACCTCATCAAAAGTAGCACCCGAAACCCCCTCTCTAGTCATGAGCAACTGTAGCTGATAAGTGAGACCATCAATAAACCTCATGATCCTCTCTCTGTCCGTGGGAACCAACCAGATCGCATGACGGGCCAACTCAGAGAACCGCATCTCATACTGTGTCACAGACATATCACCCTGGCAAAACTGCTCAAATTGTCTACGCAACTCCTCTTTGCGGGATCGTAAGTCTCCCACATCTGAGTGCAGCCCTAGAAAACTGAAAGGTAGTGAATGAGACCCCACAAGTCTCTAGAATACCAGCAGTACGGAGTATCCTCTGACACCTATCCAAAAAGTCCTGAGCATCCTCTCTCTCTCTCTATCTGTGTGCCACTGAAAGGTGGTGGCTGGAGTCTCCTAAACCTCTCCAACCTATGCTGATCATCCTCAGGCATAGCAGGAACCACATAATCCTGAGCAACTACAACCGGCTAGGCTGGTGGTGCCTCCGGTGTCTGAAGTCCCTGAATAACTTGCTCGGGTGTGTGAGCGACGGGAGTCTGATTGCCTCCCCTGGCCTGAGAAGTGGTTGCGGCCGTCGAAATAGAGACCGCCCGAGCAAGGCCAGTACACGCTGTCAGAATCTGACCTATGGCCTCCTGAAGGCCTAGAATCACAATAGGCACAGGTGGTGCCTGAGCTGGTGCATCAACAACTGGAACTTGGTCCTGAACTGGGCCAACCGGTGGATCTGCAAGTACTGCCACACTGTTGTACGGGCTGAACCTATGCCCCTACCACGGCCTCTACCGCGGCCCTGACTGGTGGTACTGGTGGCTGGCCCTCCTAACCGGTAGTACGAGTCCTCACCATCTATGAGAGAATGAAACAACAGATGTTTAGTTACTAGAATCAACAGATTCGCACGACAAGAATTCAAGAATGTGGAGTTTCCTAAAGGTTCTGCAGCCTCCTGAAGATAAGTACAAACGTCTCCGTACCGATTCGCAAGACTCTACTAAACCCGCTCATGACTCGTGAGACCTATGTAACCTAGGCTCTAATACCAATGTGTCACGACCCAAACTAACCCCTGTCGTGATGGCGCCTATCGTGAAACTAGGCAAGTCGACTCATTTCCAAAACAAACTGATATTTTCACTTCAAAGATAATTTCAGTGTTATTTAACATAAAAATCTTCGTAAAGGAGTTCCAATCAAAATAAAAGTGCGGAAAGAAAAGCCCGACATCAGGGTGTCACTAGTCATGAGCATCTACTATAAACTATCTAACAATATCAAGGCTAACTCAACCTGGAAAATAACTAAATACAACTAGAGGAAGATAAGAGGGAGAAGAGCAGGGGCTGCGATCGCCAAACAGCTACCTTGCTATCTCCAAGAAAATCTGCAACCAGAACACTCAATAATCGTTACTGTGTCCAACTACACATGAATCTGCACACAAGGTGCAGGGAGTAACGTGAGTACACCAACTCAGT
Organism: Nicotiana tabacum; assembly: GCF_000715075.1. NCBI lineage: Eukaryota > Viridiplantae > Streptophyta > Magnoliopsida > Solanales > Solanaceae > Nicotiana > Nicotiana tabacum. The sequence continues at coordinate 4,977,033 of NC_134093.1, forward strand.
AAGTAACAACAATAAATAAAGACTGAGCAGTAGTGACGAGCAATAAAGCATATAACATTCATATCATGAAATCTCAGTAAAGTACCACATGCTTTAAAAATTAGTATTTGAATCAAATCATCTCGTTTAAACCCGGTTCCAGTAAAAATCATTTAAAGATATTTTTCCAACAATTTTTCAAACAAAGGCTCAATGCAAACATGAGCAAAAATGATGAAATCATAAACAGCCCCTCGGGCAAAACATCACTCGTATACAGCCCCTCGGGCAAACCTCACAGTCACTCGTGCCACTCGGGCATACCTCACAATCACTCTTGCCACTCGGGCATACCTCACAGTCACTCATGCCTTCCAGTCACTCAGCACTCGGCACTCGGCACTCGCACTCAGTAGGTACCTGCGCTCACTGGGGGTGTGTATAGACTCCGAAGGGGCTCCTTCAGCCCAAGCGCTATAATCTGCACGGACAACTCATGTGCTATAATAAAGTATGCTGCAGGCGGGAAGCCCCGATCCACACTCATCCTCACAAATTAGGCCCTCGGCCTCACCCAGTCATAAATATCTCAAGCCACTCGGGCATTTCAGTAAAACAGGGCATTCGGCCCAAAATATTTATATGCATCAAAATAGAGTCATAAAACTGGGTTATGCGGTAAACAAGTATAAACATGATTGAGTATAGATTTTCAGTCGAAAACAATGAGAGGATAGTAAGAAACAGCCCCTAAGGGACCAAACAGCATTGGCTCAAGGCCCAAACATGGCATTCAGCCCAATTAATAGAAATTCTTTCAAAAACATATAAGTATCATATAGTTTCAACAAAATATGCAACTTTACAGTTGCTACGGGATGGACCAAGTCACAAATCCCCAACGGTGCACGCCCACACGCCCATCACCTAGCATGTGCGTCACTGCAAAATAGTAGAATGATACAAAATCCGGGGATTCATACCCTCAGGACTAGATTTACAATCGTTACTTACCTCAAACCGCGAAATTCTTATTCCACAATGTCCTTTCCTCGTGAATTGGTCTCCAAACGCCTCGAATCTGGTCATAAATAATTCGTTTCAGTTAATAAAATTCATTGGAATTAATTCCACAAGATAATAATAATTTTCCATAAGAATCCGAAAATTAGCTCAAAACTCCCCCGTGGGGCCCACGTCTCGGAACTCGATAAAAGTTATAAAATCTGGAAACCCATTCAAACAAGAGTCTAACCTTACCAATTTTACAAAAATTCGACCCCAACTCGACCCTCAAATCTTCAATTCAAGCCAAGAGCTTTCCAAATTTTTTCCAACTCAATTTACCAATTAAATGATAAAAACAACCATGGATTCAGGTAATTTAACTAATATTGAGTTAAGAACACTTACCCCGTTGTTTCCTCTGAAAATCACCCAAAATCGCCTCACTTTCGAGCTCCAAATTGCCAAAAATTGAAAATGGGATGAAGTCCTATTTTTCAGAACTTAAACTCACTGCCCAGATTTTTCTTCTTCGTGAAGGTGGTCAGTGCCTCGCGTTCGCGAAGCACAAAATAGCTCCAGACCAAATTCCTCCCCATCACGAACGCGGCATCACCCTCTCGTTCGCGAAGCACAAAAATGCCTCTGCCTCAATGCCTTCTACGCGAATGCGTTTGACCCATCGCGAACGCGATGCTTCTTTCCCCTTCACTACGCGAACACGACACACCCTACGCGAATGCGTAGACCAATTGCCTGGGGTCTTCGGCTGCTTCCTCTCTTCTTCGCGAACGCGTAACACCTCTTGCGTTTGCGATGCACACCCAGTCCACCCTTCGCGAACGCGAGCTTCTCTTCGCGAACGCGAAGAGCAAATATTGCCAGCCTCTTAGTTCCTTTTCGCGAATGCGAGGCTCCACTCGCGAACGCGATGAAGGAAACCAGATGATGCATCAGAAAAATTCCAGCAGAGTTCCAATTCCAAAATCCAACCCATTAACCATCCGAAACTCACCCGAGCCCCTCGGGACCTCAACCAAATATACCAACAAGTCCTAAAATATCATACGGACTTAGTTGAACCCTCAAATCACCTCAAACAATCGTAAACCATGAATTACACATCAATTCAAGCCTAATGAACTTTGAAATTTCTAATTTTTACAAACAACTCCGGAACCTATCAAATCACGTCCGATTGACCTCAAATTTTGCACACAAGTCATAAATGACATAACAGAGGTATTCCAATTTTCAGAATCGGATTCCGACTCCGATATCAAAAAGTCAACCCTCCGGTCAAACTTGTCAAAAATTAAACTTTCGGCATTTCAAGCCTAATTCCTCTACGGACTTCCAAATAATATTCCGGACACGCTCCTAAGACCAAAATCACCATACGGAGCTATTGAAATTATCAAAATTTAAATCCGAGGTCGTTTACACATAGGTCCATATCCAGTCCACTTTTCTAACTTAAAATTTATAATTATGAGACTAAGTGTTTCATTTCACTTCGAGTTCCTTCCAGACCCGAACCAACTAATAATATGATATAACATAATATAGCTGAATAATACAAAAAGAAGTAGAAATGGGAAAAACAGGGTTACAACTCTCGAAACGACTAGTCGGGTCATTACAATAGATCTTTCCCGAAGCATTTCTATTGAGGGATGAATTTTTCATAGACATGTATCTTGTCCGAATCATTGATATTCGGGGATAGATCTTCCCTTGGGTTGGATTGGCCTTATACAGTACTGAGTGACTGACTGTCAGTTGATATATATATATATATATATATATATATATATATATATATATATATATATATATATATATATATATATATATATATATATATATATATATATATATATATATATATATATATATATATATATATATATTCCCTAGGCTGGATTGTCCATATACAGTATTGAGTGATTGAGTATTTTTAGATTGTGAGTACAAGAAGTTTTCACTAAGGCGGATCACATACAGTATGTGCATGGGCATGTAGATACAGAGATGTCATATTCCTCAAATTGTTCAGAATTTATCTATTTTACTTGTACTGAGTTTAATTGTTGAAATTAAAAGCATGCCTACATTTCTGTATTGTTATCTCTATACTGGACTGTACCTGCTGAGCTCGTCACTACTTTCAGCCCAAAGGTTAGTTTTGTTACTTGAGTTGGTTGTACTCATACTACACTTTGCACTTCGTGTACAGATCCATATACATCCGGATACGGCGGTGGTCAGAGTTGAGCATTTATCTGTTGGAGACTATCAAGGTAGCTGCTTGGCGTCCGCAGACCTTGACTCTCTTTCCTTTCAGCTATTGGACTGTTCTATAATTTTAGACAGTGTTCTTATCAGTCAGACCTTGTTATTATTTAGATGCTCATGTACTCAGTGACACCAGGTTTTGGGAATATATTTTTATGTCAGTAAGCATGAGATTTTCTATGAAATTCAATAATATATTTTCAAACTTAATTGAAATTGCGGTTATTGAGGTTGTCGGCTTGCCTAGTATTGAGATAGGCGTCATCACGACAGCTTAGGATTTTTGGGTCGTGACACCCCTCCCCCATCCCCCAAATAATTGTAGAAATATAACCTTTTTTGGGTGATGTTTTACTTTTGACCCCTGCTTGTCCCATTGGTAGAATTTGAAACTCTAAAGTTAAAATTGTTACACCTGGCGTAAGTGTGAGGCAACATTTATTAAACTTAAAGTTATGCCCATGGGGCAAGTGGGGATAAAATTTTAAGACCATCTGCTTTTTAAGGGCTATTTATGTACTTTACCCCACACGATAACATTAGGGGATTATCAAAATTAGTCCATAATGATATGGCAAGCAAGCAGGTTCGGCCGGGCATGATATCCCAAATTAACCTGTCTAAAAGACTTGTAGTAAAAGTTAAGCTAGTTTGGTCTAATTGTCAAAATATTAAATAATAATATTTTTTGTTTGATATGTTAGATAATTATAACAAAGATTTTTTAATTAGTTTTGTTTTGTAATCAAACAAGTTATAAGAAAACAAATAAAGAAACTAAAATTTGGTTAGAGTTGGATGGATTAGGTGTGATGACCCAAAATGTCATCTTTAATTTAAACATTTATTTCCGTGTTCTATGACCTCGAAAAGTACTATTCATCATTCTTCGACTTGCGTGCGCAGTCCGTATAATTTTTCGAAAAGTTTTTATATGAAAAATTGATTAAAATGTGAAATAGAGTTTTAAAACTTAACTGAGTTAATTTCAGTCAACATTTTGAGCAAACAGATCCGGATCAGTATTTTGACAGATCCGATAGGTCCGTATCATGATTTGGGACTTGAACGTATGCCCGGAATTTAATTCGGAGGTCCCTAGCTCAAATTATGGCCATTTAACGGAAACTAGAAATTTAAAGGCTAAAGATTTCCAAAGTTTAACCGCGGATTTGACTTTATTGATATCAGACTCGGATTGAGATTCTGAAAATTGAAATAGCTCCGTTATGGCATTTATGACTTGTGTGCCAAATTTAAAATCATTGCGGATTCGTTTAATATGATTTGGCACGAGTTCTGCTTAATTATTTCATTTTGAATAATTGCTTAATTAATTAAGATATTTCTGCTTAAGTTTATTCCCCGAGTAAGTCCGGATTGGCACGAGTACTTATGTGTTGTGGTTGAGTTAAAGCATGTTGAAGGAATTTATTTCATTTTGAATAATTGCTTAATTAATTAAGATATTTCTGCTTAAGTTTATTATTGATTATTTGATCATTATTTATGAGATTTTTATTAATTTAATTATTGTTGAATATGGCGAGAAAGAGTGTAAAAGCACGAGGGTGATGCAGTGCCATTTTTATTAATTATACTATCATTGTCGTGGTGAGAAAGAGTGTAAAAGCACGAAGGGTGTTGCCGTGTCATTTTTGAGTGTAAAAGCACGAAGGGTGATACCGTGCCATTTTCAGAGAGTATAAAAGCACGAAGGATGATGCCGTGCCAAAAGAGAGTTAAAGCGCGAAGGGTGATGCCGTGTCATTATTATTATTTATTTATCAGTTTATGGGAGGAATGAGAGTAAAAGCACGAAGGGTGGTGCCGTGCTATTTTCATATTATCAGTTGCTCATTTTATTGTTGATGAATTAATTGGCTGCTAAGTAATACTTCTCTTGCTGAAATTATTATATCATTCCCCTTCACATATCCCCTCCCAATTTATAAGTTATTATTTATTGTATTATTATTGCTTTGTATCTGTATATACTTGCACAAGTTGTTTACGTATGTGTTTGTCATAGCCTCGTCACTACTTCGTCGAGGTTAGGCTCGACACTTACGGAGTACATGGGATCTGTTGTACTCATACTACACTTTGCACTTCTTGTGCGGATTTTAGAGTTGGTCCCAACGGCGTACCATAGACTTGCTCGGATTCAGCTACTCATAGGAGACTTGAGGTATAACTGCACAACGTTCACAGTTCTGAAGTCTCCTTCTATCTTATCTTAGTTGTGTATTATCTTTCATACAGTTTGAATTTTATTCAGACCTTTATTTGTATTATTCTAACAGCTCGTGCAATCGTGACACCAGATTCGGGGATGTATTGTGATAATTCGGTAGTTATGGTCGTCCGCACTTTATTTCATTAATTGACTTCTGTTTAATTTAATTTGCTTAAAAATAGTTAAGATTATTTTAACGTTGGCTTGCCTAGTGAAATATTAGGCGTCATCACGATCCCGAAGGGGGGAATTTCGGATCGTGACATTAGACTATCACTCATTATTTTTAAGAGGGAGGTATATTTTGCCACTCGGTTAAAAAAATTTATAGTTCCAAGCCAATACTCATATATTATACATTAATTATATTTGTTGGCTATTTATGAACCAATGGCTATTTAAGTTATTACTCATTATTTAACTAATCTCGATTCAGCCCATCAAACCCAACTAAACTTTGAAATGGTTAATTTAGCTTAATCCCATTCAACATCCCGTAAGTAAAATTCTCATTTCGAGAGAGAGATCACGAGGATAATACTCAATTTTGGAACATCGCGTAAGTCTTGCCATTCTAATTTGGTTATAATAGAAAATCAAAATATATTACAAAGACAACTTGAAAAAAAGTTTCAGGAACAGACACTAACTAAAGTACGTGAAACTTTTATTGCTCAATTTGATAAATTTTCTATTGCAAATAATATGATTGCGCCGTCTAATATACACCTAGCTTTTTTGTTTTCTAATTATTCTCCAAACATAAATAGTGGATCTGCTTATTTCTCCCTTTTTGATAATTTAGTGTGGTTTGGATGTTTAAAGGTGGCGCCGGAATTTGAAGTTTTGCGGGTTCGAGATTTTTAGTCTCTTTAAGTTATTTTATTTTATATTAATAGTTTGTACATATTTGATAATTTTCATACAATAAATATATTGAATATGGACCAAAGTTACTAAGTTCGACCAGAACCCATTAGCTGTATTGTAGCCCCATCTCTACTTGAATTGTAAATTCGCGGGCAGAACTAAAAGAGAGTTGTAGGATTCATAAAATAGTCTACTCTAAATTTGAAGAAAATAAACAATATGGAAATATATTATCACAATATATTGTACAACAAAACATTACATGACCAACCATCCATAAGAACCGAATGGCTTTATTCATGCTTGTTACAAGCAAGGTCTAAAAGAGCAAGATTATTACATCTTGTCAAGTTATATACACTAACTGCATATATAACTTAAACTCTTTATATATTACACATAATGATCAGTTGTGAGGCTGGGCTTCAGTGACTTTATCAATGGCCTCACCTGCGTAGGAACAACACCTTTTGCAACCATTGTAACCTTTCCTACAGCAACCATAGCGGCATCCTCTACGTTTATAACCACCACCACCACGGCCGCGACCACCACCATAATATCCATCACTGCCAGCGCCATTGTATCCGCCACGTCCGTCAACATATACTCCATTCTCGTTATCCAATTTCATTGCTGCATCTATTATGAAAATTAAAACATAGTATTTCATATGTTTCAATTTATGTGTCGTTCTTTCCTTTTTATTATATTTTAAAATAAATACTCTTTCTATATTTAACCAATAAGTAAGTTTTAAGTTCCAACATTCTCATTTTTACCCTTTATGACTCTCCTTATACAACACATGTTTAATACTATAAGATTCAAATCAGGGGCGAATTTATGCATGAGGTTGGAGGTGGCACGCAACCCGATAACTCGAATAAAATGTTATATATTTATATTAGTAGTTTCCTCAAAATATCCTACATAAACTAAGTGTGGCACACCATGTCACAAAATGACCGTAGGTGCCATGGTTGAAGCCTTGAAATCACATCTTTGTTGTTCATTGTTTGGTACAATCCCATTTTATTATTTATTTAAATTGTATATCTGCTTCCTTTATTTTTTTCCGGATCTTCAAATTTTATTTGGATGTAATTTAATCATCTTTTTTTTTTTTACCCATCTAATGTTACTTATTCTAGAGTGTTGCAGTAAAGACATAATATTAATCAGTCATCCGTAGATTGAAGAAGCGTATCACATATTCATTCACATATTTATTTATGCATTACAAAATCTTTCAAATTGAACAGAATTAAATGGATCGAACTGAACCGAACCAAATTAATCCAAAACGGATCGAATCGAATAAACGTACACCCTAATTCAATCTCCTTCACCATTGGTTGGTTTGCATTAAAATAGTGACTACAAATCCTAGATCCGCCTCTGATTCAAATGACATTTTTGGTATGTTTTTATACAACTTTAGTTTAAGATCACAAGATTCAAAAGTTAACTTCGTATCCAGTCAAATTAAGACACATAAAATAAAATAGTGAGAGTATATAATAAGAATTATGATCAAGCTAAAGCGTTAGTAAATACAAAAGTGTAACTCATCTACTAGCTCTATGTGGAATTCAAATTAAGCTTTACTAGCTGATAAACACTAATTTGAAAGGTTAAAGAATGTTTAATGTTACAACATGTTAAAAACTTAAAATATACTAATAGCGTACAATTATTTTAAAGTTTCAGCAGATATAATTAGTTAAACCCTATACCAAATAATGAGATAAGAGATTTTTATTTTTTCAGAGTAAAATGAAAGTAAGCTTACAGTTGGAAGTCTCAGCCAACTCCGCAGCTACAACCTCAGAGCTTATCAGGAAAAAAATAGCCAAACAAAGGCCAAGAAACAGAAATGCCTTAGAACCCATGTTTTCTCTTTTGTTCAAAGCTTAGTAATGATACTTTTGAAATTAAGGGATGAAGAAACTTATGTAATCTTGGGTTCTATTTATAGTAAGATTTGAATGCATAAATAGTTAAAGGGAAGGGTATACTAGGACGCGTGAGGGAAAATGTACATTATTGTGTGGACCAAAGGATACGAAGAAACCCGGTCTACAAGTGGCAGTAAAGAGAGTGAACGCGAAGCCGGGCGAAATGCAACAATAGTCACATTTAAGCAGGTTATTTAAAATATATTCATAATTTACAATGTATTTAAAGATTAATCAATTCACCCAAACTTCAGGATTAGGTATCCTGAATTTGAAAATTTAGGACTTATTAGTGTCCTGAATTTTTGAGCTGTTAATTTAAAATTCATGACTAAGTGTCCTGAATTTCTGAACGGCTAATTTAAAATTCAGGTCAAGATTAATTGTCAAACAAAGAAAATATTTTCACAGTCCAAAGAAATTAAGAACCTGATCTAAGAATGGATTGTCAAATAATCTAGGTCAAGATTAGTTTATTATAATGTTCTACCTTAAGTTGCGCTCCCTGGTAGGACTAATATATATATTACACACTTTTCGTTCCAATTTAAATAATATATTTTTCTTATTAATTCGTTCGAAAAAGAATAATATATTTTTATATTTAAAAGTAATTTAACTTTAAACTTTTTATTTTACTCACTTTATTCTAATGAGAAACTTTTAGAGCTATACAAATGTTGCGTCCACAAAGCTTTTGTCCCTTAAATTTTTTTGACTATTTCTTAAATTTTGTGTGAAATCAACTTATATTATTTTAATTGAAACGGAGAAAATAACTTTTATGGCATAAAAAGTATTTTGTGCCAAGAATAAGTATTTGAGAGAGAACTGGAAGAGTGAAACCACGTGCAAGGGGTTGCTGGCCTACAAATTAAAACATGAGTGAAGAAACAGATAATGCAGTAGAAGATGTCAAACAATTACTTATCTGTTGACTTATCAAAGGCTGTTCATATTTGGCCTTTTCCCAACTTGCATTCACAGACGCCATTTATATCAATTACGTAAATAATATAATTTTAATATATTTATTTCTAATTAAAAATTTATGAGTTTGAACTTAAGAATGAAATCGCCTTTAATAAAAAACGACTTTATCTCTATAGAGGTGTTCCAATCTGATATGAACACCGTGGGAAAAGAAAAAAAAAGATACTCCACGTATAGTGGTGGAATCACGGTCAACCAAAGAGTGTCAAGCGATACTCATTCACTAATAAATTAGATTGTATTGCTAGATAAATTTTTTTATTTTATGTATATTTACTAAAGATTGACTCTATTCCGCTGAGTACGTATTAGTCAGAAATCATGGCTCAAACTGCAAAAGTCTTCTCAACCTTTATTATTATTATTATATTTATTTATTATTCTTTTTTTTTTGTGCTTCTTCTCAACCTTATGTCTACGGGTCCATTATCCATATTAATGGTTAGCCATTTATTAAACCTTGTCCTTAGAACGCATCAATATGACCAAATGGCTTACGTACACCGACCTACAAACCAAACTAAAAAAAAGGATGTATGGTAACTATATCAAAGAATATTAAATTAAAATAACTTAAAAATAAAACGTGAAGGTATCTTCCCTTTTTTGCGGGGGTTAATTTTTACCCGGTATCTAGTACTTAGAGGGCTTGATTAAAATTAAATTTGAGCCGAAATATTATGCATTGAAAATATTTTTTAATAAAGACTACTCTATATTTAGAATTCGAACTAAAACTCTTAATTAAGAATGAAAAAGTAATTACCGATCATACTATCACGACCCTTATTGGTTATAGGTATGTAATAATTCAATCGTAAGATATCTAAACACAAAGGGCATCAGGGGAGACGACAGAACTTGTGGGGTGATAATATCATAATACATTGAATATTGATATATTACTGGAAAATCATGCAATAAAGAATTTTTATGTTTGCTCAACTTGTAGGACTACCTTATCCTAAAATATCTAAAAATAGTGGTGCATATATACTCTTTTGATCTGTTCAATACCCAAGACTTAAATGACGTACCCAATGACTCTTTATATGTTTCAAGTCAAACAAGAGGGACAACTTCTTTTTTCTTCTTTTTTTCCTGATTTTTCACTTAGTGTTCGGTATGTATATTTGGGCTCGATTAAATTTAAATTCATATTGAAATTTCTATTTTGACGGGTAAAGCGCTTCGTTGCTTCCTAACGAAAATGAATTCATATTCTGAACTTGAACTTGAAATCTCTAATTAAAGATGAATAAATATTTGTAACTCAACCACAATCCGTATCGGTACCGATAACTCTCTTCATTTGCTTTATAACTCAAGAAAAGTCTTCTAAAATACGAGCGACAACGAAACAGGAAAAAAGAAAAGAAAAGATAAATAAACACTCATTCAGTTTTCATCGCTTTTGTTTTCCTGAAACGATAAATACAAAAGAAACTTTTTTCTTTTTGTATTTCTATAATAAGAGTCTTAGGGCATGTTTGGTTACCAATATTGGGTAAAATAATCTCGTTATTAAAGAGTATTCTTTCATACATTAATTGGTTGCCACTTAATACAAATATTAAATTACTTAATCATGATAAGTTAATATAATTTAATGTAAATATTTTGCAGACAAATTTTTTATCATGTTATTGCCATGTTACTGAAGAATAAAACATGATTCATAGCACAACTAATATATTAGACTAACACTCATGATGTGTATAAGTATGACAACGATAAAAGCATCTTCTAACTTGGTAGTTTAATTTTGAGTTCCCCTTTTCATTAAAATTATTTATTAGGGTTATAAGAGGATATATACCTAACAAAGTATTGGTGTTTAGGCGTTTAGGCTACAGTTGGGCTCCTGTGTTGAATATCAACAATGTAATATTCAGTTTTAACTTTATTTTTAGTTTGTACTTGTAACCATTTTTGTTTTTTTGATTTGATGATTCGTCATTTTACTTAAACACGTGGACAACAATAGTACAAGTACACGAAAAAAGTCAGGTTTAACTAAGTTATCATATATAAATAGAGAAACATGACATGAATATCCATTCATAAAAGCAAATTTAGAATTTAGAATTTAGAATCACAATAGATTATCAGAATGGCTGTGATTTTTGTTTATTGTAAGAATTAGTTTGTTATCCATGTGGGGAAGTCCCACGTCGGTGACCTAAAGCAATCTTATGGGCATTTTAATTTCGTGTCCATATACATTTGATTAAGAATATACTCAATAATGATAAAGAATATGTGCACATGCATTTACAAATAAATATTATTTTGTTAAATACCTGTGCTTGGTTGGGTCGGGTATTAAATTAATATTTTTGTTTCTATAAAAAAAGTTAAGTTTATTTGAATTTTTAAAATAAAAATAAACATACACTTCTATTAATGAAATAAAGTGACCTTCCGAAAAAAGCTTTACCTGCTCTATAAAAAAAACATGAGAATCCCTACAAATACCGCAGAAGGAGCTAAGTTCTTGCCATGGATGACTGCGAGCCATATGTATACATAGTTGGAGCTATATCATCGAAGATTATTAATGATACTAACTTTTATTTATACTTCCAACAATAAAACTACTACATTATACTTTACTACTCCCTCTGTTTCAATTAGATAAGATAGTTTGACTTGACACGGAGTTTAAGAAAGAAGAAGAAGGTTTTTGAAACTTGTGATCTTAAAAAATTTAAGGGGTAAAAGCTTTGTTGGGCCATGACATTTGTGTGGTTATAAAAATTTTCATTAAGAGTTAAATGGGTAAAATGAAGAGTTTAAAGTTGAATTATTTTCAAATTTAGAAATATGTCCTTTATTTTGTAACAGACCGGAAAGTAACTCACGGAGGAAAAGTAACTCACGGAGGAGTACTACTAAAACTTCGTATTTAATTAATTAGCCACCTTGATATTCTTGATATATGTTCCTAATTTTAGTAATTAGTTGTGAGGCCATCATCCATAACTATTGCCACCATTATATCCTCCTTGTTCCCTCCGCTATAACCTCCACCAAGGAAATCCACCATATCCTCCTCCTGGATAACCTCCAAAACCACCATTGCCGCCGCCAGGGTTTCCTCCATCTCCTCCTCCAAATCTGCCTCTGAATCCTCCAAAGTCCAAGTCTTTTGCATCATTTACATGATCATTTTTCTCCTCGAATACCTTTGCCGCAACAATGATCATACATGAGTTAAAAAACAAAATTGCACTTCATGGTGTCACGACCCAAATCCTAACCTGTCGTGATGGCACCTATCGATGGTACTGGCAAGCCGTCATTTCTCAAATACTTTCAATAGTTAACAGAAAAGTAAATCAAGACATTTGAAATAGGCAGGTTTTCATAATCAGGGGATAAAACCCAAAATACAAGTGCGAAAATAGCTTCCAATGTCGAGGTGTCACTAAGCCATGAGCATCTATACATAATCAGTCTAGAAATGAAACGACTGTAATAGTTTGGATCCAAATACAACGAAAGAAAGGATAAGGAAGGAGAATCAGGGACTGCGAACGCAAGGCAGCTACCTTGATATCTCCAACGGTCAGCTACGTGAAATATCAACACTCACCGCGTCCAAAAACTCCTGGATCTGCACACGAAGTGCAGGGTGTAGCGTGAGTACAACCAACACAGTAAATAACAATAATAAATAAGGAACTGAAAGATAGTGACGAGCTACACAGTTATAATTCATTTTCAGTAGTCTCAACAAGAAAAATAGACATGCTTTCAAATCCAGCAAATTTAGTCAAATTAGTTTATTCGTGCCAAATTCAAGTAAAAACCAGTTAAAGTATCCTTCAGAATTTTTTTTAAAAACAAACAGTGAAGTATGGCAACGATGTTGTGATGACCCAAAATATCATCTTTAAATTTAATAAGTAATTCTGTATTCTAAGACCTCGAAAAGTACCATTTATCATTCTTCGACTTGCGTGCGTAGTCCGTATAATTGTTTGGAAAGGTTTTATGTGAAAAATGAATTAAAATGGAAAATAGAGCTTTAAAATTCAAGTGAGTTGACCTTAGTCAATATTTTAAGCAAACGGACCCGGATCGTTATTTTGACAGTTTCAGTAACTCTGTATCGTGATTTGGGACTTGGACGTATGCCTGAAATTTAATTTGGAGGTCCCTAGCTCATGTTATGACCATTTAACTGAACTAGCAATTTAAAGGCTAAATGTTCCAAGTTTGACCACGAGGTTGACTTTTTGATATCGGAGCCGGAATCCGATTCTGGAAATTTGAACAGCTCTGTTATGTCATTTATGACTTGTGTGCCAAATTTGAAGTCATTTCGGATTCATTTAATATGTTTTGGCACGAGATTTGCAAATTGAACGTTTAAAACTCAAAGTTCGAATCGGGGTGTGAATTATAATTTTAGTGTTGTTTGACGTGATTTTAGACCCCGAGTCAGTTCCTATTATGTTATGGGACTTGTTGGTATATTCGAGCGGGGTCCCGAGTACCCCGAGAGTGAAACGGATCGAAATCGGAACAAGTATTGGACTTTAGCAAAATCTAAAATTTTGAGTTCTGGTGTAATCGCACTTGCGAAATTTTGACCGCAAGTGCGAGCTCGTAGAAGCGAGACTTCCATCGCAGATGCGGTCTTCGCAGGTGCGGCCCTTTGCGCAGAAGCGGACATCGCAGGTGCGACATTTTGTCCGCAGGTGCGAAACCTCGCATGGCAGCCCTACTTCGCAAATGCGAGCTTTGTCTCGCAAATGCGAGACTGCAGGTGCGAAAATATACCCCGCAGATGCGAAAATACTGGGCAGAATACATAAAATCGAGTCTTAGCCATTTTTACTCATTTTTGAGTTTTAAGTCTTGGATTTGGGCGATTTCAAGGGGGGTTTTCACGACTTTGAACTGGGTAAGTGTTCTTTATCATATAGTGATTGTATTTCACAAATCCATGTCTATATTTATCATTTATTTCAGATTTAGATGGAAGAAATGAAAATTTTTGTAAAACTTTTCAAAAACAAAAATTAAGATTTGAAGGTCCATTTGATATCGGAATTGAAAAAATTTGGTATGGTTGAACTCATATAGGAACGGGTATTCGGATTTCGTGAGTTTTTTCGGGATTTGAGATGTGGGTCCCACTACCGAATATTTTAATAAATTTTAGATTTTTATCTGAAAAAATTATAAATTCATATGAAATTAATTCATATGATTAGTATTGAATATATTAAATTATTTGTGAATAGATTTGAAGCTTTCGGAGGCAAATTTAAAAGAAAAAGTTGTTGTTGAATAATTGATTGGAATTTGCAAAGCGAGGTAAGTGTCGGGGTTAACCTTGACTTGAGGGAATAGAACCCTTAAATTGTTTATTATGTGAATTGCATGTAAACGACGTATTAGCGAGGTGACGAGTGTCTATACGTTGTCAAATTAATTGTTTGCATGTTTACTTGAAAGTCATAAATTATTTTTAATCATAAATTAATTATTATAATGATTGTTTCTCTCTTATTCTTTGTTAAAATATTAATTTTTAAATTCCTGCATTAATTGTTACATGCTATTTGAATTATGTATTTTAATTGTTATTTGACATTTAGCATATTAAATATTAAACTACCTATTTTCTCCCTGATTTCTATAATAAATTGCTAATTTTCATTGTTTATTTCATAATTAAATTATAATTATTGTATGCTTGTTGTCTTACGATTTTATATTAATTGTTGCGTTTATTGGAGAAATTCTTCTATAAGAATTGATTGGTAAATGAATATGTTAGAGGAGCGGGTTGCACGCCACAACAGAATTGATTATAATGAATATATTGGAGGATCGGATTGCACGCCGCAACAGACTTATTAAAAGTCAATATTGGAGGATCGGGTTGCACGCCGCAACAGACTTATTAAAAGTCAATATTGGAGGATCGGGTTACACACCGCAACAAACTTATTAAAAGTCAATATTGGAGGATCGGGTTGCACGCCGCAACAGACTTGATTAATATGAATATATTGTGAGAGCGGGTTGCACGCTGCAACAGAATTTAGTGTAAATATATGGTAAAGGGCGGGTTGCACGCTGCAACTGAATTGATGGAAATGATAATTGGTTCTGACTGCTGAGTTGGCTTTAATTATTATAAATGAGTTACTTGATTTATTTGTATTATTGTTGTTGTATATAATATTGCGTACAGGTAATGTAAGTGACCCGCCTTAGCCTCGTCACTACTTCGTCGAGGTTAGGCTCAGCATTTACCAGTACATGGGGTTGGTTGTACTGATACTATACTCTGCACTTCTTCTGCAAATTTTGGAGTTGGTCCCAGCGGCGTGCTATAGTTTTGCTCGGATTTCAGCTACTCGGAGGAGACTTGAGGTATAACTGCATAGCGTCCGTAGTTCTGAAGTCCCCGTCTATTTCACTTTAGTTGTGTGTTTATTTCCAGCCATCCTTACTTTATTCAGACCTTTATTTGTATTTATTCTAGAAGCTCGTGCACTTGTGATACCAATTCTGGGATGGTATTTAGACACCGTTGATTGATGGATTATTTCACTATATTTCAAACTTTGCTTCCGCATTTGTTTTCTTGTTATTAATACATTTAAAAATTGTTTTAAAATGGTTAATATTATTCTAACATTGGCTTGCCTAGCAAGTGAAATGTTAGGTGCCATCACGGTCCGAAGGTGGAAATTTCGGGTCGTGACAGTTGGTATCAAAGCATTAGGTTACATAGGTCTCACGAGTCACGAGCTAGCTTAGTAGAGTCTGAAGGATCGGTACGGAGACGTCTGTACTTATCTCTCAGAGGCTATGAAGTTTAGGAACAATATCACTTCTTTTTATTTTGTCGTGCGATTTTGTCCGCATGTCCCGCTCGGTCTCCCAAGTAGCCTCCTCGACTGGCTGACCTCTCCACTACACCTTCACTGAAGCTATATCCTTATTCTCTCGCAGATGGTGCGAACGCATAATACTTCTACCGATGGACAGGGACCAGAACCCCTGGTGGCAACTATAGCCAGGGGTAGAGGTCGAGGCCGAGGTCATGCTAGAGGCCGAGGTAGAGCTCAGTCCAGAGCTCGAGCAGCTGCACCTGTTAAAGAACCTCAGATAGACCTTTAGGAGAAAGTCCCTGTTCAGAATGTACCAGTTGACCAGTTCAGGTCCCGGAATGATTCATAGCCACTCCAGTGCTTCAGGACGCTCTAGTCCGAGTGGTGAGTCTTATGGAGAGTGTGGCCCAGAATGGTACATTTTTAGTATCACCAGCCGTCTCACAGGCTAGGGGAGGAGCACAAACTCCCACTACTCCCGCCCCGGAGCAGATGGCTCCCCAGAATCAAGCTCCAGCAGCCCCGCCAGTTGGGGGTAGTTCAGCCAGTTGTTGCAGCACAGACCGGTGATAGGCCCGCCATGTCATTTGAGGCCTTATTGAGAGTGGTAAGTTCACTAAGCTCTTTCCAGTTCACTTCAGTGGTACACCTTCTGAGGACCCACATGATTATCTTGAACGCTGCCATGAGGTACTGCGGAACATGGGTATAGTTGAGACCAATGGGGTTGATTTTGCTGTATTCCAGATGACGGTTTCCGCCAAGAGGTGGTGGAGAGATTACACATTGACCCGACCAGTCGTATCACCTGCACTTACCTAGGAGTAGTTCTCTCAGCTATTTCTGAAGAAGTTCCTCTCTATCACATTGAGAGAGGAATTCCGCAAGCAATTCGAGCGTCTACAGCAGGGCAGTATGACTGTTACTCAGTATGAGTCCCGTTTTGTGGATTTGGCCCGCCATGCTCTCCTTTTACTACCTACGGAGGGAGAGAGAGTGAGGAGGTTCATTGAGGGACTCACTCACCCTATCAGACTTCAGATGCCCAAGGAGACCGGAAGTGAGATTTCTTTTCAGGTGGCTGCTAATGTCGCAAGGAGGATCGAGATGGTTCTTGCACAGGAAAGATGGCAGAGGTACGATAAGAGGCCTCGTCAGTTCGGTGGTTACAGTGGTGCCTCGTCTGGAGGCAAGGGTAATTTTGGTAGGGGTCATCCTCCTAGACCGTTTCATTCAGCACTTCATGTATCTCCCGGTGCTTCAGGGAGTCACGGTCCTATTATGCCTTACTCTGGGCAGCCAGTATTTAGTGCACATTCAGCTCCTATCAGTGCATCACCACTCCAGAGTTACTACAGTGGTTATCCGGCCCATCTGGGTCAACTTCAGCTTCAGTAGTCACGGCATCAGGATTGGTGTTATAAGTGTGGGAACATTGGTCACATCAGGAGGTATTGCCCTAGATTGGCGAGTAACAGATCTCAGCAAGATTCTCATGCAATCATACCGGCACTGGTTGCTTCACCGCCTGCTCAGCCAGCTAGAGGTAGGGGTCAGGCAGTTAGAGGTGGAGGTCAGGCCATTAGAGGTGGAGGTCAGACCGTTAGAGGTGGAGGCCAGCCAGTTAGAGGCCATCCTAGAGATGCAGTTCAGAGTGGTGGGGCCCAGCCCCGATTTTATGCTTTTCCAGCTAGGCCTGAGGCCGAGTCATCTGATGCTGTGATCACAGGTATTATTCCAGTTTGCCATAGAGATACTTCAGTTCTATTTGATCTAGGATCTACTTATTCCTATGTGTCCTCCTATTTTGCTTCATATTTGGTTGTGCCTTATGATTCCTTGAGTGCTTCTGTGTGTGTATCGACACCGGTGGGAGAATCTGTTGTAGTAGATCATGTCTACCGTTCGTGTGTGGTTACTATTGGTAATCTTGAAACTATTATGGATCTTCTACTTCTTGATATGGTAGATTTCGATGTCATCTTGGGTATGGATTGGCTGTCTCCTTTTCATGCTTTATTGGACTGTCATGCCAAGACAGTGACCCTAGCTATGCCGGGGTTACCTCAGTTAGAGTGGAAAGGAACTCCCGGCCATTCTGCTAGCAGGGTTATTTCTTATATGAAAGCTCAGCGTATGGTAGAGAAAGGGTGTCTAGCCTATTTGGCTTATATTCGCGATCCCAATGCAGATGTCCCTTCTATGGACTCAGTACCAGTTGTTCGTGAATTTTCGGAAGTATTTCCTGCAGATCTGCCGGGGATGCCACCCGACAGAGATATTGACTTCTGTATTGATTTGGCTCCGGGCAATCAATCCATTTCTATTCCACCATACCATATGGCCCCGCCAGAGTTGAAAGAGCAGTTACAAGCCTTGCTTGATCAGGGATTCATTAGACCCTATGTCTCGCCTTGGGGTGCACCAGTATTATTGATAAAGAAGAAAAATGGCTTGATGCGGATGTGTATAGATTATCGGCAGTTGAACAAGGCCACTATCAAAAACAAATATCTGCTGCCACGAATTGATGACTTATTTGATCAGCTTCAGGGTGCCAAGGTATTTTCGAAGATTGATTTGAGATCTGGTTACCATCAGTTGAAGATTAGGGCATCTGATGTCCCTAAGACAACTTTTCGGACTCGGTATGGGCATTACGAGTTCCTAGTGATGTTATTTGGGTTGACAAATGCTCCAGCAGCATTTATGGATTTGATGAATCGAGTATTCAAGCTTTATTTGGATTATTTTGTGGTTGTATTCATTGATGATATTTTGATTTACTCCAGCAGTCGAGAGGAGCATGAGCAGCATCTTCGAAGTGTGCTTCACACCTTGAAGAATAATCTGTTATATGCCAAATTTTCAAATGCGAGTTTTGGTTAGACTCAGTTGCCCTTTGGGGACATGTTGTATTGGAAGAAGGCATAAAGGTGGATCCTAAGAAGATTGAGGCTGTTCATAATTGGCCTAGACCTACTTTGGTTACAGATATGCGGAGTTTCCTAGGTTTGGCAGGTTATTATCGTCGGTTCGTGGAAGGATTTTCATCTATAGCAAGCCCGTTGACCAGATTGACCCAGAAAGGTGTCCCATTCAGATGGTCAGACGAGTGTGAGTTGAGCTTTCAGAAGCTCAAGACCGCTTTGACTAGGCGCTGGTATTGGTATTACCCATAGGTTCAGGATCGTATACGGTATATTGTGACGCATCTCATATTGGGCTTGGTGCAGTATTAATGCAAGATGGCAAGGTAATTGCATATGCATCGCATCAGTTAAAAGTTCACGAGAAGAATTATCCTGTTCATGACCTAGAATTGGCAGCCATTGTTCATGCGCTGAAGATTTGGAGGCATTACCTCTACGGTGTCTCTTGTGAGGTATTTACTGATCATCGTAGCCTCCAGTATCTGTTCAAACAAAAATATCTTAATTTGAGGCAGAGAAGATGGTTGGAGTTGTTGAAAGACTATGATATCACCATTTTGTATCACCCCGAAAATGCCAATGTGGTGGCCGATGCTTTGAGTAGAAAGGTTGTGAGTATGGGCAGTCTTGCGTATATTCCGGTTGGTGAGAGGCCATTAGCTGCAGATGTTCAGACTTTGGCTAACTAGTTCGTGAAGTTAGATGTTTCAGAACCCAGTCGGGTTCTAGCTTGTACAGTCGCTCGGTCTTCTTTATATGAGCGCATCAGAGAGAGGCAGTATGATGATCCTCATTTACTTGTCCTTAAGGAAACGGTGCGGCGCGATGATGCCAAACAAGTTGCTGTGGGGGAAGATGGAGTTCTGCAAATGCAGGGCCGTATTTGTGTGCCTAATGTGGATGGGCTTCGTGAATTAATTCTTGAAGAGACACACAGTTCCAGGTATTCTATTCATCCAGGTACCGCCAAAATGTATCAAGATTTGCGGCAACATTATTGGTGGAGGAGAATGAAAAAGGATATAGTTTCATATGTAGCTCGGTGTCTGAATTGTCAGCAAGTTAAGTACGAGCATCAAAGACCTGGTGGTTTGCTTCAGAAGTTAGAAATTCTTGAGTGGAAATGGGAGCGTATCACTATGGATTTTGTTGTTGGACTCCCATGGACTCGGAGAAAATTTGACGCAGTTTGGGTTATTGTGGACAGGTTGACCAAGTCAGTACATTTCATTCCACTTCCACTTCCCTATTCTTCAGAGAGGTTAGCTGAAATTTACATTCGTAAGATTGTTCGCCTTCACGGTGTGCCCGTGTCTATTATTTCAGATTGAGGTGCACAGTTTACCTCACATTTCTGGAGGGTTGTACAGCGTGAGTTAGGCACGCGGATGGAGTTGAGTACATCATTTCATCCACAGACAGACGGACAGTCAGAGCGCACTATTCAGATATTGGAAGATATGCTTCGCGCTTGTGTTATAGACTTTGGAGGTTCTTGGGATCATTTCTTACCACTTGCAGAGTTTGCTTATAATAATAGCTACCAGCCGAGCATTCAGATGGCTCCATATGAGGCATTATACGGAAGGCGATGTCGATCGCCAGTTGGTAGGTTTGAACCAGGAGAGGCTCGGTTGTTGGGTACCGATTTGGTTCAGGATGCCTTGGATAAGGTCAAGATTATTCAGGATCGACTTCGCACAGCTCAGTCAAGGAAAAAGAGTTATGCCGACCGTAAAGTTCGTGATATTGCATTCATGGTTGGAGAACGAATATTGCTCCGGGTTTCACCTATGAAAGGTGTAATGAGGTTCGGAAAGAGGGGCAAGTTGAGCCCTAGGTATATCGAACCCTTTCAAATTCTTGAAAGGGTGGGTGAAGTAGCCTACAGGCTTGCATTACCACATAGTTTATCAGCGGTTCATCCGGTGTTCCATGTGTCTATGCTCTGGAAATATTATGGAGATCCGTCCCATGTGTTAGATTTCAACTCAGTCCAATTGGACAAAGATTTGACTTACGAGGAGGAGCCGATGGCTATTCTAGCCCGGCAGGTCCCACAGTTGAGGTCAAAGAGTTATCCTTCAGTTCGGGTGCAATGGAGAGGTCAGCCGGTAGAGGCATCTACTTGGGAGTCCGAGTCGGACATGCGGAGTAAATATCCACACCTTTTCTCTAGCTCAGGTACTTTTTCTAACTCCGTTCGAGGACGAACGTTTGTTTTAGAGGAGGAGAATGTGATGACCCAAAATGTCATCTTTAAATTTAATAAGTAATTATGTGTTCTAAGACCTCGAAAAGCACCATTTATCGGAAAAAGAATTGGACTTTAGCAAAATTTGAAATTTTGAGTTCTGGTGTAATCGCACCTGCGGAATTTTGACCGCAGGTGCGAGCTCGCAGAAGCGAGACTTCCATCGCAGATGCGGTCTTCGCAGGTGCGGCCCTTTTGCGCAGAAGCGGACATTGCAGCTGCGATATTTTGTCCGCAGGTGCGGAACCTCGCCTGGCAGCCCTACTTCGCAAATGCGAGCTTTGTCTCGCAAATGCGAGACCGCAGGTGCGAAAATATAGCCCGCAAATACGAAAATGCTGGGCAGAATACATAAAATTGGGTATTAGCCATTTTTACTCATTTTTGAGTTTTAAGTCTCGGATTTGGACGATTTCAAGGGGGATTTTCACGACTTTGAACTGGGTAAGTGTTCTTTATCATATAGTGATTGTATTTCACAAATTCATGTCTATATTCATCATTTATTTCGGTATTTAGATGGAAGAAATTGAAATTTTTGTAAAACTTTCCAAAAATGAAATATTAAGATTTGAAGGTCCATTTTTTATCGGAATTGGACAAATTTGGTATGTTTGAACTCGTATCGGAATGGGTGTTGGGATTTCGTGAGTTTTTCCAGGATTTGAGATGTGGGTCCCACTGCCGAATATTTTAATGAATTTTGGATTTTTATCCTGAAAAATAATAAATTCATATGGAATTAATTCCTATTATTAGTTTTGAATATATTGAATTGTTTATGAATAGATTTGAAGCTTTCGGAGGCAAATTTAAAAGGAAAAGTTATGGTTAAATAATTGATTGAAATTTGCAAAGCGAGATAAGTGTCGGGGTTAACCTTGACTTGAGGAAATAGAACCCTTAAATTGTTTGTTATGTGAATTGCATGTAAACGACGTATAGGCGAGGTGACGAGTGTCTATACGTCGTCAAATTAATTGTTTGCATGTTTACTTGAAAATCATAAATTATTTTTAATCATAAATTAATTATTATAATGATTGTTTCTCTCTTATTCTTTGTCAAAATATTAATTTTGAATTCCTTCATTAATTGTTACATGTTATTTGAATTATGTGTTTTAATTGTTATTTGACATTTAGCATATTAAATATTAAACTGCCTATTTTCTCCCTGATTTCTATAATAAATTGCTAATTGTCATTGTTTGTTTCATAATTAAATTATAATTGTTGTATGCTTGTTGTCTTACGATTTTATATTAATTGTTGCGTTTATTGGAGAAATTCTTCTATAAGAATTGATTGGTAAATGAATATGTTGGAGTAGCGGGTTTCAAGCCGCAACAGGATTGATTATAATGAATATATTGGAGGATCGGGTTGCACGCCGCAACATACTTATTAAAAGTCAATATTGGAGGATCGGGTTGCACGCCGCAACAGACTTATTAAAAGTCAATATTGGAGGATCGGGTTGCACGCCATAACAGACTTATTAAAAGTCAATATTGGAGGATCGGGTTGCACGCCGCAACAGACTTGATTAATATGAATATATTGTGAGAGCGGGTTGCACGCTGCAACAGAATTGAGTGTGAATATATGGTAAGAGCGGGTTGCACGATGCAACTGAATTGATGGAAATGATAATTGGTTATGACTGCTGAGTTGGCTTCAATTATTATAAATGAGTTACTTGATTTATTTCTATTATTTTTGTTGTATCTAATATTGCGTACAGGTAATGTAAGTGACCCGCCTTAGCCTCGTCACTACTTCGTCGAGGTTAGGCTCAGCACTTACCAGTACATGAGGTCGGTTGTACTGATACTATACTCTGCACTTCTTCTGCATATTTTGGAGTTGGTCCCAGCGGCGTGCTATAGTTTTGCTCGGATTTCAGCTACTCGGAGGAGACTTGAGGTATAACTGCATGGCGTCCGCAGTTCTGAAGTCCCTGTCTATTTCACTTTAGTTGTGTGTTTATTTCTAGACAGCCTTACTTTATTCAGACCTTTATTTGTATTTATTCTAGAAGCTCGTGCACTTGTGACACCAATTCTGGAATGGTATTTAGACATCGTTGTTTGATGGATTATTTCACTATATTTCAAACTTTGCTTTCGCATTTGTTTTCTTGTTATTAATACATTTAAAAATTATTTTAAAATGGTTAATATTATTCTAACGTTGGCTTGCCTAGCAAGTGAAATGTTAGGCGCCATCACGGTCCGAAGGTGGAAATTTCGGGTCGTGACAGATGTGCAACAACAATGAAATCATATACAACCTCTCAGGGTAACAATCACTTAGCCCTCCCATTCACTCTAACCTCACAATCACTCATTTCTCACAACCACTCATTCCTCACAGTCACTTAGCACTCGGCACTCGCACTTAGTAGGTACCTGCGCTCACTAGGGGTGTGTACAGACTCCGGAGAGGCTCCTTCAGCCCAAGCGCTATATCAAGCCAATCATGGCATAAATCAATGAAAACATGATGTGGCGTGCAGCCCGATCCCATAAATATCCTCATAATCAGGCCCTCAACCTCACTCGGTCATCAATCACTCTAGTCTCTCGGGCTCTCAGAAATCAGGAAGATCAGCCCAAACAACAATAATATGATGTATCAACAAGAATAATAGAGACTGGCATATGATATGCGAATAAAAATGAGACTGAGTAGAAATAGAATTTAGCAGGTAATTCAACATGTAACACGATTTCTAACGGTCCCAACAGTACTAATACATAGCCTAAATATGGTCTCTAACATGATTCACAGTCAAGTTTGTATAACACATGAAGAGCATATAGCTAACAACAAGTTTATTCAACTTTGCAGTTTCACGGAATGGACCAAGTCACAATTTTCACGGTACACGCCCACACGCCCGTCACCTAGCATGTGCGTCACCTCCAAAACAATCATATAACACCAAAATTCGGGGTTTCATATCCTCAGGACCAGATTTAAAACTGTTACTTACCTCAATCAGAACAAAACTCTAATCCACTATGCCTTTGCCTCGAGAATCGGCCTCCAAACATCCCGAATCTAGCCACAAGCAGTACAATACAATCAATACGGACTAAAGGAATCAATCCCACAAGAAAAATACGAAATTATAAGCCAAAATCCGAAATTGGTCAAAAGCCGGCCCCGGACCCACGTCTCGAAATCTGACAAAAGTTACAAAATCTGAAAGCCCATTCACTCATGAGTCTAACAATACCAAATTATGAAAATACGACTTCAAATCTCCAAAATTAACTCTCCAAATCCGTAGCCTCAAACCCCCCAAATTTCACCTCAAAAACTGACCAACTAGGTGTAACTCAGTGGGTAAACATAATTATTGAAGAAAAATGGACACAAGGATCTTACCTCAAGAATTCTCTTGGAAAAGCCCTCTCAAAAACCTCCAAAATCCGATCTCAAAATGTTAGAAAATGAAGAAAATCGTGAGCCCTTATGTTTATATGTTCTGCCTAGTCAAATCGCACATGCAATCCCAAATACGCTTCTGCGGTGAAAACTCCGCATCTGCGGAAGTCACTTAGCCCAGCTGCCTCCGCTTCTGCGAGCCCTGGACTGCATCTGAGCCTTTGCAGGTGCGGAAATTCCATCGCACCTGTGCGCGTCCTCCCGCTTTTGCGCAAGCGCTTCTGCGCCCACATGCCCGCATCTGCGGCCTCTGCCCAAATTCTTCTTGGCCACTTCTGCGGCCCCTTTCTCACTTCTGCGAGCTCGCATATGCGTTCTAAATCTGCTGGTGCATTTACACCAGCAGTTGCAAATCTTTAGCAATTCTTTAACTTCAATCCTTGGTCCGTTAACCACTCGAAATCAATCCGAGGACTCCGGGACCTCAACTAAACATACCAACACGTCTTAAAACATTATGCGAACTTAGTCGAATCCAAAAATCACCTCAAACAGCATAAAAAAATACGAATTCCACACGGATTCAAGTCTAATGAATTTTGAAATTTCCAAATTCTACAAACGACGTCGAAACATATCAAACCACGTCCGATTGACCTCAAATTTTGCACACAAGTCACAAATGACACCACAAGCCTACTCCAACTTCCGTAATCGAAATCCAATCCCGATATCAAAAAGTCCACTCCTGGTCAAACTTCCCACAATTCCAATTTTCGCCATTTCTGGACTAATTTTACTCCGGACCTCCAAATCTCAATACGGACACGCTCCTAAGTGTAGAATCACCCAACGGAGCTAACAGAACCATTAAAATTCAAATCCAAGGTTGCTTATACATAAGTCGACATCCGATCGACTTTTTCCAACTTAAGCTTTCAATTAAGAGAGTAAGGGGTCGTTTGGTAGGTTGTATAAAAATAGTGCGGAATAAGGTGTATTAGTAATGCATGGATTAGTAATGCATGGGTTAATAATGCAAGCATTAGTTATGCAGATATTATTTCTTATCTACTGTTTGGTGTGGTGTATTAAAATTATAATGCATTGCATAAATTTTAGAAAAAATAGTTATTTACAAAAATGCCCTCCATATTCTCATGCTTGAAGGGACTTTAAGGATAATTTTGTCTTTAACCAACCTAATGCATGGATTAGTAGCCTTGGTATTACTAATGCCATGGTTTTCTATGCATTACTTGTACATAGGGTAATACCAAGTATGATGTATAACTAATACAAGTATTAGTTATACACAGGTTAAAAAAATGTATCAAACAAGGTATTAGTAATGCATAGAGGTAATTCTTACATTATTTTTTCTAATACCTCCTACCAATTCACCCCTAAGTGTCTCAATTCACTCTGAATTCTCTCCGGACCTGAACCAACTAACCCGATAAGTCATAAAACAACAATGAAGAACAAAAATGAGTAGAAAAAAAAGGGGAACAGGGCTACAACTCTCGAAACTGCCGGCCGGATCGTTATATCCTCCCACTCTTAAACAAATGTTCGTCCTCGAACGGGTCTAGGAACATACCTGGAGTCTCAAATAGGCGTGGATATCTGCTCTGCATGTCTCGCTCGGTCTCCCAAGTAGCCTCCTCGACTAGCTGACCTCTCCACTACACCTTCACTGAAGCTATATCCTTATTCTCTCGCAGATGGTGAGAACTCGTAATACTTCTACCGATGGACAGGGACCAGAACCCCCGGTGGCAACTATGGCCAGGGGTAGAGGTCGAGGCCGAGGTCATGTTAGAGGCCGAGGCAGAGGTCGAGGTAGAGCTCAGTCCAGAGCTCGAGCAGCTGCACCTGTTAAAGAACCTCAGATAGACCTTCAGGAGGAAGTCCCTGTTCAGAATGTACCAGTTAGACCAGTTCAGGTCCCGGAAGGATTCATAGCCACTCCAGTGCTTCAGGACGCTCTAGTCCGAGTGGTGAGTCTTATGGAGAGTGTGTCCCAGAATGGTACATTTTTAGTGTCACCAGCCGTCTCACAAGCTAGGGGAGGAGCACAAACTCCTACTACTCCCGCCCCGGAGCAGATGGCTCCCCAGAATCAAGGTCCAGCAGCCCCGCCAGTTGGGGTAGTTCAGCCAGTTATTGCGGCACAGACCGTTGATAGGGCCGCCATGTCTTTTGAGGCCTTATTAAGAGTGGTAAGTTCACTAACCTCTTTCCAGTTCACTTCAGTGGTACACCTTCTGAGGAACCACATGATTATCTTGAACGCTGCCATGAGGTGCTGCGGAACATGGGTATAGTTGAGACCAATGGGGTTGATTTTGCTGTATTCCAAATGACGGGTTCTGCTAAGAGGTGGTGGAGAGATTACACATTGACCCGACCAGTCTTATCACCTGCACTTACCTAGGAGTAGTTCTCTCAGCTATTTCTGAAGAAGTTCCTCCCTATCACATTGAGAGAGGAATTCCGCACGCAATTCGAGCGTCTATAGCAGGGCAGTATGACTGTTACTCAGTATGAGTCCCATTTTGTGGATTTGGCCCGCCATGCTCTCCTTTTACTACCTACGGAGGAAGAGAGAGTGAGGAGGTTCATTGAGGGACTCACTCACCCTATCAGACTTCAGATGGCCAAGGAGACCGTAAGTGAGATTTCTTTTAAGGCGGCTGCTAATGTCACAAGGAGGATCGAGATGGTTCTTGCATAGGAAAGATGGCAGAGGTACGATAAGAGGCCTCGTCAGTTCGGTGGTTACAGTGGTGCCTCATCTGGAGGCAAGGGTAATTTTGGTAGGGGTCATCCTCCTAGACCGTTTCATTCAGCACTTCATGTATCTCCCGGTGCTTCAGGGAGTCACGGTCCTATTATGCCTTACTCTGGGCAGCCGGTATTCAGTGCACATTCAGCTCCTATCAGTGCATCACCACTCCAGAGTTACTACAGTGGTTATCCGACCCATCTAGGTCAACTTCAGCTTCAGTAGTCATGGCATCAGGATGGGTGTCATGAGTGTGGGAACATTGGTCACATCAGGAGGTATTGCCCTAGATTGGCGAGTAACAGATCTCAACAAGATTCTCGTGCCATCATACCGGCACTGGTTGCTTCATCGCCTGCTCAGCCAGCTAGAGGTAGGGGTCAGGCAGTTAGAGGTAGAGGTCAGGCCATTAGAGGTGGAGGTCAGACCATTAGAGGTGGAGGCCAGCCAGTTAGAGGCCATCCTAGAGATGCAGTTCAGAGTGGTGAGCCCCAACCCCGATTTTATGCTTTTCCAGCTAGTCCTGAGGCCGAGTCATCTGATGCTGTGATCACAGGTATTATTCCAGTTTGCCATAGAGATGCTTCAGTTTTATTTGATCTAGGATCTACTTATTCCTATATGTCCTCCTATTTTGCTTCATATTTATTTGTGCCTTATGATTCCTTGAGTGCTTCTGTGTGTGTATCGACAGTGGTGGGAGACTCTATTATAGTAGATCATGTCTACAGTTCGTGTGTGGTTACTATTGGTAATCTTGAAATTAGTGTGGATCTTCTACTTCTTGATATGGTAGATTTCGATGTCATCTTGGGTATGGATTGCCTGTCTCCTTTTCATGCTTTATTGGACTGTCATGCCAAGACAGTGACCCTAGCTATGCCGGGGTTACCTCAGTTAGAGTGGAAAGGAACTCCCGGCCATTCTGCTAGCAGGGTTATTTCTTATATGAAAGCTCAGCGTATGGTAGAGAAAGGGTGTCTAGCCTATTTGGCTTATATTCACGATCCCAATGCAGATGTCCCTTCTATGGACTCAGTACCAGTTGTTCGTGAATTTTCGGAAGTATTTCCTGCAGATCTGCCGGGGATGCCACCCGACAGAGATATTGACTTCTGTATTGATTTGGCTCCGGGCAATCAATCCATTTCTATTCCACCATACCATATGGCCCCGCCAGAGTTGAAAGAGCAGTTACAAGCCTTGCTTGATCAGGGATTCATTAGACCCTGTGTCTCGCCTTGGGGTGCACCAGTATTATTGATAAAGAAGAAAAATGGCTTGATGCGGATGTGTATAGATTATCGGCAGTTGAACAAGGCCACTATCAAAAACAAATATCTGCTGCCACGAATTGATGACTTATTTGATCAGCTTCAGGGTGCCAAGGTATTTTCGAAGATTGATTTGAGATCTGGTTACCATCAGTTGAAGATTAGGGCATCTGATGTCCCTAAGACAACTTTTCGGACTCGGTATGGGCATTACGAGTTCCTAGTGATGTTATTTGGGTTGACAAATGCTCCAGCAGCATTTATGGATTTGATGAATCGAGTATTCAAGCCTTATTTGGATTATTTTGTGGTTGTATTCATTGATGATATTTTGATTTACTCCAGCAGTCGAGAGGAGCATGAGCAGCATCTTCGAAGTGTGCTTCACACCTTGAAGAATAATCTGTTATATGCCAAATTTTCAAATGCGAGTTTTGGTTAGACTCAGTTGCCCTTTGGGGACATGTTGTATTGGAAGAAGGCATAAAGGTGGATCCTAAGAAGATTGAGGCTGTTCATAATTGGCCTAGACCTACTTTGGTTACAGATATGCGGAGTTTCCTAGGTTTGGCAGGTTATTATCGTCGGTTCGTGGAAGGATTTTCATCTATAGCAAGCCCGTTGACCAGATTGACCCAGAAAGGTGTCCCATTCAGATGGTCAGACGAGTGTGAGTTGAGCTTTCAGAAGCTCAAGACCGCTTTGACTAGGCGCTGGTATTGGTATTACCCATAGGTTCAGGATCGTATACGGTATATTGTGACGCATCTCATATTGGGCTTGGTGCAGTATTAATGCAAGATGGCAAGGTAATTGCATATGCGTCGCATCAGTTAAAAGTTCACGAGAAGAATTATCCTGTTCATGACCTAGAATTGGCAGCCATTGTTCATGCGCTGAAGATTTGGAGGCATTACCTCTACGGTGTCT
The DNA here is from genome assembly GCF_000715075.1 of Nicotiana tabacum. Lineage (NCBI taxonomy): Eukaryota > Viridiplantae > Streptophyta > Magnoliopsida > Solanales > Solanaceae > Nicotiana > Nicotiana tabacum. The sequence continues at coordinate 5,006,821 of NC_134093.1, forward strand.
CTTGTGAGGTATTTACTGATCATCGTAGCCTCCCGTATCTGTTCAAACAAAAATATCTTAATTTGAGGCAGAGAAGATGGTTGGAGTTGTTGAAAGACTATGATATCACCATTTTGTATCACCCCGAAAATGCCAATGTGGTGGCCGATGCTTTGAGTAGAAAGGTTGTGAGTATGGGCAGTCTTGCGTATATTCCGGTTGGTGAGAGGCCATTAGCTGCAGATGTTCAAACTTTGGCTAACTAGTTCGTGAAGTTAGATGTTTCAGAACCCAGTCGGGTTCTAGCTTGTACAGTCGCTCGGTCTTCTTTATATGAGCGCATCAGAGAGAGGCAGTATGATGATCCTCATTTACTTGTCCTTAAGGAAACGGTGCGGCGCGATGATGCCAAACAAGTTGCTGTGGGGGAAGATGGAGTTCTGCAAATGCAGGGCCGTATTTGTGTGCCTAATGTGGATGGGCTTCGTGAATTAATTCTTGAAGAGACACACAGTTCCAGGTATTCTATTCATCCAGGTACCGCCAAAATGTATCAAGATTTGCGGCAACATTATTGGTGGAGGAGAATGAAAAAGGATATAGTTTCATATGTAGCTCGGTGTCTGAATTGTCAGCAAGTTAAGTACGAGCATCAAAGACCTGGTGGTTTGCTTCAGAAGTTAGAAATTCTTGAGTGGAAATGGGAGCGTATCACTATGGATTTTGTTGTTGGACTCCCATGGACTCGGAGAAAATTTGACGCAGTTTGGGTTATTGTGGACAGGTTGACCAAGTCAGTACATTTCATTCCACTTCCACTTCCCTATTCTTCAGAGAGGTTAGCTGAAATTTACATTCGTAAGATTGTTCGCCTTCACGGTGTGCCCGTGTCTATTATTTCAGATTGAGGTGCGCAGTTTACCTCACATTTCTGGAGGGTTGTACAGCGTGAGTTAGGCACGCGGGTGGAGTTGAGTACATCATTTCATCCACAGACAGACGGACAGTCAGAGCGCACTATTCAGATATTGGAAGATATGCTTCGCGCTTGTGTTATAGATTTTGGAGGTTCTTCGGATCATTTCTTACCACTTGCAGAGTTTGCTTATAATAATAGCTACTAGCCGAGCATTCAGATGGCTCCATATGAGGCATTATACGGAAGGCGATGTCGACCGCCAGTTGTTAGGTTTGAACCGGGAGAGGCTCGGTTGTTGGGTACCGATTTGGTTCAGGATGCCTTGGATAAGGTCAAGATTATTCAAGATCGACTTCGCACAGCTCAGTCAAGGAAAAAGAGTTATGCCGACCGTAAAGTTTGTGATATTGCATTCATGGTTGGAGAACGAATATTGCTCCGGGTTTCACCTATGAAAGGTGTAATGAGGTTCGGAAAGAGGGGCAAGTTGAGCCCTAGGTATATCGAACCCTTTCAAATTCTTGAAAGGGTGGGTGAAGTAGCCTACATGCTTGCATTACCACATAGTTTATCAGCGGTTCATCCGGTGTTCCATGTGTCTATGCTCTGGAAATATTATGGAGATCCGTCCCATGTGTTAGATTTCAACTCAGTCCAATTGGACAAAGATTTGACTTACGAGGAGGAGCCGATGGCTATTCTAGCCCGGCAGGTCCCACAGTTGAGGTCAAAGAGTTATCCTTCAGTTCGGGTGCAATGGAGAGGTCAGCCGGTAGAGGCATTTACTTGGGAGTCCGAGTCGGACATGCGGAGTAAATATCCACACCTTTTCTCCAGCTCAGGTACTTTTTCTAACTCCGTTCGAGGACGAACGTTTGTTTTAGAGGAGGAGAATGTGATGACCCAAAATGTCATCTTTAAATTTAATAAGTAATTATGTGTTCTAAGACCTCAAAAAGCACCATTTATCATTCCTCGACTTGCGTGCGCAGTCCGTATAATTTTCTGGAAGGTTTTTATGTGAAAAATGGATTAAAATGGGAAATAGAGCTTTAAAATTCAAGTGAGTTGACCTTAGTCAACATTTTTAGCAAACAGACCCGGATCGGTATTTTGATAGTTCCGATAACTCCGTATCGTGATTTGGGACTTGGGCGTATGCCCAAAATTTAATTTGGAGGTCCCTAGCTCAAGTTATGACCATTTAACGGAACTAGCAATTTAAAGGCTAAATGTTCCAAGTTTGACCACGTGATTGACTTTTTGATATCGGAGTCGGAATCCGATTCTGGACATTTGAGCAGCTCTGTTATGTCATTTATGACTTGTGTGCCAAATTTAAAGTCATTCTGGATTCATTTAATATGTTTTGGCACGAGATTTTCAAATTGAAAGTTTAAAACTCAAAGTTCGAATCGGGGTGTGAATTGTAATTTTGTGTTGTTTGACGTGATTTTAGACCCCAAGTCAGTTTGTATTATGTTACGAGACTTGTTGGTATATTCGAGCGGGGTCCCGAGTACCCCGAGAGTGAAACGGATCAAAATCGGAACAAGAATTGGACTTTAGCAAAATTTGAAAATTTGAGTTCTGGTGTAATCGCACCTACGGAAATTTGACCGCAGGTGCGAGCTCGCAGAAGCGAGACTTCCATCACAGATGCGGTCTTCGTAGGTGCGGCCCTTTGCGCAGAAGAGGACGTCGCAGGTGCGACATTTTGTCCGCAGGTGCGGAACCTTGCCTGGCAGCCCTACTTCGCAAATGCGAGCTTTGTCTCGCAAATGCGAGACCGCAGGTGCGAAAATATAGCCCGCAAATGCGAAAATGCTGGGCAAAATACATAAAATTAGGTATTAGCCATTTTTACTCATTTTTGAGTTTTAAGTCTCGGATTTGGACGATTTCAAGGGGGATTTTCACGACTTTGAACTGGGTAAGTGTTCTTTATCATATAGTGATTGTATTTCACAAATCCATGTCTATATTCATCATTTATTTCGGTATTTAGATGGAAGAAATTGGAATTTTTGTAAAACTTTTCAAAAACGAAAAATTAAGATTTGAAGGTCCATTTGTTATCGGAATTGGACAAATTTGGTATGGTTGAACTCGTATCGGAATGGGTGTTCGGATTTTGCGAGTTTTTCCGGGATTTGAGATGTGGGTCCCACTGCCGAATATTTTAATGAATTTTGGATTTTTATCCTGAAAAATAATAAATTCATATGGAATTAATTCCTATGATTAGTTTTGAATATATTGAATTGTTTATGAATAGATTTGAAGCTTTCGGAGGCAAATTTAAAAGGAAAAATTGTGGTTAAATAATTGATTGAAATTTGCAAAGCGAGGTAAGTGTCGGGGTTAACCTTGACTTGAGGAAATAGAACCCTTAAATTGTTTGTTATGTGAATTGCATGGAAACGACGTATAGGCGAGGTGACGAGTGTCTATACGTCGTCAAATTAATTATTTGCATGTTTACTTGAAAATCATAAATTGTTTTTAATCATAAATTAATTATTATAATGATTGTTTCTCTCTTATTCTTTGTCAAAATATTAATTTTGAATTCCTTCATTAATTGTTACATGTTATTTGAATTATGTGTTTTAATTGTTATTTGACATTTAGCATATTAAATATTAAACTGCCTATTTTCTCCCTGATTTCTATAATAAATTGCTAATTGTCATTGTTTGTTTCATAATTAAATTATAATTGTTGTATGCTTGTTGTCTTACGATTTTATATTAATTGTTGCGTTTATTGGAGAAATTCTTCTATAAGAATTGATTGGTAAATGAATATGTTGGAGTAGCGGGTTGCACGCCACAACAGGATTGATTATAATGAATATATTGGAGGATCGGGTTGCACGCCGCAACATACTTATTAAAAGTGAATATTGGAGGATCGGGTTGCACGCCGCAACAGACTTATTAAAAGTCAATATTGGAGGATCGGGTTGCACGCCATAACAGACTTATTAAAAGTCAATATTGGAGGATCGGGTTGCACGCCGCAACAGACTTGATTAATATGAATATATTGTGAGAGCGGGTTGCACGCTGCAACAGAATTGAGTGTGAATATATAGTAAGAGCGGGTTGCACGATGCAACTGAATTGATGGAAATGATAATTGGTTATGACTGCTGAGTTGGCTTCAATTATTATAAATGAGTTACTTGATTTATTTCTATTATTATTGTTGTATCTAATATTGCGTACAGGTAATGTAAGTGACCCGCCTTAGCCTCGTCACTACTTCGTCGAGGTTAGGCTCAGCACTTACAAGTACATGGGGTCGGTTGTACTGATACTATACTCTGCACTTCTTCTGCATATTTTGGAGTTGGTCCCAGCGGCGTGCTATAGTTTTGCTCGGATTTCAGCTACTCGGAGGAGACTTGAGGTATAACTGCATGGCGTCCGCAGTTCTGAAGTCCCTGTCTATTTCACTTTAGTTGTGTGTTTATTTCTAGACAGCCTTACTTTATTCAGACCTTTATTTGTATTTATTCTAGAAGCTCGTGCACTTGTGACACCAATTCTGGAATGGTATTTAGACATCGTTGTTTGATGGATTATTTCACTATATTTCAAACTTTGCTTTCGCATTTGTTTTCTTGTTATTAATACATTTAAAAATTATTTTAAAATGGTTAATATTATTCTAACGTTGGCTTGCCTAGCAAGTGAAATGTTAGGCGCCATCACGGTCCGAAGGTGGAAATTTCGGGTCGTGACAGATGTGCAACAACAATGAAATCATATACAACCTCTCAGGGTAACAATCACTTAGCCCTCCCATTCACTCTAACCTCACAATCACTCATTTCTCACAACCACTCATTCCTCACAGTCACTTAGCACTCGGCACTCGCACTTAGTAGGTACCTGCGCTCACTAGGGGTGTGTACAGACTCCGGAGAGGCTCCTTCAGCCCAAGCGCTATATCAAGCCAATCATGGCATAAATCAATGAAAACATGATGTGGCGTGCAGCCCGATCCCATAAATATCCTCATAATCAGGCCCTCAACCTCACTCGGTCATCAATCACTCTAGTCTCTCGGGCTCTCAGAAATCAGGAAGATCAGCCCAAACAACAATAATATGATGTATCAACAAGAATAATAGAGACTGGCATATGATATGCGAATAAAAATGAGACTGAGTAGAAATAGAATTTAGCAGGTAATTCAACATGTAACACGATTTCTAACGGTCCCAACAGTACTAATACATAGCCTAAATATGGTCTCTAACATGATTCACAGTCAAGTTTGTGTAACACATGAAGAGCATATAGCTAACAACAAGTTTATTCAACTTTGCAGTTTCACGGAATGGACCAAGTCACAATTTCCACGGTACACGCCCACACGCCCGTCACCTAGCATGTGCGTCACCTCCAAAACAATCATATAACACCAAAATTCGGGGTTTCATATCCTCAGGACCAGATTTAAAACTGTTACTTACCTCAATCAGAACAAAACTCTAATCCACTATGCCTTTGCCTCGAGAATCGGCCTCCAAACATCCCGAATCTAGCCACAAGCAGTACAATACAATCAATACGAACTAAAGGAATCAATCCCATAAGAAAAATACGAAATTATAAGCCAAAATCTGAAATTGGTCAAAAGCCGGCCCTGGACCCACGTCTCGAAATCTGACAAAAGTTACAAAATCCGAAAGCCCATTCACTCACGAGTCTAACAATACCAAATTATTAAAATACGACATCAAATCGCCTTTCAAATCTCCAAAATTAACTCTCCAAATCCGTAGCCTCAAACCCCCCAAATTTCACCTCAAAAACTCACCAACTAGGTGTAACTCAGTGGGTAAACATAATTATTAAAGAAAAATGGACACAAGGATCTTACCTCAAGAATTCTCTTGGAAAAGCTCTCTCAAAAACCTCCTAAATCCGATCTCAAAATGTTAGAAAATGAAGAAAATCGTGAGCCCTTATGTTTATATGTTCTGCCTTGTCAAATCGCACATGCAATCCCAAATACGCTTCTGCGGTGAAAACTCCGCATCTGCGGAAGTCACTTAGCCCAGCTGCCTCCGCTTCTGCGAGCCCTGGACTGCATCTGCGCCTTTGCAGGTGCGGAAATTCCATCGCACCTGTGCGCGTCCTCCCGCTTCTGCGCAAGCGCTTCTGCACCCACATGCCCGCATCTGCGGCCTCTACCCAAATTCTTCTTGGCCACTTCTGCGGCCCCTTTCTCACTTCTGCGAGCTCGCATATGCGTTCTAAATCCGCTGGTGCAATTACACCAGCAGTTGCAAATCTTTAGCAATTCTTCTACTTCAAACCTTGGTCCATTAACCACTCGAAATCAACTCGAGGCCCCCGGGACCTCAACCAAACATACCAACATGTTTTAAAACATCATGCGAACTTAGCCAAATCCAAAAATCACCTCAAACAACATCAAAAACACAAATTCCACCCGGATTTTAGCCTAATGAACTTTGAAATTTTCAAATTCTACAAACGACGTCGAAACATATCAAACCACGTCTGATTGACCTCAAATTTTGCACACAAGTCACAAATGACACCACAAGCCTACTCCAACTTCCGTAATCGAAATCCGATCCCGATATAAAAAAGTCCACTCCTGGTCAAACTTCCCACAATTCCAATTTTCGCCATTTCTGGACTAATTTTACTCCGGACCTCCAAATCTCAATCCGGACACGCTCCTAAGTGTAGAATCACCCAACGGAGCTAACAGAACCATTAAAATTCAAATCCAAGGTTGCTTATACATAAGTCGACATCCGATCGACTTTTTCCAACTTAAGCTTTCAATTAAGAGACTAAGGGATCGTTTGGTAGGTTGTATAAAAATAGTGCGGAATAAGGTGTATTAGTAATGCATGGATTAGTAATGCATGGGTTAATAATGCAAGCATTAGTTATGCAGATATTATTCCTTATCTACTGTTTGGTGTGGTGTATTAAATTTATAATGCATTGCATAAATTTTAGGAAAAATAGTTATTTACAAAAATGCCCTCCATATTCTCATGCTTGAAGGGACTTTAAGGATAATTTTGTCTTTAACCAACCTAATGCATGGATTAGTAGCCTTGGTATTACTAATGCCATGGTTTTCTATGCATTACTTGTACATAGGGTAATACCAAGTATGATGTATAACTAATACAAGTATTAGTTATACACATGTTAAAAAAATGTATCAAACAAGGTATTAGTAATGCATAGAGGTAATTCTTGCATTATTTTTTCTAATACCTCCTACCAAACCACCCCTAAGTGTCTCAATTCACTCTGAATTCTCTCCGGACCTGAACCAACTAACCCGATAAGTCATAAAACAACAATGAAGCACAAAAATGAGTAGAAAAAAAGGGGAACAGGGCTACAACTCTCGAAACTGCCGGCCGGATCGTTACATCCTCCCACTCTTAAACAAATGTTCGTCCTCGAACGGGTCTAGGAACATACCTGGAGTCTCAAATAGGCGTGGATATCTGCTCTGCATGTCCCGCTCGGTCTCCTAAGTAGCCTCCTCGACTGGCTGACCTCTCCACTGCACATTCACTGAAGCTATATCCTTTTACCTCAACTTCCGAACCTGCCGACCCAGAATAACCACCGACTCCACATCATAAGTCAAGTCACCATCAAACTAAACAGTGCTGAAATTCAAAACATAAGACGGGTTGCCAACATACTTTCGGAGCATAGAAACATGAAATACTGGATGCACACTCGACAAGCTAGGTTGCAAGGCAAGCTTGTAAGCCACCTCCCTAATCCTTTGAAGTACCTCAAACGGCCCAATGAACCGAGGGCTCAACTTGCCCTTCTTCCCGAACTGCATAACACCCTTCATGGGTGAAACCTTCAGCAGAACCTTCTCCCCAACCATGTAAGACACATCATGGACCTTCCTGTCGGCATAATTTTTCTGTCTAGACTGCGCCGTGCGAAGCCGCTCCTAAATCAATTTAACCTTGTCCAATGCATCCTGAACCAAGTCTGTACCTAACAGCCTAGCCTCACCGGGCTCAAACTAACCCACTGGAGATCTACACCGCCTTCCATACAAAGCTTCAAACGAGGCCATCTGGATGCTCGACTGATAAATATTATTGTAAGCAAACTCCGTGAGTGGCAGAAACGGGTCCCATGAACCCCCAAAATCAATGACACACGCACATACAATATCCTCCAATATCTGAATAGTGCGCTCGGACTGTCCATCCGTCTGAGAGTGAAATGATGTACTCAACTCCACCTAAGTGCCCAACTCTCGCTGCACGGCTCTCCAAAACTGCGATGTAAACTGTGTGCCTCTATCTGAAATGATGGAAACCGTCATACCGTGAAGGCAGACAATCTCTCGGATGTAAATCTCAACCAACCACTCTAAAGAATAAGTGGTACCCACTGGAAATAAGTGCGCGGACTTGGTCAGTCAATCCACAATCATCTAAATAGCCTCGAATTTTCTCGAAGTTCGTGGGAGCCCAACTACGAAATCCATGGTGATCCGCTCCCACTTCCACTCTAGAATCACTATCCTCTGAAGCAAGCAACCCGGTCTCTGATGCTCATATTTTACCTGCTGACAGTTAAGGCACTGAGCTACAAACCTCACTATGCCCTTCTTTATCCTCCTCCACCAATAGTGCTGCCTCAAGTCTTGATACATCTTTGCGGCACCCGGATGAATGGAATACCGCGAACTGTGGGCCTCCTCAAGAATCAACTCACGTAGCCCATCCATATTGGGCACACAAATCTGACCTTGCATCCTCATTACCCCATCATACCCAATAGTCACATCTCTGGCATCACCGTGGTGAACCCTGTCCTTGAGGACAAGAAAATGAGGATCATCATATTGGCGCTTTCGGATGCGATCAAATAAGAAGGACCGAGAAGCCACACAAGCGAGAACCCGAATGGGATCCGAATTATCCAATCTCACGAACCAGTTGGCCAAAGTCTGAACATCAACTGCAAGAGGTCTCTCACCAACGGGAAGAAAAGTAAGACTACCCATACTCACCGCATTCCTACTCAAGGCATCGACCACTACATTGGCCTTCCCTAGATAATACAGAATAGTGATGTCACAGTCCTTTAGCAGCTCCAACCATATCTGTTGCCTCATATTGAGATCTTTTTGTTTGAACAAGTGCTGGAGGCTCCAATGATCCGTAAACACCTCACAAGACACACCGTAGAGACAATGCCTCCAAATCTTCAATGCATGAATGATGGCAGCAAGCTCCAAATTATGAACATGGTAGTTTTTCTCATGGGGCTTCAACTGGCACGAAGCATAAGCAATCACTCTACCCTCTTGCATCAAAACACACCCAATACCAATTTAAGAAGTATCACAATACACTGTATAAGAACCAGAAGCTGACGGTAGAACTAAAACTGGAGTTGTGGTCAAAGCAGTCTTGAGCTTCTGAAAGCTCTCCTCTCACTCATCCTACCACCTGAAAGGAGCACCCGTTTGGGTCAATTTGGTCAAGAGTGATGCAATAGACGAAAAACCCTCCACAAAGCGACGATAATAACCGGCCAAGCCAAGAAAGCTCCGAATCTCCGTAGTTGAGGATGGTCTAGGCAAACTCTAAAACGCCTCTATCTTCTTCGGATCCACCCGAATACCCTCACTGGACACCACGTGCCCCAAGAACTCCACTGAACTGAGCCGGAACTCACACTTGGAGAACTTGGCATAAAGCTTCTCCTCCCTCAACGATTGTAACACAACCCTCAAATGTTGGGCGTGCTCCTCTTTGCTACGAGAGTACACCAGGATATCGTCAATGAACACAATAACAAACGAGTCGAGATAAGGCTGAAATACATTGTTCATCAGATGCATGAACGCTGCTGGGGTGTTGGTCAGCCCAAAAGACATCACAAGGAACTCATAATGACCATAACGGGTCCTGAAAGCTGTCTTAAGAATATCTGAGTCCTGAATCTTCAACTGGTGATACTGAGACCTCAAATTAATCTTGGAGAACACCCTCGCTCCCTTAAGCTAGTCAAATAGATCATCAATGCGCGGCAAAGGATACTTGTTCTTGATTGTGACCTTGTTCAGCTGCCTATAATCAATGCATATTCTCATAGTACCATCCTTCTTCTTCAAAAACAGAACAGGTGTACCCCAAGGTAACACACTAGGAGTAATAAACCCCTTATCAAGGAGTTCATGAAGCTGCTCCTTCAACTCCTTCAACTCAGCCGGTGTCATACAGTACGGAGGAATAGAAATAGGCTGAGTGCCCGGCACCAAGTCAATGCCAAAGTCAATATCCCTGTCAGGTGGCATGCCCGACAGGTCTACAGGAAACATATCCAGGAAATCTCGCACCACCCGAACAGAATCAATAGTAGGGGTCTCTGCACTAACATCCCACACGAAGGCCAAATAAGATAGATAACTCTTCTCAACCATTCGCTGAGCCTTCAAGTATGAAATCACTCTATTGGGAACATAGTCTAGAGAATCTTGCCACTCAATCCATGGCAACCCCACATCGCCATTGTCACGTTCTTAGCGTGACAATCCAGAATAATATGACGTGGAGACAACCAGTCCATACCAAAGATCACATCGAAATCAACCATACTAAGTTACAAGAGGTCAACTCAGGTCTCGAATACCACAATAGTCACTACACACGACCGGTATACCCGGTCCACAATAATAGTATCGCCCACCAGCGTAGATACATGAACAGATGAAACAAGGGACTCACGGGGCATATCCAGATAATGGGAAAAATACAATGACACATATGAATAAGTGAAACTAGGGTCAAATAATATAGAGGCATCCCTGTGGCATACTGAGACAATACCTGTGATCGCTGCATCAGAAGCAATGTCATGTGGTCTGGCAGGAAGAGCATAGAATTGGGCCTGACCGCCACCTAATCGGCCTCCCCCTCTAGGGCGACTTCTAGCTGATTGGGACCCACCCCGAGCTAGCTAAGTGGGTGGTGCAGCAACTGGTGCAAAAGATGCAGTCTGACTCCTCTGCTGCACTTGACCTCCCTGACGACGATGACACTACCTCCACACATGCCCAAACACCCCGCACTCAAAACAACTCTCCGGTGCGGGTGATGGGGACTCAAGAGAGCACCGAGATAATTGGTAGAAGGACCTAGCATAGACGAGCACTGACCCGATGGAGCACGGGACGAACTCTGAGCTGGAAGGGCACTGAAAGATAAGTGACCCTGCTGATAACTGTGTGAACCATGGCCAGATGATGCACCACGATGAACTGGGCGAGCCGTCTGAGCATGCCTGTAAGGACGACCCCTACCGTGGTAGAACTAACCCCCAAAGGAACACCGTTGAATCCACCCTGTCCACGAGGCCTCTTGGCCTCCCTCTCAACCCGCTCCTGGCTGCGTACTATCTCTATCTGACGAGCAATGTCGACAACATCATCAAACGTAGATCCAGACACCCTCTTTCTTGTCATAAGCAACCGCAGCTGAAATGTGAGGCCATAAATGAACCTCCTGATCCTCTCCCTATATGTGGGAACCAACCAGACTGCATGACGGGCCAAATTAGAAAACCTCATCTCGTACTTCGTCACAGACATATCACCCTGACGAAGTGGCTCCAACTTCCTGCACAGCTCCTCTCTGCAGGACTGAGGCATGAACTTCTCGAGGAAGAGATCGGAGAACTCCTGTCATGTAAGGGGTGCTGCGCCGACTGACTTACATCTCTCATAAGCCTCCCACCAACTGAAGGCAGCCCTAAATAAGTGAAAAGTAGTGAACGAGACCCCACTGGTCTCCAGAATACCTGTTGTATGGAGAATCCTCTGATACTTGTTCAAGAAACCTTGGACATCCTCCGCCTCTTTACCACTGAAAGATGGAGGCTGGAGTTTCCCAAACCTCTCCAATCTCCGCTGCTCATCATCAGACATAACAGGAATCACATGGGCCTCAGTAGATACAACTGGCTAGACTGGTAGTGCCCTCGGTATCTGAAGTCCCTGTTCTACCTGATCTGGAGTACGGGCAACAGGGGTATGAGTACCTCCCTCGGCCTAAGAAGTGGCAGGTGCGGCCTGAGCCGAAACCACCTGAGCAAGCCCTGTGCAAACTATCATAATATGAGCTAAGGCCTCCTGAAGGCCTGGAATCACAATGGGCACAGGTGGTGCCTGAGATGGTTCCACAGGCTCCTCCACAACTGGAAGCTTCTCCTGAACAGGGGCAACTGGTGCATCTGCAGGTGCTGCTCTAGCTGCTGTACGAGCTGCACCTTTGCCCCTACCGCGACCTCAGCCTCTCGCGACCCTGACTGGTGGTACTGGTGGCTGTCCATCCTACCCAGGGAATAGAACAACAGAAGTTTAGTTACCGGAATCAACAGATTTGCACGACAATAATTCAAGAATGTGAAGTTTTCTAAGGGTTCGGCAGCCTCTCGAAGATAAGTACAGACGTCTCTGTACTGATCCAAGGACTCTACTATACCTGATCATGACTCGTAAGACCTATGTAACCTAGGCTCTTATACTAACTTGCCACGACACAAATCCTAACTTGTCGTGATGGCGCCTATCGATGGTACTAGGCAAGACGTCATTTCCCAAATACTTCCAATATTTAACAGAAAAGTAAATCAAGACATTTGAAATAGGCAAGTTTTCATAAACAGGGGATAAAACCCAAAACACAAGTGCGAAAATAGCTCCCAATATCGGGGTGTCACTAAGCCATGAGCATCTATACATAATCAGTCTAGAAATGAAACGACTGTAATAGTTTGGATCCAAATACAACGAAAGAAAGGATAAGGAAGGACAATCAGGGACTGCAAACGCCACACAACAACCTTGATATCTCCAACGGTCAGCTATGCGAAATATCAACACTCACCGCATCCAAAAACTCCTGGATCTGCACACGAAGTGCATGGTGTAGCGTGAGTACAACCGACTCAGTAAGTAACAATAATAAATAAGGAACTGAAAGATAGTGATGAGCTACACAGTTATAATTTATTTTCAGTAGTCTCAACAAGAAAAATAGACATGCTTTCAAATCCAGCAAATTTAGTCAAATTAGTTTATTCGTGCCAAATTCAAGTAAAAACCAGTTAAAGTATCCTTCAGAAGTTTTTTCAAAACAAATAGTGAAGTATGTCAATGATGTGCAACAATAATGAAATCATATACAACCTCTCAGGGCAACAATCACTCAGTCCTCCCATTCACTCCAACCTCACAATCACTCATATCTCACAACCACTCATTCCTCACAGTCACTTAGCACTCGACACTCGCACTCAGTAGGTACCTGCGCTCACTGGGGGTGTGTACAGACTCCGGAGAGGCTCCTTCAGCCCAAGCGCTGTATCAATCCAGTCTCTCGGGCTCACAGAAATCGGGAAGATCAGCCCAAACAACAATAATATGATGTATCAACAAGAATAATAGAGACTGGGATATGATATGCGAATAAAACTTAGACTGAGTAGAAATAGAATTTAGTAGGTAATTCAACATGTAACACGGCCTCTGTGGGTCCCAAAAGTACCAACTCATAGCCTTAATATGGTCTTTAACATGATTCACAATCAAATTTCTATAACACATGAAGAGCATATATATAACAACAAGTTTATTCAACTTTTCAGTTTCACGGAATGGACCAAGTCACAATTCTCACGGTGCACACCTACACGCCCGTCACCTAGCATGTGCGTCACATCCAAAACAATCGTATAACACCAAAATTCTGGGTTTCATACCCTCATGACCAGATTTAAAATCATTACTTATCTCAATCTGAGAAAAACTCTACTCCAATATGCCTTTGCCTCGCGAATAGGCCCCCAAACATCCCGAATCTAGCCACAAGCAGTACAATACAATCAATACGGACTAAAGGAATCAATTCCACAAGAAAAATACGAAATTATTAGCCAAAATCCGAAATTGGTCAAAAGCCGGCCCCTTACCCACGTCTCGAAATCTGACAAAAGTTACAAAACCTGAAAGCCCATTCACTCACGAGTCTAACAATACTAAATTGTTAAAATCCGACATCAAATCGCATTTCAAATCCCCAAAATTAACTCTTCATATCCCTAGCCTCAAACACCCCAAATTTCACCTCAAAAACTCACCAACTAGGTGTAAAATCAGTGGGTAAACATAATCATTGAAGAAAAATGATCCTAAGGATTTTACCTCAAGAATTCCCTTGGAAGAGCCCTCTCAAAAACCGCCAAAATCCGAGCTCAAAATGTTAGAAAATAAAGAAAATCGTGAGCTCTTATGTTTATATGTTCTGCCCAGTCAAACCGCACCTGCGGTCCCAAATCGGCTTCTACGGTAAAAACTGCACATCTGCGGAAGTCACTTAGCCCAGCTGCCTCCGCTTCTGCGATCCCTGGACCGCATCTGCGCCTTCGCAGGTGCGGAAATTCCATCGCACCTGCGCGCGTCCTCCAGCTTCTGCGCAAGCGCTTTTGCGCCCATATGCCCGCATCTGCGGCCTCTGCCCAAATTCTTCTTGGCGACTTCTGCGTCCCCTTTCTCACTTCTGCGTCCCATTTCTCGCTTCTGCGAACTCGCATCTGCGGTTCCAAATCTGCAGCTGCGATTACACTAGAAGTTGCAAATCTTCAGCAATTCTTTAACTTCAATCCTTGGTCCGTTAACCACTCGAAATCAATCCGAGGACTCCGGGACCTCAACTAAACATACCAACACGTCTTTAACATTATGCGAACGTAGTCGAATCCAAAAATCACCTCAAACAGCATAAAAAAATACGAATTCCACACGGATTCAAGTCTAATGAATTTTGAAATTTCCAAATTCTACAAACGACGTCGAAACCTATCAAACCACGTCCTATTGATCTCAAATTTTGCACACAAGTCATAAATGACACCACGAACCTACTCCAACTTCCGGAATCGGAATCCGACCCCGATATCAAAAAGTCCACTCCCGGTCAAACTTTATAAACTTCTAACTTTCGCCATTTCAAGCCTAATTCTACTCCGGACCTCCAAATCTCAATTCGGACACACTCCTAAGTCCAGAATTACCAAATGGAGCTAACAGAATCATCAAAATTCGAGTCCGAGGTCGTTTATATATAAGTCGATATCCGATCGACTTTTTTCAACTTAAACTTTCAATTAAGAGACTAAGTGTCTTAATTCACTCTGAATTCTCTCCGGACCCGAACCAACTAACCCGATAAGTCATAAAACAATAGCGAAGCACAAAAATGAGCAGAAAAAAGGGGAACGGAGCTACAACTCTCGAAACGACTGGTCGGGTCGTTACACATGGTTTACCTCATCGAGTTAATTAAGTTGACATACAATAATTAGTAAGTACTTTTCATAGCAAGGCTGATATGCATGATAAAAAAGTAGAGTAGTTACCTATTATAGACGATTCAATTATATCGATAGATAAAACAATTATGCTGTCATTGTAATCCATCATACATATGCATGTCAGGTTGATGGGCAGTGTGGTTTTTTTAATTCCTTTTATAGTAGTGAAGTTGTTAAGAATATAAGCAAATGCAAAATAAACCGAGTCTAACGACCATAATCATTAGCAAGTAGAATATATGTGTTAAAACGGAAAAAGTAAAAGTACTGGAGCAAAAACATCAGTTTAACTGATATCAAGGGACTGCATTATTCGTGAAGCTTAAACAACAGGTTAAATTGTACTACTGATAGCGTAATAATTATTTACATTATTAAGGTGATAAGAAAATTAAACCGAATCCATAACGACCATATATATATATAACCACAAGCAATATGCTTAGAAGTTGGATAGCAAAAGTATCGAGCATAAACATCAATTTTATTAAGAAAGAAAACGCACACGCGCACAATAAAATTAAAAGTGACACCTGAATACTTATTAAGTATGATAATAAATGGAACACTACAAGAACATTGACTTTTAACCA